>NC_056739.1:655301460-655329408 GCF_019279795.1 Protopterus annectens
GTCTGGGGGGATGTTAGTTTGGGCATTACTGTCTACGTCTGTCTGTAGAGACATGGGGGCCAGACCTGGTGTGAATTTCTAATTTCCCATTCATTGGTCAAGGTTATGCTTAAAGAGGGCTGGGGATGGATTCTGCTTTGCATTGATGAGGAGCCTGATCCAGTGCATAGGGATCCTCTGAGACACATATCTGTCTCACCAACATGTTTTATTTATGCCACAAGCAAAATTTAAATCCCTGGATCTAATAGTTCTGATGCTGTTCCTTTTGCAGATGTGCAAAAGGCCCATCAGAGCTGTATCTGAAGATGCCTTGTATGCCAAGCATAGATCATCTCTCAGTAGATCTTTAGGGGACACAGTATAGAGATAAGGCTTTAAGGCGATCCTCATAGGACAATGTGTTTATACCTTGGATTCTCCTGGTAAGAAACTTCTGTAGGGGTCCCAACTATTTCATATGTAAGGGGGCATTATACTCAATGATGGGTCTGATAAGGGCCAGATAAAGTGGCACTATAACTTTCTTGGGCCTGTATCCCATGCCCTTACTTATAAGTTGGGTGACATTGAATGATTTTCTTACTTCCTTGGCCGAATGCTGGTCAAAGGCCAGATTACTGTCTACATATGTTCTCCTCTGGCTACCAGGTCAACGATTAGGGGTGTCTTACTGATGGAGTAATCAGCCTGGGTGTCAGTTTTCCCAAAAGGTTCTATAATGCATTTCTTGCACTGAGTTTTAGACCATCACTTTTTTCACCAGTCATTTATAATTTCAGTTTAGTTCCTGACTTGACTCTGTCTTGTAAACCATATGAATTTGTAAAAATTCTAATGAAGGAAAATAAAATAAAAATAAAGAATAAAGTTTCTAAGGTGTTAACATTATGATTAGCCAGTGTAATATTCTTTCTTCCTAATGTAGTCCATACACTCTTTCATTTTGTAACTGTGTATTGTGTGGAGTAGGGTGATGGTATTAAAGGAGTACAGGCTGCATCTTATACTGGATCAGGAACAAGAAAGTTTGCACTGCCCATCCCTCATATGCATATAAAATAAAGAATATTCTGTTATACCCTTCTTAAGGAAACAAAGAAAGGAGCATGAGAGATTCACGCCAGCATACACCTTGTGTCCAGACTGACTGTCCCAGTCTCTGTACCTGAAGCAGTATCACATCCATTCATCCAACCCACATAGAGCAAGCCATCTAGTCCCTTCACAAAGGCTCAATAGCTAATCCTAGGATTAGTGACTTTATCCCCATGATCTCCCCTCCAGTCAAGTGAGAATCACTGGCTAAGATCAAAGGAAGTCCCACAATTCCTGTCATATTACTTGAATACACAAGGACTGCCCAGATGATGGAAATGCACAAACTGATATCTGATAAGACTTGTCCTTAAAAGTGTGAGACTACATTCATTTGGAGCATGCTTTGAAACCAGTGCCAAGTCATATATAAACCACTCAAGGCTTTAACTCCATAATCCCCAGGTGTGGGATTTCCCAAATGTTGGACCCCATCACCTGAAAATGATATTTTTCTGCCATTTGCTCATCACCTCATCTGCCTGCCAAAGTAAGGCTATACTTGCTGAGGTAAAAGGATAATGAAGAAATGAATGTCCCTCACAGTCCTGATAGTGATGTGTGGATTAAAAGATGCATGTTTCAGAGCATCCTAAAGATAATGAGACCTACACCCCTATGGTTTTCTTCAAATTATTCTTCATTTAGTGGTATTTTCAGGACTGTGAAACCCAGCATGGACCAGTGTGCTGTTCCTGTGCTGCTCATGTATACAAAGATTCCCAGCTACAAGATCATGGATGTATTCATGTCATGACATTTTGTACTGCCTCTTGTAACCTTCATCCTTCAATGGAGCCTAGCAGTGCAGTGAAGTGCCTCCCCCCTCTAGGATGGACAACCCAAAGTCCCTTTTCACTCCCTCCAGCTGTGGCCAGCTCACCAAGCTCACAAATAGCTAATCAATCTTAGATTATTGGGATCACATTCAGGGCTTTATTCATGTCTACCATGGAGCCTGCTAAGTTGGCCCCAACCTTTGTGATTCTGTTCACAATTCTGAAGGTGCAGGTGTTACACTGGACATTGAGGTGTCACATTCTGCATTCCTCTATGTGTCTCTGTGTTGTACCTGAAAGTACTATTTAAACTGTTTAATGTTTCACATACAGACTAATTTCTCCATTGGTAAATACATAGCTCTGGAAGGTTGTGTTACCTTCATATTTTGTAAGTTGTCTTTTTGTGCTACTTATTTTGCTTTCAGTCTTCCCAGGTGGAGAGGTTTACAGATAATGCTTGTTACTAACCATTCCTAGAGGAATAGGCTTCATGGCCTACTATTAAATACATCTTAAATTTCTCACCAGGTCTATGCATTAAATCATTTCTGTGCATGCCTTGATGACTCATACTTTGCAAATGATTTGTTTTTCCTGCTTTGCTATGCTTTGGATTTTCTGAGCAATTCTTCCTATACTATCTATATATCACTCTCTCAATGAGCCTTCAGGCATTTTCATATACAAGCAGTGCCTTTTGACAACATGCTTCAGGTGTTGAGTTTAATCCTTGAACAGTGCTGTGTTAGTTTTTCAGAATCCAGTTATCTGGAAGTGGTACTAAGAAAACAATCTTTCAAAGACTTTGTTTGCATCTATAACTTTTCTTCATTTACAACTGCCATTGTAAATGAGCTGCCATCTCTCACACAGCCTGCAAGAATACAGGTGCTGTCTAATGTTCAGTGCTAGAAGTAAGGCATTTTACTTATTCTACCTAGACTGAACTTTTTTTGTTGTTGCAGTTTAGGATAAATACATTGAATTAGTTGTTATTTTAAAACTCTTAATGTTTTTGCATGCATCAATTCACTGTTAACCAAACTATGTAAAAGGAAAACCCAATTCACCTAAATGGCAACGAAGTATGAAAGAAAAAAGAACTCACAGAATGTCCTGCATCCCCTCATACACATACGCACTAGTTTACAATGTACTACTTCAAAGAAACACTATAAATAACAAAGTGATATCTTTTTTCTAAAAATATTCTCAAAAAATCCTTTCATATTAAAAAATACAATAACTTAAAACACAGAACCTTCACAAAGACCATCTTCAAATCACATTAGTAACCTACATGGTATACATTATGAGAAAATAATAAATGTACCTTCCAGGGGTGGGGAGACCTTCTGCCTGTGGTATTGAGCTTTAAAACAGCCCTGGGTGCTCTTTTATTTCTGTTAATGCACACCCTGTCAAACATTATTTCCCTGGATGAAGGGTACTTGACATTTTGAGGTCGGACTTTATGCAGTAAACTTATACTCCAATTTATTGACTTAAAAAAGAATAAAGGACATGATCTTTACCATTCTGTATATCATTCTGTCATTCCACGAAGTTCCCAGTTGATCCATGTGTTTTTTACTACTTGATAAAAAAATGAAGCTCATACTGATCACAAAAGGAGATACTTTCTCTTACAGTGTGTGTGTGCAGTCCTTCTAATAGTATAAGAAGTTACCAGATAAACATTGTTACTCAGAGATCATCACTGAATAATATTTTGTGTGATGGACAGTTAACGACAGCTCAGTAATGCCTGTTATTTTTTTTACATCTTTCTAATTTACTTGTCTACTTCTACGTCTTCTCAGAAGTACATAGATGGAAATATAAGAGCTTACATAAGTAGTTGCATCTGGTAAGTAGAGGCACCCATCAGAACAAATGCCTAGCAAAACAAAAATAAGTCTTCATTGGTCTAGCATGCAAACTCAAGTCTTAGAAATGTCTAAAACTTGCATTTAATTCTGGACAAGCAGTGCATATGACTGCATTGACACTTCAAGTTCTGTTATTCTGAAAGTCATAAATGTAATATTGTTGATGTACCAATAAGTGTTCCATTCATTTATGTGAAAGAGTAAGGGGTGGTGTACCATGTCTAGTACCATGGAATATGGTAACCGACCTGTAAAGTGAAGAGGAAAACATGAGCTGAGTGCTGAATGGTGTAGTTATCTAGTCACTGAACACAGAGAGATTATAATATGGATCTTGTTTTATGTGGAGTCACTAATAGCAAGACATTCGGTACATCTAATCTCAAAGGAAAGTAAATGCCCTGATCTCAGTAAACAAAACTTAGTTACTTTCCTAACCTCAGGTTTGATGTTCTCTTCATTTTGTCAGTGAGAAAACAATGCAGAAAGCAGTCAGGTTTATAAACGTGCAGTGCCGTCTCAGACTTTTGCTTCTCTGACTTATTCAGTCAATGACTTCTGTTTTAGTGCAACCTCATCATTGCTTTCAAACTACAGGAATCATAACAGAAAAATCTTAATGTAAAATCAATACAAGATTGGTAGTTAAAACAACATTTCAATAACAATGTCTAGGAATCAGATTACAAGGAACTTGAATTTACCAGGGTGTGGATGGCGATTCATTACTGAGACTAAGCAGAAATTCCTTGAGATTCCAAGAGCAGAATAAGTTATTTCTTACACTTATTTCATTAAATTGCACTTCTGTAATGCTTATAATTGTGCTATACAGTTAATCTACCACATGTTGTGCTGTTATAAAGCTTTTCTATACTGTTTCACTGCATTTATGTACTGTTTTATACTGTTTTAACTGTATTTTTCAATGCTAGATACTGTTTCATTACTCTAATTGCATGTTTACTGAATTACTTAACTGTAAACTACTTTTTCATACTGAGAGTTGTATTTTCTGTTTGTGAGTGCTTTTTTGTGCATTTTTTTGAGGTTTCTGTGTTCTAGTCAGGTATCATATAACTGATATTTTTGTAGTTAAAAGCATTCTCTAGAGTCTCTTTGCTCCTTTATCTGTTTAAAACTTTCATTTAGTGCATTACTATAATTGCATTTTATTTAATTACTAAACTGTAAACTGTTTTATACTTGGTGGCTTTGCAGTTGCCTGCCCATTCTGTATATTTGATCTGGGACACTCCTCCCAGTCTAGTGTCATTAGTTCATTCTACCTAATAGAGAGAGAGCATTTGTGAAGGCGAGCCCACTTAGATTTTTAACCTTGAATTAACTTCTGTTCCAGATTTCTCCTTTTCCACTTTAATTAAAAAAAAAACTAAGCTTGTTTCTCCCCTTTCCTGTAACATAAGGAGTGGTTTCTTGCCCAGAAATTGTAGCTATTGGCTGTTTCGGCAGTTTTTCCATCTGTCTCAACTTTCTGATTTAAAAGCCTGCATTTGCACTTGTATCCTCCCCATTCCTGTAACTAGTCTAGTACAGATATAGATTTGCTGTATCCAGTACTGTTTGTAAGATCCTGAGATCCCACAAGCCTTTCTGTGTTGGAGGGAAATCTTCTAGCTTATCAGTGGGAGTGGTAAGTACTAGGTAACCTATCTACCACATAAGGAGTGGTTTCTGGCCTAGAAATTGTAGTTATTGGCTGTTTGGGCAGTTTTTCCATCTCTCTCAACTTCCCAATTTAAAAGCCCGGATTTGCACTTGTTTCCCCCCTTTCCTGTAACTACTCTAGTCCAGATACAGATTTGCTATATCCAGGACTGCTTGTAAGCTTCTGAGCCCCCCCCCCAAGCCTTTCTCTGTTGGAGGGAAGCCTTCTAGCTTATCAGTGGGAGTGGTAAGCACTAGGTAGCCTATCTACCACAAGAGAAGTAGTTTCTGGCCCAGATTTGTGGTTTACTTTTGGGCAGTTTCTTCCATCTCTTTCAACGTTCTGGCTTAAAAGCCTGTGTTTGCGCTTGTTTTCCCCCTTTCCTATAACTAGTCTAGTCCAGATACAGATTTGCTGTGCCCAAGACTGTAAGCTTCTGAGCACCCCAAGCCTTTCTGTGTTGGAGGGAAGCCTTCTAGCATATCAGTGGGAGTGGCAAGCACTAGGTAGCCTATCCACCACAAGAGGAGTGGTTCCTGACCCAGAAATTGTAGTTTATTGTCCATTTAGACAGTTTTTCCATCTCTCTCAACTTTCTGGTTTAAAAGCCCATGTTTGCTCTTGTTTCCTGCCTTTCCTGTAACTAGTCTAGTCCAGATACAGGCTTGCTGTAGCCAGGACTGTTTGTAAGCTTCTGAGTGGTGCCAGAGTCTGCTCTTCAATTTTTCCCTTAGATCTACTAGTTCTCGATACTCCTGGACTTTTACTAGCGTATTAGTCTAGCACTTTACCAGACTCCTTGTAGCAATTATTGTAGCACACACGTGTTACCAGCACTAAACGTTCTACAAGGAAACAGATCTAGTACTTATTATCAATGCCCACTCCTCCATGCATGTCTAAAGGTCAGTTCACTGTGCTTTCTCTTATTAACCTGGTAAACTTGGGCATCCTGAGGCAATGTAGCAACTGCTTCATGTACACTGACAACCCTCTCCTCTTACCTTCCAACACTCAGACGTACGAGAGATGAACTTATATATCCAAATTGGAAGCTGCGCACTCTCCAGCCAAGACCGGAATAGCTGGTCAAGAGGGGAAGGTCAACACTTGCACCACATCACATGAAACACATAGCCCTCTGGAACACACACCAGCACTGCCTTAACATAAAAACACAAACCACACACCCACCTTCATGGAGGCTCTCAGTAAAAATCTACCCAAGCAGCAGAGACCACCAAGGCAGAAACGCACTCAACCACCTCAACACAACACTAATCATGAGACACATAACTCTCCTAAACAGTGTGCCACTCAAACAAAGCCCCTAAGGCAAAACAGCATGCCCAACACACTAGTCATAGGTGACTTGGTAGTGAGGCCCACTGATGTCCCACTCATTACATTGAATAACGAGAAAGTAACAGTCAGCTGCCTGTCAGGTGCCAGGATCTGACACATAATGCACGCACTCAGGTCGCTCAACAACAGGTACAAATATGACTCTGTCATTGTACATGTGGGTGTGAATGACCTGAGATGTACCTCCTTGGACTACATAAAAAGGGACATGGAGGAGCTCTCGGATTATGTAGCAAAGGTGGGTATGACCCTAGCCCTGAACAGCATCCTAGCATCACCCAAAATTATACCACAGTAGAAGCAGAAAATGATTGATTTCAACAATTGGTTAAGTTTCTGGTGTCATTCTAAGGGTATCCAGTATCTGCCTGCCTGGGATGACATGATTGACAGACCTCGATGCTTTGCCAGCAATGGCCTGCATCTGTCAACCCTGGGCTTCTGGATACTGGCCAAGGCTCTTGCCACCCCTATAATGCCTTTTTAGGTGGTGTTCCAAAGACAAAATTACCACTGTAACAGCTACAAACAAATGCAATCTGAGGTTCATAGGTAGGTACTAAGCTATTGGCCCTAGGGCCTACACAAGCCTAGCAAAAAAGGTACCTTTGTTTTCACCACCCAAGAAAATTATTTTCCTGTGCCCCTGTCAAGTAGAGCCACAGAATGATCCCCAGGATGAATTTCCTATTTCCCATCCAATCATCAAGATTTTTCATGAAGAGTGCTAATGAGGAGCTCTGTCTGACACAGATAGGTAGTCTGTTCCAGAGTATGCGAAGTTTCGGACAGGAATCTATCCCTCTAGCATGTTCTGTTTATTGTGGTGACAAGGTTTAGGTCCATAGAGCATGTAGCTTGGAGGGATTGGGATTTCTTTAGGTGGAGCATGTCCAGCAGCTCTGGGTTTGACATAGCTTTGTATGTTAGGCAGAGATCGCCTCTGAGTAGGCGATATGCAATGGAGTAAAGCTGGAGTTTTTTGAGACGGTCTGCGTAGGACATCTGTTTGAGGTCAGTAATCCTCTTTGTGAGGTATTTCTGTGGTCTTTCCTGTTGTTGTAGATGTCTTGTGAGGTACATACCAAAAGGGGTGTCGTACTCTATAATGGGTCTAATGAGTGATGAGTAGAGGGGAACAATGAACTCTTTTTTTTCTGGATGAGAAACCTTTTGTGATGAGGTGTGCCACATAGAAGGTTTTCCTGACTACTGTGGTGATGTGGTTATCAAAGGAGGGACTACTGTCCACCTGTGTCCCAAGGTCTCTTATCACACTTTCGGTGTTAAGTAGACTAGCGCCTATGAGGTAGTTCATGGGTACAGAATTTTTACCAAAGGGGATGACAATGCACTTTTTGGCATTGAGCTTGATGCCATGGCTTTGACACCAGGCATCTGTCTCAGTGAGGCCCTTTTGTAGGATGTCCACATCATTAGGAGTTTTGATTATGGCTCCTAATTTGCAGTCATCTGCAAACTTAGTTAGCCAAAGACCTTCTGTGTTAGCCTGTACTTCAGAGAAGTAGATACTAAACAGGAGAGGACCGGGACTGAATCCTGTGGTACTCCACTTGTCACTGGTCTGAAGTCTGATTTGGAGTCTGCTACTTTCACAGTGTGGGTTCTGTCAGTAAGCCAGTTGGCAACCTATCTTGTGACATAGGGATTTACACCTAGTTTAGTGAGTTTATCTATAATTCCAGAGTGGGGGATGGTGTTGAATGCCTTGACGAGATCTAGATAGGCTGTGTGAACCACCTTACCCTCATCTATGGCTTTGGTGACTGCTTCAATGAAGTCTATCAGGTTTAGGAGACATGATCTCCCTTTTACAAACCTGTACTGCATGGGGTCCAGAGTTTGGAGATCTCCAATGTCTTTGTTTATGAGTTCCATGATGATACGTTCCATGGCCTTGCAAACCAGGTTCATCAGGCTAATGGGGCAGTAGTTCCCAGGGTCTTTCATGGCTCCCCCTTTGTGGAGTGGGATAACTGTCACAGTTCACCATTCAATGGGCACAAAGCCTAAGGTGAGGCTATGACCGAACATGGTACTTAGGTGGGGTGCCAGTTCATTCTGTAGTTCGAGTAGAAGGCAGCCTGGGATGTTGTCAGGTCCCATGGATGCTGTGCATCTGTGATTACAGGAACTTTGCATTCTTCCGGTATAGAGATGGACCCTTTAGGGGGTGAGAGGGGGGTAAAGTTAGCACTGAACCTATCTGCCAGGATGTTGGCAATATCAGCTGGTTCTGTATATTTAGGTTCATAGGTTCATAGGTTAGTACTAGGCTAACTGCCTTTGTGGGCCATTTTAAGCCTAGCCATTTACCTCATCTGAGAATCAAACCCTGGACCTTGTGTTTGTAAGGTGAACACCTTAACCATTATGCCAGCCTCCATTGTGCCAAAGCAGATCTGAGTGTTTCCCTTGAGATTCTTGACATAGCTATAGAATGCTTTGTGACTGTCTTTAGAATCCATGGCAATTTTGTTTTCATAACTATCTTTGGAGGATTTTTTGAGGAATCTCAGCTTCTTACTGAGGCTGACCAGTGAGTTCCTCCAAGGATGGGTTTTTACTTTTTTTTGCAACAGTTTCTTTCTTCTGCTGTAGAGTTTGTTTATGGCAGAAGACCACCAGATTGGCTTGGAGGATAGCATTGTGGTTCTGTTAGGGATAGCATGATCCATGCACTCATGTAAGTACTTATAAAGTGCATTTGTGTAGGATTCAGCAGTTCTACCTCTATTGTCCATCTGCATGGGTGTCATGAAGTTTGCCACTTCTGTCTTAGCAAGCATGAAGTTGGCTTTGGAGACATTTTTTACGGTTGTTTCCCTAATAGGGGGTGGGGGCGGGATGTGGATGTTTAGGGTGATTAGCTTGTGGTTGGATCTGACCAATGAGGAAGTGATGTCTGGTGTGGAACACTGGTCGCCCATGTTGGTGATGACCAGGTCTAGGATATTGCTGCCCCTGGTGGGGGTGTGGATAAGTTGATCCAAGGCATTGGAATTTATGAATTCCAGAAAACGTTGAGCAAAAGAGTTGGTACATGAGTAGTTTTCCCAGTTAATGATGGGGTAGTTGAAATCACCCATTATTAGGGTGTTGGGTTGTACCCTAATAGTTTCCAGTGTATCAAGAAAAGAGGAGTGGGAATCCTAGGGCATGGTGGGGGGTCTGTAGCAAGCTACAATCTGGATTGAGGTCTTGCCCAGAGTTAGTTGAACTTGGATAATCTCGGATGCATTATGCTGAGCAACTAGCTTGGAGGTGTGGATATCCTTAATGAACATGGACATGCCTCCGCCTTTAGTGTTTCGGTCCGAGTTAGGTGGCCGAAAAGTGTGGTATGAATTGTAGCCTGGTAATGCAGGGGTGCTCTCTGGAGCTTTGAACCAGGTCTTTGTCACTGCACAGATGTCAATGTTCTCCATTTTAAGGAGTGCCTCGAGTTAGTGCATTTTGAGGTTTAGACTTCTAGCACTGAGGCTCATGTTGCTCAATGCTAGAAGCTTAAATTTCAAAATGCACTCACTTGAAGCACACCTTAAAATGGAAAACATCGACATTTGTGCTGTAACAGAGACCTGGTTCTAGGCAGCAAAAAGCACCCCTGCACTAACAGGCTATAACTCATTCCACACCTTTTGGCCCCAGAACGTAGACTGAAGGTCCAAAGGTGGTGGTGTTTCCATATTCATAAAGGATGCGCACATCTCCAGACTAGTAGCCCAACATAATGCATCAGCGATACTTCAGCTGCAGCTAACATTGGGTAAGACAGTGATTCGGGTCCCCAACCATGTCCTAAGACTCACACTCCACGTTCCTAAGCACTCTGGAAAATATTAGGGTCCAACCTAACACTCTCTTACTAGGCGACTTCAACTACCCCTCCATTAACTAGGCAAACTACTCATGGAGTTCATTAACTCCAATGCCTTGGACCAGCTCGTTCTTACCCCCACTAGAGGTAGCAACATCCTTGACCTGGTCATTACTAACATGGGCGACCATTGCTCTACACCAATAGTCAGCTCCTCCCTGGTTAGATCTGACCACAAACTAATCACATTGGAAATCCACATCCCTCTCATCCCCCACCCCCAGCAAAGGTAACCATTATGAAAAACTTCTCCAAAGCTAACTTTGAGATCCTTAAAACAGAGGTGGCTAACTTCACGGCACCCATGCAAATGGAGAATAGTTGCGTGACTGCAGAATCATACAGCAATGCACTGTATGAACACGTACACAAAAGCATGGATCTTGCCATACTCAATAGAAACAAGACACTCTCTTCCAAAAAAAAGGAAGAATATCTGGTGGTCTGCTGCCGTAAACAAACTCTACAACAGAAGGAGGAAACTGATAAAGAATAAGGTGAAGTCCCAAGACCAGAAAAACTCCCTTATCTGCTTCAACAAAAAGTTGAGATCCCTCATCAAATCCTCTAAACCTGGGTATGAAAACAGAATTGCATCAGATAGTAAAAACAACCACAAGGCCTTCTATAGTTATGTAAAGAATCTCCACGGCAATATCTAGATTTGCTCTGAGCTACTGCACAATGGTACCTCCTATAGTGAGCCAACAGATATTGCCGGTATACTCTCGGACAGATTCTGTGCCAACTTTACCCCTCTCAAAGGACCAATCACAATACCAGTAGATTGCCAGGCACCCAGTATTACTGCTCCATAGGTTAAAACAGCGCTGTCCAAGGCCAAGAATATAGCTTCTATAGGACCTGACAATATCCCTGGTTGTGTTCTACATGAATTACAGAGTGAACTGGCAGCTCACCTGTGTGCCCTGTTCAATCACAGTCACACCTCAGGCTTTGTCCCTGCTGAATGGCACACCGCTACAGTCATCCTTCTCCACAAAGTAGGATTGACTACAGACCCTGGGAACTATCACCCCATTAGCCTGACGAGTCTGATATGCAAAGCTATGCTAAGCTACATCATCATGGACCTAATAAAACAAAGATATAGCAAACCTCCAGACTCTGGATCCCGCACAGTTTGGTTTTGTGAAAGGTAGATCATGCCTGCTCAACTTGGTTGACTTCTTTGAGTCAGTCACCAGAGCTGTGGATGAAGGCAAAGTGGTTCATACAGCCTGCCTTGATCTAGCCAAGGCTTCTGATACCATTCCCCACTCAGGAGTCAGAGAAAAACTCACTAAGCTTGGCATCAACCCCTATATCACTAGGTGGGTTGCAAACTGGCTCACAGATAAAACCTATGGTGTGAAAGTAACTGACTCCAAGTCAGACTGCCGATTAGTCACGAGTGAAGTCCCACAGGGTTCTGTCCTGGGTCCTGTCCTGTTTGGTAGATACTTCTCTGAAGTCCAGGCCAACACGAAGGGACTCTGGCTGACAAAGTTCACAGACGATTGCAAGTTGGGAGCTATTATTAACTCCCCAAATGGTGTTGACATCCTACAGAATGGCCTCACTGTGACCAACAACTGGTGTCAGAACCTTGGCCTTAAGCTCAATGCCAAAAAATGTGTCGCCATCACCTTTGGGAAAAACCCAGTTCCCATAAATTGCCACATCGATGGTAGTCCACCGAACACAGAAGGCGTTATAAGAGATCTGGGAACACAGGTTGACAGCAACCTCTCTTTTGATCACCACATTGCCACTGTGGTCAGAAAGTTCTTCTATGTGGCACATCTCATTACTAAGGGTTTTGCATCCAGGAAGAAAGAGGTCATTGTCTCCCTCTACTCTTCCCTCATTAGGCCAATCACAGAGCTAAATGCCCCATTTGGCATGTACCTCACTAGACACCTGCAACAACTGGAGAGGTCGCAAAAGTACCTCACAAAGAGGATCCTAGGCCTTAAACACTTGTCCTATATGGGCAGACTCAAAAAACTCCAACTATTCTCTGTCTTATATCGCCTACTTGTGGCAATCTCTGCTTGACTTACAAAACCTTGTCTGACCCAGCACTTTTAGAAATGGTACATCTAGAGAAATCGCAGTCCCTCCGCACCACACGCTCCAGAGACCTCAACCTCATTACCACAATTAACAGATCATGCTGGAGGAACAGGTTCATAACCCAGAGACTGCATTTGCTATGGAACAGACTTCCCATACATGTCAACCAGAGCACCTCGCTGCCCCTCTTCAAGAGAAATCTTGATGAGTGGATCGGTAACAGAAAATTCACCCCGGGGATAACTCCAGTGGCTCTACTCGACAGAGGCATTGGGAAATAAGGTCAGGTGGCACTATGCCAGGGTAATCCTGTGGCTAGGCTTGTAAAGGCCCCAGAGTCATTAGCCTAGTACACACCTATGAACCTATGAACCTATGAAATAGGCAATAAAGCATGTTCCATTTTCAGTGTTTCACTGTAATAGGTAATTATTTTTCTTGGAGCATGTAATGTGAAAAGCACTAGTTAATATATTTTTCTTTTTTTTTTTATTTATGCTGTTATTTGTATTCTATGTTAAACTGAACAAAATATTAAATTCACATGATTACAAACAGCTGAGAAATTATTTCTTAAAACTATTATCTCCAATAAAAGTGCAAAAAAATATACTGGTAAGAAAACTAAATTAGGAATTTTTTTGGCATTTTTCTTTTAGTTCAGTTTTGTCAGCCAACACTGCCAGTTAAAGAATGCTTGCTGAGTTAATCCCGACCACATCACAGGAGTAATAGCAGGGTGCCTGTAGTACATCAAGGAAGTAGTGAATCAATGCAACACAAAATTAGTTTCTCTAACAGATATCTGTTTCAAAGGAGCACTGAGCATTGCCTTGAAGTCAACTGCAGTTAGTATCTTGTGAGAAGATGAGATTTAATTAATTATCAAGTTAATGTGCCTATAGGTACTGGGTTTCAATGTCTGTAGCATGTTAATAATGAATGTAAGTAACCCTGATTTATTTGCAAGAAAAATGGAATGGGCCAGGTGGACCCATTTCATTCCTGATTCAAAAATTACAAACATAAAATGAACAGCAAAATAAGCAAAACACAAGACTGCAGATATGCTAGCCTCCATTAAGTAAATATCTTCACATAAATTAGCAAGAATGAGATGTTACAGACTACTAAGAATCCATTTATCTTTATCAAACAGGCTTGCTTTTATCTGGGCACTAACTGTATGCAAATTAGTAGATGCCTTTATATGACATGTTAGAGTAATAATTCCAGTGGACTAATTATTTCTTATGACACAATGAATTTTAGTAGCACTACAGTAAAATATAGCACAATATATTACTAATTAGGGTTATTTAATGATGGCAATTTGTTGTCATTTTTACCTTGAAACAGAGAATAAAGTGTTAGTGAATTTGTTCTTCAATAGGAGTGTTACTTAACATGCTACAGACACTGAAATCCATTATCTACATATATAAGTAACATACTACAAACACTGAAACTCAGTCTACACACGTATAATTAACATGCTACAGATGTAGTAACTCAGTACCTACATGCATGATTAACATGCTACTGACATTGAAACCCAGTACTTACATTCATTATTAACATGCTACAGACATTGAAACCCAGTACCTATAGGCACATTAACTTGATACAGATGTTGAAACTCAGTGCACACACATAAAATTAACATGATACAGACATTGAAATCCTGTTCTTACACATGTAAGTAACATGCTATAGACATTGAAGCCCACTACCTAGGTGTATAATTAACATGCTACAGCCATTGAATCTCAGTCATGCATATATAATTAACATGTTACAGACATTGTAACCCCCTTCCTACACATGTAATTAACATGTTGTTACAGATATTGAAACCCAATACCTAGGTGTATAATTAACATGCCACAGACACTGAAACTCAGTCCATGCACATATAATTAACATGCTACAGGCATTGAACCCAATACCTAGGTGTATAATTAATATGCTACAGGCATTGAACCCAATACCTAGGTGTATAATTAACATGCCACAGACACTGAAACTCAGTCCATGCACATATAATTAACATGCTACAGGCATTGAACCCAATATCTAGGTGTATAATTAACATGCTACAGACACTGAAACTCAGTCCATACACATATAATTAAAATTGATAAAGATACTGGAACTCCATGTCTACATCATAATTAACATGATACCAATATTAAATCTCTTTCCACAAACATATAAATAATATGCTGCAGACATTGAAACCCTGTTTCTACACGTGTAATTAACATGCTAGAAACAATGAAACATTGTATCTATGTGTACAATTAACATGTTACAGACATTGAAACTCCGTCCATACACATATAATTAAGATCGATAAAGATACTGAAAACCAGTGTCTACACCATAATTAACATGATACAGACATTAAAACTCTTTCCACATACATATAGTTAATATGCTACAGACACTGAAACCCTGTTCCTACACATAATTGACGTGTTAGTCATTGAATCCCATTTCCTACACATACAATTAACATGATACAGACATTAACCTTCAGTGTCTGTATAATTAACTTGCTACAGATACTGAAATCTTTTTCTTACACATGTAATTAACATGCTACAGATACTGAACCACATTCCCTACAAATGAAATGAATATACTACATATACTGAAACAGCCCCTACATGTATCATTAAAATGCTACATATATGGAAACCCAGATCGTGTTTGCACACAGTGGCTATGTGGTGCAATGGATAGCATGTTCGACTTCTAGTAAAATTGTCAAAGGTTGTGAGTTTGAGTCCTCGCAGACTCTATTTTTCCAGGCAGTTGTTGTAGAGTATTAAGGCTATGAACTGTTAATGAGCTACTTCCTGTAGCACATGTTTGATTCCCTCAGCCTTCATTTGCCTACTGTGTAACCTCAGGCAAGTCCCTTACCCAGGCAGTGCTGTAGCGTGATTGGGAATATGGGCTAGGCTTATTAATAGCCTTCTCTGCTTCATAAATAGGCAGACAAAAGTAAATCAACTGTACAAGGAAAACAATTTTATTTAACTATGTGTAGGGAGGCAATACATTTCTGAATCTACTCTCAAAGAAAAAAAGAACATACTCCTTCTATATCGCAACTTATTTAAGGAATGCAGATGCAAAGTGTAACTAACAAATCACAAACAGGATAAGGTTTACGTGAATGTTGCATGTAGTCGGTTCATTACTTTCCAACACATACTCAGTTCTTTTGTTCTGTCCAACTTCCATATTTAGCACTGTATACAGTTCTTGCTTTACTAAACAGGCTGAGAACTTTCATGTTGTCACCTTGAAGACTTACAGTATCAGACTTCTTTTTGTTCTTAACAAATCAGCATAATCCAGCATGTCTGTCCTTGGCAGGAAAAACAAACTCCATCTGTGCTAACACATTATGAAACATTCAGATTACATTTAGCATTCATTTTAAACTAATTTTCCTTCAGCAATTGAACTTGACATCAGCACATATTCTGCTTCCATATGTAATCTGTAAATACAGAGAGAGAAGTACATTTAAAAAATACAATATATAAAAACTTAGTTGTACAATAGACAACAGACATTGAATGCAGTCCCTGTATGTATACTTAACATGCTACAGACATTGAAATGGTTCTGACACCTATAATTAACATGCTACATACATTAAAACCCTGTTCTTATGCATGCAGTTAATGTGCAGCAGATATTAAAACCCAGAGACACTGAAATCCATTCCCTACACATATAATAAACATACCACAGACACTGAAACACAGTCTGCACTTATATAGTTAACATGCTACATATATATAAATAACATGCTATAGACATGGAAGTCCTGTCCCTACAGATATAATTATCATGGAACTTTGGTACCTACAGATATAGTTAACATGATACAAACACTGAAATCCAGTCCCTACATATATAACTTAAACATAACTAGCGGAGCAAATATATAAAACCAAGTGGGATCTAAGTCATGTAGCCTTAAAATGTCTTACATTAAAACTGAATACTTAGAACACTGACATGTATCTTTTCTATGTGTACTTTGGCTAACAGGGCTCAGATGGTAAACAAAACAGATATTAAGAGTACCATTAATTAAGAATAATTCAGTCTCAGACTATGCATCTTGGCCTACTTCCTGTAGTCCAGGGGTTGTTTCCCTTGGCCTCCATTTGGTTGTTGTACACCTACCCCTCGACTGCCCAGGTTTTCACAGAATGTACAGCTTTTTACCTCAGATTTCTGGACTGTTCTATATAAAATTTGTAGTTCTCTGACAAATCTATGAGGATTGAATCCACTAAATAATGATAGACATTTGAGTTTTGGGCTTCATATCCTTCAGAAATACATGGCAAAACCAAACATTTTAGTCAAGCGATTTTCTAAGTTTATAAGACCAATATTTAAAAGTTGTCTCTATTTCTGGATCTTTGTTCCCCCATTTTGTTTTGATTTTGTCCAGCTTTCTTGTGCTAAAGGATTTGGAGATATGGTTGTATAAGAAATTACTTAATCAGACAGAGCTCCTTGGTCACCCCTGAAAAGGGACACTTGTGTCCTTTGGACTTACCCAATCAACAGATAAATAAATAAATACATAAATCTATATATACATACATACAGAAATTAATACATTGGTGACATAAGATTAGGAAGGTTCTGAGATACAGTTGTATAAGAAATTATTTAATCAGATAGAGCTCCATGGTCACCCCTGAAGAGGGACACTTGTGTCCAGTGAAAGTACCCAATCAACAGATAAATAAATAAATACATACATATATACATACATCTATACATACATAAATCTATAAATTGGTGACATAAGCTAAGGAAGGTTCTGAGAGATCGCCATAATCAGAAACATGTTAGAATAATGTGGGACTAAGTATGAATGATTACACAGTACATTGCTATAAACTATATTCAATGTGCAATATCATTTCATAAGATGAAATATAAAAAGTTAATAGCTGTAAATGGAATGAAGATTATTAGTGAATGCCATCTGTAAAATGAATTAAGATAGTCATCAACTACAGCTGAAGATGAGGAGGCAGGAACAAAATAGATAAGATGAAGTGGGGCACATATAAACAGATGAGGTTCATGTAGAAAAGAATAAAAGAGGTTGAGGTTATTGTCATGGGCTTCTGGCTCACCAAGTTTGCAGACCACTGCAGACTGTTTGCTATCATAAATTCCCCCATGACACTAACATCCTGCAAGAGGATTTAACATACGCAAATAACTGGTGCCAAAGCCACAGATTAAAACTCAATGCCAAGAAGTGCAGTATAATGCCTTTTGGGAAAAAGTCCACCCAGGTCAATCACTCCATCAACAAGACATCCCTAAGAGTTGAACCTGTAGAATGGGATCTGATTGCAGCAATCTGTTCTTTGACCAACACATAACCAAGGTAGTGAGAAAATCATTTTATGTCACCCAGATATAAGTAAGGGTATGGTATCCAGGTCCATGGAAGTAATAGTACCATTTTACTCAGTTATCAGACCTGTCATTGAATACAATGCCCCCTTTGGCATGTACCTGACCAGGCATATGCAACAGTTGGAACACCCACAGAGGTTCCTCACCAAGTGAATCTAGGGTAATAACACATTGTCCTATACAGATCACCTTAAATCCCTATATCAGTACTCAATCTCCTACATGTTACTGTGTGGTTATCTATGCCTGGCATATAAGGCATCCTCATATTCAGCCCTGATGGACATTTTGTACATCTGCAAAACAAATAGTGCTAGAAAAACTAGATCCAAGTATTTAAACTTTGCTTGCAATATAAATAGGACATGCTGGTGAGACAGACATGTGTCTCAAAGGATCTTCATGTTCTGGAATAGGCTCTCCATTGATTCCATGTGAAGCAGAGTGTATCCTTAACCTTATCCAAACTTAACCTTGACCATGGATTTCGGAAATTGAAAATTCAACCCCGATCTGCCCCCATTTCTCTGACATTATTTAACAAAACAGATCAGCACTATGGTAAACTGTCCTTGGAGAACTATATACCAACAAACAAAAACAAAAAACTCCAAAGAAATATGGACATGCAGAGCATTAAAAGTTTTATTAACTCACAGAGAACTATATACCAACGAACAAAAACATCCACATTTCTCTGATAGACAGAGAGCAACAGCAAATATTCCCCAACTAACTATCCCCCCACTAAACCCTTAGCAATCTTTTAACTAACATACCCCTCCAAATGGACACCCATGTTACAAGGGGATACACTAGGGTTGGGTTGCACAGCTACGGTTATAAATGTCCTGGTGGTCATCAGCCTAGTATATACCTATGAACCTAAGAATAAAACAAAAACAGGAAAAAAAGGAGTATTTTGACTAGCACACTGTTTGTAAATGTAAAAAACCTTAACTAATTGCTTCTACCTCTAAATGTAACTACTGAATGCATAATGCTGAAATATTAAAATGCTGAAGTCAAGATATCAACTTATAAACTTGTGGCATAGTAAGCCTGATGGATGTACTTATTTCTGATTTTACTAACAGGCAAGTGAGAAAGTGTGTTGATAAGCATTGTTCTGATGCAGTGCATATATATATATATATATATATATATATATATATATATATATATATATATATATGTATATATATATATATATATATATATATATATATCTCCTATATACAATATATCTGTCTCATTTCTTCTTCACTTTACAGGTAGTTTGAATTATTACTTACCCCCTCTGAGGCCTTCACTGATTTCCACTGATTGCCTCTCTGGTTTCTTTGCATTCCACCTGGTTTACACCCCTTGTGCTGTCTCCCTCCCCCAATACAAAGTCTATATTAGAATCCTGATGAGCATGGAGCTATCTTTAAATTTCTAGTCTCCCACCAGGACACAAGTGCTCCTCAGCAATTACATTCTGCTTGCCGGTAAGCCATTAGACTTCAGGAATTTATTTTAAAAGTGTTCAGATTTGTAAAGTAATACTTAGTCTTGGTTGGCTCTGTCCTGCTCCGTTCGCCCTCGCTAATGCTCGGGCTCTCTCCGCTCCCCTGCCCTGCCTCCTATTACCTCCCGCCCCCACTACCTCTACATTTATAGTAATCAAAGCCACGCCCACAGCTCACCCTCACATCACCTCCACCAATCACAGCTCCTCAAGTCATATCACATTATACCACAACAACTTGCTCCACACAAAATACTCCCAATCACTCTCATTCCCACTAGGTATTTTTTACATCACCCACACTACTTCCCCATCCACATATAGTGCAACCCTATAATTCCTATTCAGACCCCCCCACCTAGAAACAACTTAAACTTTATAACCATGACTATCACGCAACTAAGTCTAGTCTGTCTTCTCATAATTCTTTACAACACCACAAGTTATCACTCTAGCAATATCCCTAAACTTAGTAGCACAACACTGCATTATGCACTCTCGTATACAGACACCACACATTATAATAATATCTGCCCACAATTACTCAAGAACTACATAACGGACCAATTCAGGACTAAACACATATGCTCTCATTCCTACTCCAAAAAAACACAATACTTTCTCACACTCCTCACCAAACTCCAACATCTGTATAACCATTTTAACTCCAGGCTCACCATAAAGTGGGGATATCCACCCTAACCCAGGCCCAAATCCATCCTGTCCAACTCAAACTGCTCCAACACAAATGTCAGAACATAACATCCCCACTTTCTTCATCCCTGGGCAAATCAACAACAGCAGCAAAACCAACCATCTTTTAAATGCTAAATATTAATATTAGAAGTATCAAAAATAAAGTACCTGAACTCCAGGCTACAATAGCATACTACTCCCCAGACATAGTTGCTTTAACAAAAACCTGGCTAAATAAAAACATAGCTAACTCAGAAGTTCTCCCTACCAGCTACAATATCATTAGACAAGACAGACCACTTCGTAAAGGGGGTGGAACTGCCTTACTGTACAAGTCAAACTTAACTGTCCATCAATTACCAAACTCCTACCCCTCCCCCAATAATTGGGACGTACTTATCTCACAACTGCAACTTCACCCTAAAAAGGTCATCACCACAATTGTGATCTATATTCCACCTGGTAATACACCTGCTAGCCTTGAAGACTTCTTATCCTGGTGTTCTTCCACATAATCACAAGAAACCCTTATTCTGGGGGACTTCAACCTAGATTGGTTCACCTGTATATCAGAACCACCAAGTAATCTAATAAATCTCCATGGTTACCAGCAGCTAGTCCAAATTCCAACTAGATGTGATAAAAATCTAAAAGGGAATCCATCCTTGACTGGGTCCTAACTAACAACCCCACATTGTACCCTCACACAGGCAGTCTCCAAGACACGTTAAGTGACCACAACATAATATACTTTATACGTAGTAGAACAAGCATATGCAAAACCACTAACTATATATCCACTAGAAACACAAAACAATTCTCTCCTGAGGTCCTCAACACTTTATTCTGTAACTGTGACTGGACCCCCCTAAAACCCTCCCACTTGACCAAGCTGTAGCATATTTCAACAAAACATTTCTACAACACCTAGACACTGTCGCTCCATTGTGCAAAATCAAGGTTAGAACCTCTACAAACCCCTGGCTCAGTAAAGAAACCAAACAAATCCTCAAGTCCAGAGACACTGCCTGGCTTTACTATCAAAAAAACAAAGAAACACAAAGCCTAACTAAGTACCAAGAACTGCGCAACCGTGCAAAAAATGCATTAGGCTGGACAAAAAATCCTACTACACAACATTACAAACTAAATACCAACACAACCCACAAAAATTTTGGAAAAATGTAAACCAGCTACTAAAATCCACCCAAAAGGCTACCCCCAAACCAACCACCCTTGACACTAAAGTTCCCATCGAAACACAATTCAACTCCCACTTTGTGAACTCAATTCTATCCTTAGTATCACAGGACAGTTCCTTCCTCACTATCCCCCCCAACACAAATAACACTAATACAAGCTTTACCCTCAAAACAGTTTCCACCACTTCAATCAAAAGCATGCTCTCCAAACCAAAAATCTCATCAACAGCAGCTGACCTACCCCCCAGCTATTTCTTGAAACTCACAGCAGATGCTATTGCTATCCCAGTCTCCACTCTCATAAACAGATCAGTTGTTGAAAACTATGTGCCCAAACTCTAGAAAATATCCTATGTTACACCCATACATAAAGGCTGGACCTCCACTGAGCTTAATAACTACAGACCCATTGCTTTACTCTCCCCCCGGCCAAAATCCTAGAAAAATGCATCCATACCCAGATGCTAAACTATCTCCTAGACAGCAACATCCTGTCATCTACTCAGCATGGTTTCAGACCTGCCCATAGTACCACTACAGCCCTCCTCTGCTTCACAGACACAGTAAACCATCTAAAAAATGAAGGCCTACAAGTGTCAACTCTTTTTTTTGGATATGTCCAAAGCATTTGACACAGTCTCACACCAAATCCTGCTAAGCAAACTAAACCAATATCATCTATCAAATTCCACTCTTACCTGGTTCTAAAGCTACTTAACTGACAGGTTCCAAGCTGTGAAATGGGAAAATTCTCTCTCTCCTCAGCTGCCCATAACTATAGGAGTCCCACAGGGTTCTACCTTAGGGCCACTACTATTCACAGTCTTCACCAATGACCTCCATACCTCCACACAGCATGCATCTATAATTCAGTATGCAGATGACACTACCTTAATCTGTGCTGCACAAAACATTCCCACCCTCCTGCAAACAACTCAACTAGCATTCTCTGATGTTGAAAACTACCTTACCAAAGCCCAACTTATCCTCAATCCAAAGAAAACTCAACTTATGATTATAACCAGTTCTAACAAAAACACTAACAGTCAATTCACTATCTACTCCACTAATGCTACTCCAATTGCTCCAGTGGCACAGGCTAAGATATTGGGAATAACCATAGACTCCACCTAAAATTTGATAGTCATCTCAACTTAACTATTAAAAAAGTACATGCCAAACTGGGGTCACTCTACCGTATCAAACCATTTCTTACCAACAACACAAGATCAGCCATTGCTCACTCCCAACTTCTATCCACCCTACTCTATGCATCTCCCATTCTGACTAATCTCAACAAAACTGAACTAAGCAAAATGGAAGCCTGCTATAACAGAATTGCCCGCTTTGCTGAAAATTGCTCATATAGAACTCATCACTGTACTGCTTTGAGACAGCTCCACTGGCTTGAACTGCCCAACCTCCTAACCTACAATCAGCTCTGCCTCTGTCATTCTATCTATTACCGCCCTAATAAGTGTCCTGCCCTCAAAAACCTAGTACAACATCACTCAGCCAAAAGGCCTCTTAGATCATCAAGCAAACTACTACTAGAAGTCACCAACAGCTACAATAGCTTTGGAGATGCACTATATAGTAGTTCAGTGGCTAAAAAATGGAACTCAGTTCCTACAAGCATACAAAACACATCATCCAAAGCCTCCTTTAAAGACCTTATCAGGCAACATCTCAAGGAAAGTTGGCAGTGCCATGATTGCTCCCCAGGATAGTGAAAGTGGATAACACATACATACAAAATCTAGAGCACTTGATAATAGTTTTCAATCTTACTCACAAACACTGGCTAATCTATAATGTATGTACTGTACTTGTGTATGATGTATGTATTCTACCTATGTTCCAAATTTCAGCTGTACACCACAAATTTATTAATTACCTTTATTTTTAAAATTAATATTTTTTTGTTTGTTCTCTCCACTGTAACTGTTTATGTGCTGCATACCACTGTAAAAACATGTCTCCTGTAATTTGTGTGTATACTGATCATGTCTAAATAACTAAATGTGTCTGTAATTTTTCTTTGTGGAGCTTTTCTCCCTGGGCCTCTGCTGAAAAAGGGCCTTTTCGGCTCAGTCAGACACCCCCGGTTAACAAATGTAAAATAAAAATAAAATAAAATAAATATATAATGCATTAGATACTTTGATGCTGACATTTTAAAGTTTCAACATTTTAGCATTTCAGCACTGTACATTCAATGTTGTAATGTTCAGCAGTCCATCAGTTAGCAAATTTCAGGGAGTTAATACATTTAATTCTAACAACACACACATTTAAACATGGAGAATAACATGTTGGAAAATAAAAATTTATTAGAAGGCCGAATAGGACACAGAGTATTGTTTGGCTCTAATAAAAGGTAGAATGGACACAGCTGTGATGGCTTAGTGGTTAAATGCTGTGTCTATAATTTACAAGGTCCTGGGTTCAAGACCTGTAAGGGTTGTTTATTTGCTCTAAGGATCTAAACCTCACCACAACAATAAATAGGACATGCTGGAGGGATAGATTCCTGTCCCAGAGACTTCCTACGCTCTGGAACAAGATTTCAATCTACATTAGGCAGAGCTCCTCACTAACACTCTTCAAGAGAAACCTTGATGAGTGGATGGAAAACAGAAAGTTTACCCCAAGGATCATGTCAGTGGCTCTGTGGGACAGAGGCACAGGGGAACTAATCTAAGGGGGCGGCAAAAACCAACACATTCCAGCTAGGCTTATAAATGCCTTTGGGCAGATAGCCTAGTTCCTACCTATGAACCTATGTCATCTTCCCCAAATATGGCCACAAAGCAAGTGTCCCTTATGTGTTACAGTTTAATGGGCACATAATGTGAAGATGTTGCAATATATGAGCATTATATGCATTTATAATGCATCAGAGCAGCAAGAGTTCGCAGGTATAGAAAATAGGAAACCTAAGAAGTGTACATATTGGAGATACTGTACATTGTATTCAGCAAAAATTGACAACAGTGTACCAAAACACTGAGAAATCATATTAACAAGCATAAGAAACATCAGTTCAATACCATTAACTTGGTTTAGCAGATGACTACATAACCATATATATTTTTATCAACCATATATATTTGTTATTTTGTTACTAATGTTCAAGTCTGATTTCCAAATAATGCAATTCTGAAAACATGAATGGTATAAAAATAAACATCTGACTACTGGGAATTCCCTTGACACTCTCCATAACCAATATGGAAATAACCCTAACTCTATTTGGACCCATTTTCACTCAATTTTAAGTGAAAGAAGTTTCAGTAAGATAGTTCCTACCAGCTGGAACCATATTTTCCTCGCAACAGAAAAATCACTAACTACAATCATCTCCATAAAACATTACTTCAGCACCAGCTGGAGGTCCATAAATGCAGCTGCTCTGTGGATAACAGATAAAGAGGACTTCTTCACAGTGACTTTCTACATCTTCTAACTCAAACTCTGCCATAATATAGATCAGTAAGTGACCATATATAGTGGATATAAAAAGTTTACACACCCCTGTTAAAATGCCAGGCTTTTGTGATATAAAAAATGAGACCACAATAAATCATTTCAAAACTTTTCCCACCTTTAATGTGACCTATAACCTGTACAATTCAACTGAAAAACAAACAAATCTGTTAGGGGGAAAATATAAAAAATAAAAAAAGTAAAAGCAAAAAAAGCAAGGCCCAGTACCAAGAGGGACTGGAATATGGAAGTGAATGGACATTACGCTTTCAGGAATGACAGAGAAAGCAAAGACAATGTATAAAATGGAAAATAATTATCAAGTCATAAAGTATTTTGCTTCTATTATTGTATCATTTGTAGCACAAAAATGTTGCAGAGAAAATAAAATTTAAATCAGAAACATATAGAGATGAGCTGAAACGTGATCATTATAGCCAAGAAGATCACTGGTATGTGCTACTAATGTGTTTTTTCTTGTAGTCCTGGGTTTGATCTTCTCAATCTGTACTTCTCAACAATGACAGGGAGCTAGCAATATATTAACATTACTGCATGAGCAGTTTTATCAGATCATTATCCCTCCCTTACAAACATAAGTCCCCACGTCACTACACTCTTGCAAGTGGAAGAATAAATGAGCACCATTAACAGTTCATGTAGCACTCATTCATGAACCTGTCCTGTGCAACTTTACACAACTTATAGAAGCCCCAACCCATTTTAACAAACATTCAAAGTCTTTATCAACCCTGGACTGGATCCTTACAACCCCCTCCCCCAAAAAAAAAAGAAATGTTCCAGTCTGGCACACTACCTGATAACATTAGTGACCACCACTCAAATTATGCTACTTAGATATTACATTAAGAACACATCTATTGAGGACATGAGAACCTGGAAGCAGTGGCACCAGAACCAGACACCTCAGGCCTTCAAATACTACAGAACTCTACAAAATCACCTCTAAGCCTTAGTAAAAAAAAAGTTTGAAAAATTCTACTTTACCTTACAAGATGACCATAAATCAAAGCCAAAGACTTTCTGGGCATCAGTTAACCATCTACTAAACCCTGGCAAACCATCTCAGCCTAGTATATGCCAAGGACTCTGACATTTTCTGCTCTTTTAGCTCCCACTTCATCAACACAGCTACTTCACTCCTTCAAAACAACTTCAGTAACCTTCTTACTTAATTCCATTCTAGTCCCACTCAACCATCAAAAAAATTCTTCCATAATCTTAAGCCAACCACTTTAGCAGCTGACAATCTTCCAGCCAATACATTAAACTAGCCAAATATGCCCTAGCAGTTCCAGTCTCCAGACACATCACTAGCCCATAACTGAATCTAAAGTTCCAAAACTATGAAAACAAAGTTACATATTACCTCTTCATAAAGATGGCAGATCTAACAATCTTAGTAACTTCAGGCCAGTTGTCACAGATATTGGACAGATATGTTTACTCACAATTAGTGTGACACGTCTTAGATGATAACTTTCTGTCTAGCTCCTAACATGGTTTTTGCCCTAACCACAGCACAACTGCCTTAGTAACTTTTCTGAATATCACCAATATACACTATAAATAACAATATTTTGGTTTCTTCCATCTTTCTTGATCTGTCAAAGGCATTTGACACAGTATCTCATTCTAAACTACTCCATAAGCCCACCACTCTTAATACCTGTACTAACACCAGAAAATGGTTCTGTAGCTACCTAAATAACAGAATACAATATATCACGTGGTAAGCAGCATACTCTTCCTTTCTTCCTTCCTGTTAACATAAGTGTCCAAGGTTCTGTACTGGGCCCATTGCTGTTTAATACATTAGTAAATGATCTGCATACTGCTTATGGCCCCTCCTTGCTTATTCAGTATGCATACAACTCTATCCTTGTTTCCTATTTCCCATCCATTAATGAACTGCAGATCAAAACCCAGGATTCATACTTATTAGTTGAACTCTGGCTACAACAACAATGGCTGATGTAGGTAAGTTATGTGTTAGAATGAGAATGCATGCTTGTGTGTGTATGTGTGTTACTGTGTGTGTGTGTGTGTGTGTGTGTGTGTGTGTGTGTGTGTGTGTGTGTGTGTGTGTGTGTGTGTGAGGGTAAGTGAGAATCTGTGAATGAATGGTTATTGTGTGCGTGTGTGTGAGGGCCCGTGAGAATCTGTCCATGAATGGTTACTGTATGTGCGTGTGTGTGTGTGTGTGTGTGTGTGTGTGTGTGTGTGTGTGTGTGTGTGTGTGTGTGTGTGTGTGTGTGTGTGTGTGTGTGTGTGAGGGTAAGTGAGAATCTGTGAATGAATGGTTATTGTGTGCGTGTGTGTGAGGGCCCGTGAGAATCTGTCTATGAATGGTTACTGTATGTGCGTGTGTGTGTGTGTGTGTGTGTGTGTGTGTGTGTGTGTGTGTGTGTGTGTGTGTGTGTGTGTGTGTGTGAGGGTAAGTGAAAATCTGTGAATGAATGGTTATTGTGTGCATGTGTGTGAGGGCTCGTGAGAATCTGTCCATGAATGGTTACTATATGTGCGTGTGAGAGAGAGTGTGTGTGTGTGTGTGTGTGTGTGTGTGTGTGTGTGTGTGTATGTGTGTGTGTATGTGTGTGTGTGTGTGTGTGTGTGTGTGTGTGTGTGTGTGTGTGTGTGTGTGAGGGTGAGAGTCTGTGAATGAATGGTTGTGTGTGCATGTGTGTGAGGGCCCGTGAGAATCTGTCCATGAATGGATTTACTATATGCGCGTGTGTGTGTGTGTGTGTGTGTGTGTTG
>NC_056739.1:655329908-655497965 GCF_019279795.1 Protopterus annectens
ATCAACCTTACTCAACTATGTTATGAAAGAACTACGCATTAACATGACACGCTATATGATTTACCAAGAGTTGTTATTTCCACTGCTATATTTGTAGGATGCTGACATCATCAGACTTGCCACAGATGAATATATCACTTTTAAGGCGTTTTCATAGTCTCCAAAAAGGGGACTTCTCTCAAAGGAAATCACACAGAAACACCCCCCACCCACACGCACACTCAGCAATTGCAAGACTCAAACCCCTACCCAACTATGTTGCGATACTAGGGAAGCATGCATTAACACGATGCACTATATGTTTGACTAGGAGGTGCTATTTCCACTGTTATATTTGTAGGATGCTGACATCATCAGACTTGCACAGATGAATATATCACATTTAAGGTGTTTTCCTAATCTCCCAAAAGGGCACTCCTCTCAAAGGAAATCACACAGAAATGCACTGTCTCACACATAGGAATTGCAGGATTCAAACCCCTACCCAACTCTGTTATGATGTTGGGAAAAGTACACATTAACACGACATGCTATATGCTTTACTGGGAGCTATCATTTCCACTGCTATATTTGTAGGATGCTGACATTATCATACTTGCCACAGATGAATATATCACTTTTAAGGCATTTTCCTAGTCTCCAAAAAGGGCATTCTTCTCAAAGGACATCACACAGAAACACACACCCCCACACACACACTCAACAACTGCAGGATTCAAATCCCTACCTACCTATGTTATGATACTAGAGACGTACGCTTTAACATAATGTACTATATGCTTTACTAGGAGTTGCTTTTTCCACTTCTATATTTGTATGATGCTGACATCATCAAACTTGCCACAGATGAATATATCACTTTTAAGGCATTTTCCTAGTCTCCAAAAAGGGCACTCCTCTCAAAGGAAATCACACAGAAACACCCCCCCCCACACACGCACACAGCAATTGCAGGATTTAGACCCCTATCCAACTATGTTATGATACCAGAAAAGTATGCAATAATACAATGCGCTATATGCTTTAGTGGGAGTTGTCATTTCCACTGCTATATTTGTAGGATGCTGACATCATCAGACTTGCACAGATGAATATATCACTTTTAAGGTGATTTCCTAGTCTCCAAAAAGGGCACTCCTTTCAAAGGAAATCACAGAGATGCACACCCCCCCACATGCACACAAAAACACTCAGCAATTGCAAGATTCAAGCCCCTACCCAACTATGTTATGATACTGCAGAAATACGCATTAACATGACGCGTTAGATGCTTTACTGGGAACTGTCATTTCCACTGCTATATTTGTAGGATGCTGACATCATCAGACTTGCCACAGATGAATATATCACTTTTAAGGCGTTTTCCTAGTCTCCAAAAAAGGGCACTCTTCTCAAAGCAAATCACTCACCACCCACAGGCTTCAAACCCCTACCCGACTGTGTTATGATACTAAAGATGTACGTATTAACATGATGCACTACATGCTTTACTAGGAGCTGCTTTTTCCACTGCTATATTTGTAGGATGCTGACATCATCAAACTTGCCACAGATGAATATATCACTTTTAAGGCATTTTCCTTGTCACCAAAAAGGGCACTCCTCTCAAAGGAAATCACACAGAAACACCCCCTCCACACATACACACTTAACAATTGCAGAATTCAAACCCCTACCCAACTATGTTATGATACTAGAGAAGTACGCATTAACACAACGCGCTATATGCTTTATTGAGAGTTGTCATTTCCACTGCTATATTTGTAGGATGCTTACATCATCAGACTTGCACAGATGAATAGATCAATTTTAAGGCATTTTCCTAGTCTCCAAAAAGGCGCTCTTTTCAAAGGAAATCACAGAGAAACACACACCCCCAACACACACACTCAACAACTGCAGGATGCAAACCCCTACCCAACTATGTTAGGATGCTAAAGACATACACATTAACATGATGCACTATATGCTTTATTAGGAGTTGCTTTTTCCACTGCTATATTTGTAGGATGCTGACATCATCAAACTTGCCACAGATGAATATATCACTTTTAAGGCATTTTCCTTGTCTCCAAAAAGGGCACTCCTCTCAAAGGAAATCACACAGAAACACCCCCCACACACATAACAATTGCAGAATTCAACCCCCTACCCAACTATGTTATGATACTAAAGAAGTACGCATTAACACAACGAGCTATATGCTTTACTGGGAGTTGTCATTTCCACTGCTTTATTTGTAGGATGCTGACATCATCAGACTTGCACAGATGAATAGATCACTTTTAAGGCATTTTTCTAGCCTCCAAAAAGGGCACTTCTCTCAAAGGAAATCGCACAGAAACACAACCCCCCCCACACGCACACATACACACTCAGCAATTTCAGAATTCAAACCTCAACCCAACTATGTTATGATACGGGAGAAGTACTCATTAACACAACATGCTATATGCTTTACTGGGCGTGATCATTTCCACTGCTATATTTGTAGGATGCTGACATCATCAGACTTGCACAGATGAATATATCACTTTTAAGGCATTTTCCTAGTCTCCAAAAAGGGCACTCCTCTCAAAGGAAGTCACACAGAAACACACCCCCGACACACACACAGTAATTGCAGGATTCAGACCCCTACCCAACTATGTTATGATACCAGAGAAGTACGCATTAACACAACACGCTACATGCTTTACTGGGAGTTGTCATTTCCACTGCTATATTTGTAGGATGCTAACATCATCAGACTTGCACAGATGAATATATCACTTTTAAGGCATTTTCCTAGTCTCCAGAAAGGACACTCCTCTCAAAGAAAAATCCCCCCCCCCCACACACACACACACACACTCAGCAATTGCAGAACTCATACCCCTACTCATCTATGTTCTGATACTGGAGAAGTATGCATTAACATGATGAGCTATATGCTTTATTGGGAGTTGTTATTTCCACTGCTATATTGGTAGGATGATGACATCATCAGACTTGCCACAGATGAATATATCACTTTTAAGGCATTTTCCTTGTATCCAAAAAGGGAACTCCTCTCAAAGGAAATCACACAGAAACCCCCCCCCCACACACACATACACACTTAACAATTGCAGAATTCAAACCCCTACCCAACTATGTTATGATACTAGAGAAGTACGCATTAACACAACGCGCTATATGCTTTAATGGGAGTTGTCATTTCCACAGCTATATTTGTAGGATGCTGACATCATCAGACTTGCACAGATGAATACATCACTTTTAAGGCATTTTCCTAGTCTCCAAAAAGGGCACTCCTCTCAAAGGAAATCACACAGAAACACACCCCAGACACATACACAACAATTGCAGGATTCAGACCCCTAACCAACTATGTTATGATACTAGAGAAGTACGCATTAACACAACACGCTACATGCTTTACTGGGAATTGTCATTTCTACTGCTATATTTGTAGGATTCTGACATCATCAGACTTGCACAGATGAATAGATCACTTTTAAGGCATTTTCCTAGTCTCCAAAAAGGGCACTCCTCTCAAAGGAAATCACACAGAACCCCCCCCCCCCACACACACACACATACACACTTAACAATTGCAGAATTCAAACCCCTACCCAACTATGTTATGATACTAGAGAAGTACGCATTAACACAACGCGCTATATGCTTTAATGGGAGTTGTCATTTCCACAGCTGTATTTGTAGGATGCTGACATCATCAGACTTGCACAGATGAATATATCACTTTTAAGGCATTTTCCTAGTCTCCAAAAAGGGCACTTCTCTCAAAGGAAATCACACAGAAACACACCCCAGACACATACACAACAATTGCAGGATTCAGACCCCTACCCAACTATGTTATGATACTAGAGAAGTACGCATTAACACAACACGCTACATGCTTTACTGGGAATTGTCATTTCCACTGCTATATTTGTAGGATTCTGACATCATTAGACTTGCACAGATGAATAGATCACTTTTAAGGCATTTTCCTAGTCTCCAAAAAGGGCACTCCTCTCAAAGGAAATCACACAGAAACACAAACCCCCCCACACGCACACATACATACTCAGCAATTACAGAATTCAAACCTCAACTATGTTATGATACAGGAGAAGTACGCATTAACACAACACACTATATGCTTTACTGGGCGTGTTCATTTCCACTGCTATATTTGTAGGATGCTGACATCATCAGACTTGCCACAGATGAATATATCACTTTTAAGGCATTTTCCTAGTCTCCAAAAAGGGCACTCCTCTCAAAGGAAATCACACAGAAACACACCTCCGACACATACACAACAATTGCAGGATTCAGACCCTTACCCAACTATGTTATGATACCAGAGAAGTACGCATTAACACAACACGCTACATGCTTTACTGGGCGTGTTCATTTCCACTGCTATATTTGTAGGATGCTGACATCATCACACTTGCCACAGATGAATATATCACTTTTAAGGCATTTTCCTAGTCTCCAAAAAGGGCACTCCTCTCAAAGAAAATCACCCCCCCCCCCACACACACACACACACACACACACACACTCACACCCCTACTCATCTATGTTCTGATACTGGCGAAGTACGCAGTAACATGACGAGCTATATGCTTTATTGGGAGTTGTTATTTCCACTGCTATATTTGTAGGATGATGACATCATCAGACTTGCCACAGATGAACATATCACTTTTAAGGAATTTTCCTAGTCTCCAAAAAGGGCACTCGTGTCAAAAGCAATCTCCCAGAAACACCCCCCCCCACACATGCACACTCAACAATTGCAGGATTCAAACCCCTACCCAACTATGTTATGATACCAGAGAAGTACACATTAACACAACACGCTATATGCTTTATTGGGAGCTATTATTTCCACTGCTATATTTGTAGGATGCTTACATCATCAGACTTGCACAGATGAATAGATCAATTTTAAGGCATTTTCCTAGTCTCCAAAAAGGCGTTCTTTTCAATGGAAATCACAGAAAACCAACCCCACCCCACTCACAGTCAGCAATTGCAGGATTCAAACCCCTACTCAATTATGTTCTAATACTGGAGAAGTACGCATTAACACGATGTACTATATGCTTTATTGGGAGCTGTTATTTCCTCTGCTATATTTGTAGGATGCTGACATCATCAGACTTGCCACAGATGAATATATCACTTTTAAGGCATTTTCCTAGTATCCAAAAAGGGCACTCCTCTCAAAGGAAATCACACAAAAACACACCCCCCACACGCACACACTCAGCAATTGCAAGATTCAAACCCCTACCTAACTATGTTATGATACGAGAGAAGTACGCATTACCACGACACAGTATATGCTTTACTGGAAGTTGTCATTTCCACTGCTATATTTGTAGGATGCTGACATCATCAGACTTGCCACAGATGAATATATCACTTTTAAGACATTTTCCTAGTCTCCAAAAAGGGCACTCCTCTCAAAGGAAATCACACCGAAACACACACCCCCACACACATACACACCCAGCAATTGCAGGATTCAATCCCTTATCCAACTATGTTATGATACTAGAAAAGTACGCATGAACAAAACGCACTATATACATTACTGGGAGTTGTCATTTCCACTGCTATATTTGTAGGATGCTGACATCATCAGACTTGCCACAGATGAATATATCACTTTTAAGGCATTTTCCTAGTCTCCAAAAAGGGCACTCTTCTCAAAGAAAACCACACCCCCACCCACACATACATACTCAGCATTTGCAGGATTCAAACCCCTACCCAACTATGCTATGATATTAGAAAAGTACGCGTTAACATGACATGCTATATGCTTTACCGGTCACTGTTATTTCCACTGCTATATTTGTAGGATGCTGACATCATCAGACTTGCCACAGATGAATATATCACTTTTAAGGCATTTTCCTAGTGTCCAAAAAGGGCACTCCTCTCAAAGGAAATCACACAAAAACACACCCCCCACACGCACACACTCAGCAATTGCAGGATTCAAACCCCTACCTAACTATGTTATGATACGAGAGAAGTACACATTACCACGACACGGTATATGCTTTACTGGGAGTTGTCATTTCCACTGCTATATTTATAGGATGCTGACATCATCAGACTTGCCACAGATGAATATATCACTTTTAAGACATTTTCCTAGTCTCCAAAAAGGGCACTCCTCTCAAAGGAAATCACACCGAAATACACCCCCCCCACACACATACACACCCAGCAATTGCAGGATTCAATCCCTTATCCAACTATGTTATGATACTAGAAATGTACGCATGAACAAAACGCTCTATATACATTACTGGGAGTTGTCATTTCCACTGCTATATTTGTAGGATGCTGACATCATCAGACTTGCCACAGATGAATATATCACTTTTAAGGCATTTTCCTAGTCTCCAAAAAGGGCACTCTTTTCAAAGTAAACCACACCCCCACCCACACACTCAGCAATTGCAGGATTCAAACCCCTACCAACTATGTTATGATATTAGAGAAGTACGCATTAATACGACATGCTATATGTTTCACTGGGATCTGTCATTTCCACTGCTATATTTGTAGGATGCTGACATCATCAGACTTGCCACAGATGAATATATCACTTTTAAGACATTTTCCTAGTCTCCAAAAAGGGCACTCCTCTCAAAGGAAATCACACTGAAACACACACCCCCACACACATACACACCCAGCAATTGCAGGATTCAATCCCTTATCCAACTATGCTATGATACTAGAAAAGTACGCATGAACAAAACGCGCTATATACATTACTGCGAGTTGTTATTTCCACTGCTATATTTGTAGGATGCTGACATCATCAGACTTGCCACAGATGAATATATCACTTTTAAGGCATTTTCCTAGTCTCCAAAAAGGGCACTCTTCTCAAAGGAAACCACACCCCCACCCACACGCATACATACACACTCAGCAATTGCAGGATTCACACCCCTACCCAACTATGTTATGATATTAGAGAAGTACACATTAACACGACATGCTATATGCTTTACTGGGAGCTGTCATTTCCACTGCTATATTTGTAGGATGCTGACATCATCAGACTTCCCACAAATGAATATATCACTTTTAAGGCATTTTCCTAGTCTCCAAAAAGGGCACTCCTCTCAAAGGAAATCACACTGAAACACACCTCCCCCCACACACATACACACCCAGCAATTGCAGGATTCAATCCCTTATCCAACTATGCTATGATACTAGAAAAGTACGCATGAACAAAACGCGATATATACATTACTGCGAGTTGTCATTTCCACTGCTATATTTGTAGGATGCTGACATCATCAGACTTGCCACAGATGAATATATCACTTTTAAGGCATTTTCCTAGTCTCCAAAAAGGGCACTCTTCTCAAAGGAAACCACACCCCCACCCACACGCATACATACACACTCAGCAATTGCAGGATTCACACCCCTACCCAACTATGTTATGATATTAGAGAAGTACACATTAACACGACATGCTATATGCTTTACTGGGAGCTGTCATTTCCACTGCTATATTTGTAGGATGCTGACATCATCAGTCTTGCCACAAATGAATATATCACTTTTAAGGCATTTTCCTAGTCTCCAAAAAGGGCACTCCTCTCAAATGAAATCACACAGAAACACAACCCCCACACGCACCCATACATACTCAGCAATTGCAGGATTCAAACCCCAAACCAACTACGCTATGATACTAGATAAGTACGCCTTAACACGACTCTCTATACGTTTTACTGGGAACTGCCATTTCCACTGCTATATTTGTAGGATGCTGACATCATCAGACTTGCTACAGGTAATTATATCACTTATAAGGCATTTTTCTAGTCTCCAAAAAGGGCACTCTTGTCAAAGGAAATCACACAGAAACACAAACACCCCCACCCCACACACACGCAGCGATTACAGGATTCAAGCCCTATTTAAGTATGTTATGATACTAGAGAGGTACGCATTAACACAACACGCTACATGCTTTATTGGGAGTTTTTCTTTCTCCTGCTATACTTGTGGGATGCTGACATCATCAGACTAGACATGGTAATGTGTGTGCACTTTGTTTTATGCAATCCCAGGACTGAGTCATGGAGGACAGCAGGTGTTACCAGCTTGAACAGGACTCCACAGTTCTTACCTTGTGTGATCTATCTCTGGCCCAGTTGCCAATCCATGAGATGACAATACATATTTATGCACAGGTTGTTGACTTTGTGGATATGACATGTGTCTGGGATGTTGGAAAAGGGCTATTAAAAGTCTATGTGGGACGTGTGTAGCTCATTTCATTGATGTATGTCCTGGGTGACTGCCTTGCAAACAGTCTAGCAGGTTTGGGAACCATGATCTGCCCATGACCAAACCAAAGTTGGTAGGGTTGTGTGTTTGTAGGCTTCCAATAGCTCTGTTTATAACTTAATCATGATGGACTCCATGGCCTTGCAGATCAGACTTCATAGGCTTATAAGACTATAGTTCCCATAGTCTGTTATGCACCAACACTTGTGGAGTGTGCCAGATGTTACTGTAACCCATTCAACAGTTTCATATCCTGTAGAGGGGTGAGGCTCAACAGACTGTTCAGGTGCAGGGACTGTTTGTTTTGCAGTTCAGTTATGACACATATAGGGAAACACTCTAATCCCATTGTTGCCATGTTTTCAGCTTTGGAAGGGGCTGTTTACCCATTCTACATGTGATATCTTCTGGTATGATGATAGGGCCTTTTGTCAGTGGGAGGTGGGTATGTATGTATGGGCCTGTCTGACAGGATGTTGGCATTGTCAGTCATTTACACTTGGCCCTGACTCAGGACATATATGAGTGTACATTGCTATTTATGACATAGCTGAAGGAAGTGTCATGGTTCTGTATGGACTTCTTCACAGATAATTTTCCATAACCTGGTTTGTATAATGTTTGGAGTGCAAATTGTTTATTGGTGATACTGATTGCAGGTTTTTAATCTTCTTTGCTGTTCTACTTTGTACGAACAACCTACGTATCTGTAGTACATATTTGATAATGGCAAGGTTCCAATATATTATATATGTGTCTGTTTTTATATAACTGTGTGCACAAGGTAGGATTGGTGAATAGTGAGAGGTTCCTGGGTTAACACATGCAACTGCCAGATATGTGTGACCCACTGCTGTACTCAGACATGGCCTAAGTGTGTGAGCATGCCCAGTTTGAACTTTCAGTATGTTGTTGCCTGACATTTGCCTCATTTTTTCAAGTGTGTGAGCATGCCCAGTGTGACCTGTCAGCATGTTGCTGTCTGAGGTTCACTACATTTGTTGACGTGTGTGAACCCACCCAGTATTAACATTTATACTATATGTGTGTTGACAATCAAGTTGTATTTTTACTGCATGGCTCACCTTTGTGTGACAAATCTGCAGGGATTATGCTGTGCCTGCAGGGTTTCTACGAGACACTTTGCATAGACTTATCAACATTTCCTCATAGAGGCTGACCAGTGAAATACTGTCATGGTTTAGTGGTTCAGTACTGTGACTATAGTGCACAGTATCCTGGGTTTGAGGGCTGTCACTGCATTTTTTTTCATACTGGGCAGACCAGACTGCTTAAGGACCAGTAAAGCAAATATGAGCATGTTTACCTGCTTTTGCTCAACTATGCCCAAGCTTGCCCGAACATGCCCAATATTGCTCAATGTTAACCAACATTGCTGAACGTTGCCCAATATTGCTCAACATTGCCCAAAGTTGTGCTAGTTAGTGCATGCAATTTTGTTTACATATACTAAATGGTGGTAATAGCTGTTTAGCACTGCTTTATATTGCTTATAACATGGCAATCATGCCTCAGGTGGTGCTGCAGGGCTGCCTATGTTGGATGCACATAGTACACTTTCTATACATGTTTGTAAACAGGTAGTGTCAAGTTAGGCATCCCTTTTACTATATGTGGGAGTCAGAAAGAGGTATTATTTCCAGGGTTCCTACTGAGCCAATGTATGTGCTATGCATTGAATCTTTGCCAAGGCATACTGGGCACGCCTCCTTCTGCCTACTGGGGCAGGCTCAGGTTGTTCCTCCTCCGAGTCACACTCTGCCTGTGATGGCCTTGGCAATGGTGGGTGGCTGTTTGGCCCGGCCCTATGCTGCTCCTGTTGCAGCTGTTTCACAGGATCATATTATGTAGCATAGCACATACCATGACAATTTGGGTACATGTAGTTGGTGAGTACTGCAAGTCTCCACCAGATGTGTCCAGGCATTGGAACCGTGACTTGAGCAGCCCAAACACACGCTCGATTACATTTCATGTTTGTGCGTGTACCTCATTATGGCGTTCCTGTTTGGGTGTGTGTGCATTTCTGATGGGTGTCATTAGCCACGGCTCCATTCATATCCAGCATCCCCCACTAGGTGACCATGAGGGATGTCCCCATTGGCAAATGTCTGATACAGCTGCGTCACATGCCAGATATGGGAATCGTGGTAGCTTCCAGGGCAGCCAGCACACACATTCAGTGTTCTGCCCTGGGCATCACACACGAACTGGCAGTTGATGGAGGGGAAGCCCTTACGGTTAAAGTAGGCCCTACCCCGCTCACCAGCTGGTGCTTTGATGCATATGTGCGTGCAGTCTATTGCACTCACTACCTCAGGGTATTCCGCTATTTGTTGGAAAAGACGCATATTGCTGGCCAATAGTTCACAGGAATTGGGGAAATATACATGATCACCGACATGTGCTGACATAGCATCCAGGAACTGGTGCAGGACCCTGGATGCTGATGCCTGTGAAATCCCCATCATATCACCAGTTGGTCTCTGGAAGGTACATGTTGCTAGTATTCTTAGGCCAACACATACCTTGGTTTCCACTGGGATGGGTTCCCCTCTGTTGGTTCTGTCTGTGAGGCGTGGTCTGCACAGCTCAACAATTTGCTGCAGGAGGTCTCTGTCCACTCTATAGTGCTCCACTATCTCCAGCTCATGTAGCCCCTGGTAGGTTACCCTGGGCCTGTACACTCTTCTCCGTCTCCTTACTGTGGGTTGCTCAGCAGCATTTGCATTGTCGCCACCCTCAGCATGTTGCATATGTCGCCTTATAACAGCAATGGCAGCCCCTACCATTTTTTTTGTCTCAGTAAAGCTTTTAAGTTTTCACTTCTCTTAGTATACTGCAGTGTTGCAGTGTCTCTGAGAAAAACATGGTGGAATGTAGAGTTTTAAGTGCTGGGCTGGGCTGGGCTAGTGTACTTCCTGTATAATTGGCTGATTCTGATTGTTTTCACTTGCTAGCTCTGCTAGTTCTCCTTGGTTAACTTCCTACTATTTGCTGTGCTTCCTTTTCCCTTTCTGTTTCCACAGGGGGCAGCGGCGCGCAAACACGCGCTCACCAGCTCACACGCACGCACACATACTTACACGGGTTTCCACAACCTAACACTTGCTTACTCCTGCTTAAATGTGCACACACAGGCGCAAACGCACCTACACTGATTTCAACAACCTTACACATGCTTACTCCGGTTGCCGGCACTTTTACAAGAAACTTTAGTGATATCCACGGCATACACCTTCAATTTCTTGCCTTTAGCTAGGATACCTTTTGACACGCCTCTTCTAGTGATGAGTAACTGACATCAAACACATGCCACACTGCTCCAATGAGCTTACATTCTTTCATACATACCCCCCCTCATGATGTCACCTAGCTTTACTCTGATAATCCCCTTATCCTACTCTTACACTCCACAGACCTGGCTCATATGCCATGTAAAATTGGGATTCACTATCCTTACACTCATTTGCATAGGATTGCCTACTAATGCTTGGTTACATCTCTTAGACTGAGCTTTCCCCCTTAGCAACCACTATTCAGTAGCTATGTTGTCTTCAGCCTGCCATTCACTTGCATGGCATATTAATATTATGAATTAAATCTCTATTTGTGGCTTTTATTTTTTGTATTTCTGTTTTTTAGTGCGCTGTGCTACACTTAAACATCAGAGATCGAGGAAAAAAAAAAATTATTTTTTTTTCTTTTGCAACACATATAAATGCCAATGGCCATATATTTGGCCATTGGCATGCTTCCTCAACTGGATGCATACTTTATTTGGAGCTGTCATGGCTCCATTTTGCTATTTGCAGAACGGTACTCAGTTGCCAACCGAGTACATTTCTGCAAATAACACTACTCTTGCTCGGACAGGTTAGTGTTTCCTGGATTGCAAATTTACCTCATTTGCATAGCTTTCAGCTGCAAATGAGGTAATTTGCATAATCCAACACTGTCCGTGCAAGAGTCGTTTTAGGAGCTCTCTTGCACTCCTCTGCCGGCTGTTCCTGGATCGCTCGGCAGACATGTTGGCTGCATGGAGTCTTACTCTACTCTTAGACTCTGTGCAAGCCTTTGTGAATCTGGCCCTATGTCTAAATGTGTGGTGGGGTTTTGGGGACTGGAGTTCAAAAGGAAATGTTTTGCTTCCTTTTGCAAATTTTTTTTTGTTTTATTTTTAACATTGATAATTATTGAAATTCTTGCATCAATCAGTACAGTGTCAATTCTTTTGTATGTCGATAAATCAACATATACATGTGTGTCTATAAATAAATATATCGCACACACCAACTAGTACAAATGTGGTCAATGTTGAGTAATATTGGCCAACGTCCAGCAATGATGGTTAATATTGAGCAATGCTGGACAAGCTGGGCCTAAGTAGGGCATAGCTGAACAAAAGCCAACATGCTCATAGTTGCTTTACTGGCCCTTAAGCAGTCTAGTCTGTTCAGTATGAAAATATAAGCGGTGATGGGCCTCGACCCCAGGATACTGTGCACTATAGTCATAGTACTGAATCACTAAACCATGACAGTATTGAAGTGGTTAACCTGTATGAAGAAATGTTGATAAGTTTATGCAAAGTATTCTATGGAAACCCTGCAGGCACAGCATAATCCCTGTCGAGTTATGACACAAAGGTGAGACCTGCAGTAAGAATAGAACCTGACTTTCAACACACACAGTACAAATGTTAATATGTTCAGTCAGTATGCAGTAACACACAGCATATCAGTGAGTGTCCAGCCAGGTACCTGAATTAACTGAAGAAGGCCTTGTGAGTGTCCGATGTGTCTGGTGTAATTGTCCATTAGAAGCGGCCCTGACATAAATACATGAGTGATTGTAGCTGTCTGCTAGTACAGATCACAGATGCCTTCCCTGTCTGGGATTCTGCTCTATCATGTAGTAGCTTCCTCCTTTTGTTGTATAGCGCATTAATGGCCAGGGTCCACCAGACAGGTCCCCTGCCATTGGAGTAGTGAGTCCAGGTGTTATTTCGGATAGCATGATCCATGCAGTTCACTAGGTGTCCATAGACTGTGTATGTAAAGGATTCAGCAGTCTGAGCCATACTTACCACTGACCCAGGGTCTCTGAAGGATACCACCATGGTATGGAGAAGTGTTCACCAAGATTACCCAAAATGGGTGTGGGGATGGGATATGGATGTCCAGTGAGATAAAGTATGTTCTGTCCTTACCAATGAGGGGTATAATGCAGGTATGGAACATAGAGTCCCCATGTTGGTGATGATCATGTCCAATATGTTGTCCCGTCTTGTGGGTGTGGTGACCAATTGTGCCATAGCATATGAGTTTACAGATTGTAGCAACTGTTGGGTGAGGGTGTTGGGGCCTGAGTACTATCCCCAGTCAATGTGTGTGTATTTGACATCACCCAATATAATGGTGTTTGGGGAGACAGTCATATTGTCCAGTTTCCCCGGAAAGATGAGTGTGGTTGCTGAGTTTGTGAGTGTGGTCTGTAGCAGGCAACAAACCAAAAGGCAGATTTGCACAATGTTAGGTGCATATGTATGGCCTGTGATGCCTTGTGCAGGTCTACCAACCCGGAGTTATGTGTATCTATGATGTATATGGATACTCCCCCTATTTGTGTTGGCCATTCTGAGTTATGTGGTCAGAAAGCATGGTACAAAATATAACCCGGTAGTGCTGGTGTGCATGTGGGAGCCTGAACCATGTGTCTGTTAGTGCACAGATATTGCTCTTCTCCATACCGAGGATATTCCTGAGTGTGGTCAATGTGATGGTAACACATCTGGTGTTGAGCAGCATTACCCTCAGTGTCATGTACTCTGTAATGTCCATGGAGGTGGGTCTGTCTGTTGAGCCCCGCTTAAATAAGGCAGTATGGTGGCAGCAAGTGCCTTAGCCAGTATTCAAATGTCCAAGGGTGACAGGTGCAAGCTGTCCATAGGGAAGCTACATGGCATGTCGAGCATGTCACCCCAGGCTGACAGACACTGTATCCCATTTGAATAACACCAATATGTTAGCCAACTGTTAAATGTGATCAGTTTGTTGGTATACTGAGACATCATACTTGGTGAGTGTAAGATGTTAGACAAGGTCAGGGTCATACCGGCCTGGGCTACATGATCAGAGAGTTCCTCTATGTATCATGTCATGTGGTCCAGGGAAGAACTTCTGAGGTTGTATGCACCAGCACGGACAATGATGGAGCCAGTCCTGGACTTGTTTTGGAGTGACCTGAGTGCATGTGTTATGCGGCGGATCCTGGCACCTGAGAGACAGCTCTAAGTGACTATTCCCTTGTTTGGCCTGGTGAGTGGGACGTCAGTGTGTCTGACATTAAGTGTCACCCATTACATATGTACCAGGTGTGTTGTTTAGCCCGAAGGGCAGTGACTGTGTGGCACACTGACATTGTGAACTATGTGATATGTGGGTATTGTAGTGGGTTAGCAGTTGTTTGTCTGTCTGCTTTGGAGGTCTCTGCTGCTTAGGCAGAGTGTATGTAGAGCCTCCAAGTATGGAGACTGGGAAAACACATTAAAAGAGGTACATCCCTCTTTGGAATGTCTGCTGATGTCAGCATCCTACAAATATTCAAGGAGAACAGAAACCACCCAGTAAAGCATGTAGCGCGCTGTGTGAATGTGTATCTAGTTAGGTAGGGGTTTGATTCCTGAAAATGCTGAGTGTGTGTGTGTGTGTGCCATAGGTAGTCAATGCATTGTGGGTTTTGCTTTTACTACGGTATGACATATGATTAAAACAGTATGTACATTGCACACATCGGGTATCTGCATGGCAAATGAATATGTGTACATATGACCTCAATCAGTACATAGGTGTGAAGCCTGCATACTACATGAATGCATTTGTTTCATTCAACAGATTTTGCTGCTGCTTCTCAGATCATAGGTCACATATGTATGTATGCAACAAGCCCGGCCACTGTAGTGATCCGTGGCCAAAGTCATCTGTGCCACACACACCCATGACATGTACTATAGAGTACTGTGAGTGAGGGTAATTGCCTGTGGTATGTGTCACACATGTTCATACACAACAACGACTGGCAGTAATGGTCAGTCATTATAGGTGTACAACAGCCCTGTGGATATGCATGCAGGCCCCTAATGTGTTATGTGAAACACTGATGGACCCCACAATACCTATGGATATGTGGATACCAAGGGACAGATGACATAACACGTGTCTGTCTGTACACATTGGTACCCAACATGCATGTTGAGGGCTACCACCTATGTGGTACTGTCGGGATAGTATGCCTAGTAAATGTGGGTGACTATGCCATAGTAAGCTTATGACTATACAGCATGTATTGGACAACAGGTATCTGTCTGTATGATACCCTTGTGTAGGATATGCATCCCATGCAGGGAATGCAGTGTAGGCCAATGCATGCATTTCCAGATGTGGATGGACATATCCCTAGTGTGTTTGCATGCACCTAAGAGGGCTATATGCCACACAGGTGTGGTCCCAGGAATGTGTGGCAATCAATACCACTGGTTACTGTTATAGTATAGTACCGGAAGGATCCAACTGTTACTGAGTTCCCTACAACTGTGTGTCATTTGTCAGGACATCATCTAATGATTGGTTATAGTCATGCTGTTGAGGTGGTGTATACTACCAGACTGCAGATCATCGACAGATATCAACAGTATCACCCACAGCATAGTGTCAACCCATGTCATACACGTGTACCCATGTTAGTACATATCTGTAGTAGAATGCATACTGGCCATCGAAAGATACCATGAGATGTTAACAATGTGTACAACAGGATGTGTCGCACATCCCACGTGTCCACTATGCATGTACATGCAGACAGTGCGCACACACCATGTTCACAGATGTACACCTGCTAATTTGTAATGCACACATCACACACGTACTGTCCACTCACTAACACATGCTGGCAACACTGTACACTTCAGCCAAGTGGCACATGGGTCGACAATACATACTCAGACCTAACACTGGTGTAAACAATGCTACAATGACTATCAGAGCTGTGATGCATAATGCCTGCTCAGATATGCCTACAAGGATATCAGTACACTTTCCTGTTGGCAACGTGCTACTATTGCTACACTGCTATAATGTCACCCTGTGCATCAGAACCATGTTAGCCTATTCCTGCATCAATGTGACAGATGACAGGAGGTGGCACAGGTGTCATCATATGCACAGGGTGTGTTGTTGGTTTGCCAGAGCCTGACATTGACCCATCCAATCGACATGTCTGTGTGTGTGTGTATGTGTGTGTGTGAGGGACAACAGTACAGCATGGGCCAGTGTTGATGTAATGTGTGTGTGTATGTGTGAGCCCTAGTTATTTGGTTAATGTGTGTGTGTCTGCATGCACACAACTCCACCATGTGGTGCCATATACGGGCGGTTGTGGGACAGCCACAGACTGTACCTGCTAGGCTGTACATGCCACAAACACGGTACCTGTGCCTGGCAGGGGTGCTACGGGCAGTATCAGGTACCAACCCTGACTGGGTGCTATCATCAGAGGTAGAGGTATGATGACTGGACCCATGTCCCTGCTGGGACTGGCCAGTGCCACGTGCATGTGATCTAGTAGGACGGTCAATGGACAGGCCAGCCCCAGCATTGCTGGGGCTGCTACTGCCACTATGGGAGCAGCTGTGATCCATGGTCCGTCCACGACAACTGCCAGCTGATGCTGTTGCTGGCATGCATCCACGTCGGCTTCCCATCCATCCCGCACAGTCCTGGCTCATGGCTAACTCATTGTGGAGGACATCTAATGTCTCCCTCCAATGGCTACCAATGACCTCAGTGCAATTCCGGATGGCACCTACAAGGTCACGGATGCTGTCATTGATAGCAGTGTAATGGGCCCTCTGTGCCCTTGTCCCTGTCGGGTGTACCGTTCCATACGTGCCTGTGCCTGCATTACAGCCCGGAACATACTGGAAGTTGTAATACCTCTGGGGGCACATCTGCCAGGGGCAATACGTCCAGTGGTGCTCCCCCGAGAACCCCTGGACATCCACCTATGTGGTACCATTCCAGTAATCTGGCTATGGCTGCTGTGAGGGGATGCACGTGCCATGGGTACCACACTCTCCTGGTCGATGCCGACTGTATGGTGTTCCTCAGCTAAGGCCATTGGTGATGAGGGATGTATTGGCAGTATGAGTGTGCGCATAGATGGGGTTGAACGCTGTGTACTGTCGATTGGTGGACCAATGACAGACCCTGACAGACCTTCCTGTACCATAATACATGTCTCATCATCTCCACTATTAGTGGCAGTGACATCAGGTTCCCTGCTGTATTCAGACACCCCTAACTCGGCACCTGTGGAAGGAAGACAGGAAACACACTTCACAATCTGTACATGATGTTAGCACACATGCACACATGCACACATGCGCACATGCGCATGCACACATGCACACATGCACATGCACACATGCGCACATGCACACATGCACACATGCACACATGAGCACATGCACACATGCACACATGAACACAAAATCACTGCTCACCACAGCACATACACACACACACAAACCAGCAATCCAACACATACACAATAGTGGGAGAAGGTGGGTGACAGTATCACAGGGCAACAGTCACCTCACATGTGTCAGCATGCAGAATATGTGTTGCTCAAGACCATGCCATGCAAGTGTTAACGGCCCTATTTAATGACATTATACATGGCTGTAATGCATGTGTGTAGTTGTTCAGTGATTGACTACACCCTGGAACACAATGTTTACATGGACACAACATTGCTGTGCAAGTATTATCTGCTCTGCAATGTCCTGTGCATCATCACTCAGTGGTATACATATCATGGCTGCATGTATTATCTGTGTGACACATAGATTGCCATGTCTGCTTACAGTGTCTGTGTCCATAGCAAATAACAGTGGGCACAGGTGTAGCAAATGCATGCAATGTACAGACATGGGATGAGTAGTGCATGTAGACGTGAAGTAATGCCAGTGCTCGACATGGCCATTGTACAGTGGTTATGGTGAGTGTGGGACATATTGCAAATATGTTGGTGCCAGCCATGACATGGCATGCTACACAACTGCAACATTAAACACCACACATACCCAATGTGTGTCATGTGACCTATACACCCAATAGCATTCCAGAACATATATGTGACTCTGTACAGATGGCGACAGCTGTGCATATTGTGTATACTGGCATATGTAAGCGCACACACAACATGCTATGCATATTGTGTATAGGTGCATATGTTTGCACACACACAGCATTGAGGTACAAAGCAAAGACCGTTATGTGTAGTACTGTGGTCACTGTAACTGGATTGGGTATACTACCATGGGCCATCATCATCATCATCATCATGCAACTTGTGGTCACTCATGGCTACTACTGTGTGACAGACCACCACCCAGCATGCTGTACCTGAACTGCAGTGCTGTGGCTACATTCACTATTACACAGCCACTTTGTACATGGGTGTATGAGGTGCCCAATAGGGAGCATTGCCTAACATGACTGTGTTATGTATTGAAGAGTGTTGCACAGCCCCATGATAGACCTCTACCCCTGAGGTACATCATGTGTGTGTGGATGACATGTGGGATACTGAGGTGTGACCTTACAGCAGGTGTGTGGTTACACCATATGCAGCATGTCTTTGCATACTGCGTATGATAAATGTGTTATGTTGTGTACAGGTGTTGCAACTATGCCTACCCAATGTGCAGTACGAGGTTGCCACAACTGTGTCTTATGCTCTGTGTATTGCATGTCAGTGAGGCAGCTACTGACATTACTGAGCTGTGCAACATCTTACAGCAAACATGCACGGCACGCATTATGTGTAAGTATGTTACGTGTACATGGCCTACACCTCACCTATGACAAGAATATTTCATTACTAACATTGCAGGTATAACACACTCACCAGCATGGATCGGCTGCCCTGCTGTCACACCAGGGGGACCTATGAGAATATGAGAGAGTTAGTCAGCGACCACAACTGCAGCATTGCTACAGTGAGTATGCTAAACTGCAGTATAACAACAGTCAACAGTCACAGGTGTAGAGATATTATTCAAAATATCAGTATTGCACAACACTAGGCAGCAGAACTGCTAAACACACAGTACACATCTCACGTAGACATAATCTAACAGTACAGTTAACTGTCGTCTACAGATAGGGCATGTTATCTGCTTGCTCCGGGTGGACGTGCTGGGTGGCTCTGGCCTCCATGACAACACATGTCAGAGGTTGATGTTGCTGTTGTCCAGGAGCCACCACGCTTAGGAGCAGCTTCTCCACTCTGGTGAGGGGGGTGAATGGCCACCCCACCACCTGTGGCATGCTGTTGTCCTCGGATATTAGACGCACACCACCAGACATGTCTAATTAAATCACTGCAGTAATGGCATACCTGCTCATATGTCCAGTTATGCATGCCTATGTCATTTACCCGACGAACAAGTTCCTGCCACAGTGCAGTCCGCTCCTGCTGGTGCTGGCTGCTTCTGGAGAACAGCATTGTGTACTGCTGCAATAGACTTTGTAGTATCACCTCTTCCTCATCCGCTGTGTATGATGGATTGCGTTGGTGGGCCATCAGGCTGAAAAATATATGAACAATATGTGTGAGCGAGTCCTGTGGCACACTTTACACCTTTAACCACAGACATCACTTTACTGACATATATACCATCCTATTGTCTGTCAGAGGTTACACATGTTCAATACCACTTAGTGGTTCTCAGGCCACAACTAACTAACAGTGCCTGGCACACTCTATATATCACACCACTATACAACAGTACCCGACACACTGTTTGTGACACATTACACAACCTCAAGACAGGGGTGTATATAGGTTCATAGGTTCATAGGTTCATACTAGGCTATCTGCCCGAGGGCATTTACAAGCCTAGCCCATCGTTTTGTGGCTTACGCCACCCCTTTAGTATGGGGAACTATACCCATTATTTTGCTGTGCCTCTGTTGAGCAGTGACACTGAGGTAATCCCTGGGGTATATCTGCGATCTCCCATCCATTGGTCAAGATTTCTCTTGAACAAGGCCAGCGAGGTGCTCTGCCTCACATATACCGGGATTTTATTCCACAGCATAGGGAGTCTTTGGGTGATGAATCTATCCCTCCAGCACGTCCTATTAATAGCCGTGTCGAGGTTTAAGTCTCAGAGATGTCATCCATTGCAATGGATGTAAAGTACAGGTACAGTAGTACCAGTCAACTACCCTAGTCATTGATGTCATAGCCCTGCCTAACAGATATGTACAGTTGTTACTATAGGTGGCATACTGCTGTAACAGAGTATATATGTTGCTGGATACACATGTATACCCTGTAATACACATATGATTGCAGCCATTGTACAGGCATGACTACACACACATCAGACAAACATACAACACACCACTATATGCCAACACAGATGAGCATTACCTGTGTACCATACAGTACTGTGTGCCACTACTTACACACCCTTATGCCTGAGTTTTGTCCTCTATGCAGACTACAGGAAACACAGATGAGAGTGTTTCCAAGCAATGTGAACACACACCATACTGCGCTGTTTAGGCCTACACCTTCTGGTAGTACTACAGTTCATATGGGAGTTGGATTCACCAGCAGTACCACTAACTAAGCATGCATGTATTGCTTTAACCTACAATGAGACACCACTTTCATCAACAAGGAACTACATCACATCATATGCCGTACTACTATGTCTGCCTATCAGTACATTACACATCATTTGCTGTCCTCGTAGCTAGGATAGACACTACCATGTCAGATACAACTTCACACTAAGCTATCACACCTTTACAGACCTTGCACACATTCAGCATTACACTTATTCAACCTCACATAGCAGGTATTGCATTGAGTACATGTGTGAGTGCATAGTGTCATAGGTAGGTAATATGCTGTTGGCCCTAGGGCCTACAGCAGCCTAGCCATATGCTACCCTGGCCTTTGACACACATGTATTTTGATTTCACTTGCCCTGAGGTGTCTCCTGGGGTGTATTACCAATCTCCCACACAATCATCAGGGGTATTTATGACAACTGCTAAGGAGGAGCCTTGTTTGCTATTGCTAGGTGGTCTATTCCGGTGTATGGCATATCTCTGAGATGGGAACCTATCCCTCCAGCATGTGCTATTTAGTGAGCTGACAAGGTTTAGGGCCCTAGAGCGTGTATCCCGGAGGGATTGCGATATGTTGCCATGGTGGTTGTCACCCAGCTATGGGTGTGACATAGCTCTGTATGTCTGGCAGAGGTCACCCCTGTGTGGCCAGTATGCAATAGAGTGTAGATGTGGTTTTGTGAGTCAGTATGCAGAGGGCATCTGTTTGCGGCCAGTATTACCCTTTGGGAGGTATGTCTGTGGCCTTTTCACCTGGTGTAGTTGTCATGTGAGGTACATACCACACAGGGCATTGTGATGGCTAGAGGGGAACACTGCCCTATATTTCTATAGATGACACACCTGTTGTCATGACACATAACATACTCACTGATTACAGGTGTAGTGTGGCACTCTCTTCATCAAAGTGGAGGCTACTGTCCACCTGTGTCCCATGTTTCCTTATCACACCTTCACTGTTAGGTAGATCTCTACCTATGTGGTAGTTAATGGGTACAGTGTTTTGGAAAGGAGGAATGGCAATGCAGTATCAACACTTGTCTACAGTCCATGCCTTGGTCACCACACACCTGTTGCAGTACATATGACCCCATGTCACTCTATCTCTTCCTCTGTCTCTATATGGCTATATATATAATTCTATATATCTACCTATATATATATATATGCATATCTATACACATACATGTACACATCCATTGCTGTACACATGGATGTACATATAGGCACATGTACAGTCCACCTTTCGTGGTGGGGATATCACTTATGCGACAGTTGAGGGATGTACAGATATGTGATTATATTGCACAGTGTTGTGCAGAATGCTTGTGGGTGTCCTCAGCCCATGTAGCATTAGCAGGCCTCACTGGCTGTAACACAGCAGATCTGACAAATCAGTCCCTCAGCATTTAACCACCACATGAAATATATCAGCACTGCATGCTGTTTTCTAGGCCACACACTACGACCTACATGGATATATGCACATATCAACCTTCAATGACAGATATCTGTCCACCCTTCACTAACAGTTGCAGTATGTCCCTTGCCCTATGCACATGTGCGGATATAGATAGATACGTACTGCTGCCACACATTACTCACTGTGATTGCAGCTCACTGCTATAAAATGCTAGGTTAGATAGGTGTAGCCCTTTCAGCTGTCCAAGGTGGGGCCCATGCTTGTTTTGTTTGCTCTGGACACCATTGTGTCAGTCAGAAGGTTGGTATATGTCTCTTATCTAAAGCTAGGGTTGTAGCCAGTTATATGCATGTTGTATTCAAACCTGAATGTTGCTGCTTCCAGTACACACTTCTCAGTGTAGACATGTACTCACCCCTCCAAATGCTAACACAGGATACATGGGAGTATGTAATTTATTTCTGACTTACACAATTAACTGCCATACAAATGTAGTTATTGTACTGTATTCATGTGGCCAGTATTTATCCTGGTCTGATACTGTGTGGTGTTTGTAAGGTGCTACTGTAACATTATTCCATGCTAGGATGGCTGGTTCTCCTTTCACAGTCATGTCATGCAATTCCACAAAAACTGCTGGTAAAGACCCACAGAACAAGATTTGTGTTATATCATTCCTGATTTCCATTTACATTCCCTCATTGTAATGCCTGATATATTTATTTTAGAACCCAGCTATTTGTATATCTGCTGTGGCTTAGTGGTAATTCATGCAGTCTATTGTGTCAATGATCTGGGGTTCACGACTGGCAGAGGTTTTTTCTTTTGCTGCTAAGCAGAACAAAGGCCCTGCCATAGAGTGACTAAGGCACTTTTAAGCAGTTGTAAGCAGGTTTGTGCGGGTTTGCTTGACGCTTAGTGATGCTTAGCTAAGCGCACACATGCGCACACTCGCTTAAACCCGCTTACTACTGCTTACAAGTGCTTACTCTCACTAACCCATGCGCTAATTTCTTTTAAAGAAAAGAAAATGGGGAGATTGGAAAGTGGTGAAAAAGGGGTCACAAAGAGGGACAGACAGTAGGTAAACAAGCTTGGGATGTGCAGGACAGGTGTAGGGAAGGCCCATAGCTGCCCATTTCTTTACCAGCAACAGCTGTGCATATGCAATACATTTGGAGTGATATTTGAAACCTTCTACCCCTGGGAGAGGGGTGAGGACAACAAAGTATGTTGCACTGCCAATTATAATTATCAGTTTACATGTCCAATGGACATGTGTGCAAAATGGGCAGCTATGTATGGGGCGTAATTTTTTTGTGGGTACAGATTGCCCTTTTTTTTTTTTTTTTTTTTCATGTGAGCGTGGGAAGTGAGGTAAAGGAAGTAGGTATGTCCAGGAAGGTAGGTTGGGGAGGTAAACAGACAAGACAGACAAGACACATACAGGGGCGGTGTATGACACATGGGGTGGGTGAACACAACTGACAGGGTCGGATGTTTGGAAATCGCAAGCCCATGAGCCCACAGATGGTAACAGTGAAACTGAGATCCCCACCCATGGGCAGTCACCACTGCACCTTCACAGCCCCGAGGGTGGCTGTGCTGGGGGCTGCATAGGATGGGCAGGCTCACCCATGAGATGCGCCACTCTCGCCTTGAGCTGGCATAGGGGATCAGCGACTCAATGCTGGATCTCCCTACGCACCACAACCTGGACCCTTTGAAGGGTGACAGGTGGCCCTTCTCCACCCACGCTTGCATGCGGGGATGAGCCCCATCCCTTGCAGCGCTTCCACCCGAAGGTGCCACAGGACCAATGGAGGAGGGGAGCCCGGGCTGGGCACAAGACCTGCTGGTGCCAGGTGCACTCGCCAGCTGAGGAGGGACAGGTGGGTCTGCTGGGACCGGCCTTCCCATACGTTCTGTGATTAGGTGTATTTAATTACAACATAAACAACAGCATTCCAGATTAGTTGTAACAGCATGTAGTAATATTCCCATTAACCCAACACACCAAGGTTCCAACAGTTGAATAGCAAGCATAACACATGCATATATTGAACCACAGTGGATATTCCAACAGCATGCAGGGATGTTTGGTAGCAACAGGCCACCATGATTGTGGTGTTTAAACAGGGCACATGCATCAACGTGAATGCAAATATTTATTGAACAATAGGACATATGTCCCAACAAATATTTAAGATTACACATACCCATTGAGGTGTGAAATTGCATGGTTTATGCACATACAGTAGGGTGTAGATAAAAACCTTGGTTAACATCTTATAATTACCTATTAGTCTACATTACATTCCTAGTGACTGCAGGTGTATATCCCCTACACGTATTATTACACTTGCCACCATACATTAGGTTGTGTAATGGGTTTGGCTAGTTCAATATATGTCTGACCTATATCTGGCATACTAACTGTCCAGGATGCAGATGTTACTGCTACATATTTCTTGATTGCATTTATATTTCTTTATCTACATATCTGGGATGTTTTCACATGACATTTTTACTTCGATTTGTAAAGAACCCTGCATTTCTTGACACACACTCACATTTCTGGGGAAAAAATAACATGCTACATGTGTGCCAGATTTACTTATGCATGCCAGCCAGTAACTGACTGTTGCGGACTGTATATATGCTTCACAGCTATGAGCACTTCCATCACCCTCTTTATATGGGACTGCACAACTCTGAGTTGCCAGCACATTTTCAAACAGTACTATTTGTATAATGCAAGGGTACAACAATATTTCAAACTCTGTGACACAGACACACTCCGGGTTTTAGACCTTTATTAATGACAGTACACACTTTTCCACAAGCTCACTCCTTTATTTGTTTTAACAGTGCATATGGCAGACATGTTCAAGACATATTATACCTTTATTAATATGTAAGAACACTCTTTTTTCAGGCTCACTCACTTATTTTATATGACAATGCCGGCAGGGATATTATTCCAGACATATGTTACCTTTGTTAATGGGTTACTACACTCTTTTTCTGCCTCTCTGACGTTTTTATCTGACAGTACATGCAGAGGACTTATTCAGGCAATTTTATGGCTGTATTATTGGACTACAACACTTTCTTTCATGCTCTCTCCCATATTTTATATAATAATACATGCAGAATAATCACTAACCTGCCTGGTGGCACAGCCTTAACAGCCTATCAGCATAGGCTTGCTGATTCGCAGCACAGTCACCTGCAGCTGTAAAGTAAATGAAGGGATATTGAGACATACCTATCCATTATACATACTCAATTATCAATTCTTACATACTGCATTCCATGGCTACATACTCAGTTGTGGGGCATTCTTCATCCCACGGGCCTCCTGTATCCATTGGTTCAGGTGGTCCTGCTTCCATCTCTTCAGGTCTGCATGGTGGTGACGGACCTGCTCACCAGTCCGAGGAATGCCTGTGGCACTGGTGTGGTCATGAGCTAACCGGTTCCAAGCCTCTGCCTTGTACTCCATCCCTTGGAACTGGCCCTGCAGAAGTCTTGACTCATGATGGTGGACAAGGAGCCAAACCATGTATTTCAACTTCTCGATGCCCCAATGTTGTGCTTGGAAGCATGTTCCCTCTCTGACACCAGCCATTCTAACTGCAGATGTGAGCTACAATCAGTTATGGCATGTATTCCCACCTATGGGGCTTAAATATGCCGCATTTCCCACACTTTTTTGTGATTGCCTGTTTTTTAAAATTCTCGGCTGACTGGAGACCTGCTTATTAATGGTTAAACTACCATTAGTAAGTATATGTCTGTTAACAGTGGCTGTTTCCCCTAAGTTATCATGGCTTAGTGGTTCTGTACTTCTTGTGATGCACAGAATCCTGGGTTCGAACCTTGTCATTCATTTTATTTTCATACTGTCCAGACAGGCTAGGGGATGTGGCTGCATTTAAGCAAATTTGCTCTACGTTGCTTCTCGGTGCCCTGGTTGGTGCGGTGTGCACATCCGCGCAAACACATTGCGCTAGTTAAAGTGCTATTTCGCTATGGGCACCTCTATTGCACTGGGTTAACCATAATTTAACTATGGGCAACTCTATTTCACTAGGTGAAGCGCTGCATAGCTGCAGGCAATTATTATATATCAGGATCATTTAAATATTTATTTTGTTCACTGTTACATTGGCCATTTCATTGCGTTTTACTACTATTTACCCATATTTTTGTCTGGTATTATTTCATATACTGATTTAAAAATAAATACGAAGGGGGGTGGTGGGACTTGAACGCCTCTTCGTTGCGCGAACGCCCTACCATTACGCTATTGCTATTTGGTGTGATTTGCATACACATTCTTTCTTATGCTCTTCCATGTCAGAATTGCTAACTCTAGCTAAGCAATGGGCACAAATACTGGCAGCTATTTCGGGTATTTAAAAAAATAAGATTAACTTTTTACTTTTTATAACTGTGATGGGGGTTTACAATATCAGGGAGTGTGGTGTTGGGTGCAAGGACATTTGAGCGGACTCGCTCTTGTGTATTTGCTTTTACTTTTCAATCACATGGACATTTAGACTGCTCAGCAGTCAGACATGCCCCCTGCTTTCTTACACGGTCCGTGTAAGACTTACGGTTGAGTCAGCGTGCCTTCATGCATATTCATGGCACACTGATATCATACATTTCAACTGCAGCCTCCGAGTAAGACTTATTAAGTCTTACATGGAGGATTCATAAATCCGGGGGATAGTATAATGCGGCAAAGCTTATGAATAAACAATATTTTTAAGAATATTCTTATTCTTTCAGGTGGGTGATGTATATATTTTAAGTTTCCTGCAATATATAGTAGATTCATTGACTGAAGATCACAAGGCAAAGATTTCTTGAAATAAACATTGTTATTCCCATCATGGACATCTTTATTTTCTTTTCAGATTTGTATTATTTTCAACAATAACACAAACTGATAGGCTTCAATAACCACTTAAATGGCTGAAAGAAATTTACAGCTGCAGATGCTCTGTAGGGGGTATTTGCAGACAGTAACACTTGTCAGGATATAGTTACTGAATCTGTATTTACACAGGTTCATAGGTAGCAAGTACTAGGCTAACTACCACTGAAGGTCATTTTAAGCCTAGCCAATTTCCCTTCAAAGGTCAAAATCAAATGCTGTACTTTGTGTCTGTTAGTTAAACACCTTAACCTTCATACTACCCCAAGCACTATCCATTGTAGTACATAATGCAGATAGCAAGGAAGGAAAGGAACAGTTAGTGGAATTTCAAAAGCCATTTCTGCTTCGTGAGTTAGCATACTTATTGCAGTCTCAAAAATTAAAAAAATATATTGTGCTTCATGAAGTTACTGCATTCAAGCTTGGAACTTGAACACTTATGCAATCACAGGTTAACACAACCACAGACATTAAGAATGTTGAATACATTGTCTCTCCTTGTGGGAGACAGGGCCCACATGAGCCCAATTATGTATAGCTCAAAGACTAGCGGCTGTAGTTTCTTAAACCCTTCATGGAAGGAAGGCATAGTGACAGAATGAGATGGAAAACACTGGAAAATCTGTAGTGAATATAAATTTCAGAGCTGTACTTAGGAAAATGTCAGATTTGTTTTTTCTATCCATGGCACAAAAAGACACCTGCAGGAGAGGGAAATGACATGCTCCTACAACCAAAAATGTAAATTTTATTGTTTATTAGTAAGTGTTATGTCTGAATAGCTTTGTTTTCTTTCACTTAAATGAAGTGGACTAAAAATGTTTGCACAAACTTACATGACATTTGAAACATACTTAGCAGGATAGGATAATAAGATCCATTCCTTGTAAGATATAAAATAATTTAGTGACAGTTCACAGATAGGAACTATTAAAAACTGATTTTTAATTTATAAATAGTCCAGAGTATTCACATTATCACTGCTACAGCCCCTGCGGACAACTAGCAACATTTGATTACTATTACAGTTCAGAACTGGTGCAGGATTTCTCTCAGAACATATAACAGATTTTACTTGTGAAGTACTGCATATTAGTGAACATCCTGCATTAGTCATAAGGCATATTATGCATTTAGGATGCTTTGCCATTCACATGCTACTGCCTTTGCAACTATCCAGTCACAATTCTCTTATTTAAGTCTAAGGGTCAGTAACTTCCAAAACAATATCAAGAGCGTCAAAAATTACCTGCCACCCAGGACAGCTCAGCCATGGGAATGAGTCAGGCCTGCAATCCATGAGTTATGCCAGATATGAATGCATTCCCACCAGTAACCAATCACAGTGATTTTATTTTTACATTTGTTACTGCTTTTGGTGGGCTGTTATGATTCTACAGCACCCTTTTCACTCTTTTTAAATGGAAAAAAGTCCTTTATTTAAGCAAATAGATGTCAACTATTTATTTTCAGTAAGCCAATATACGTTTACTGATAGAAATATTCAGTTTTTTCCCTAAGTATTAAATAAAATAACTTTTTTGTTAAGGAAATAGTGCTTAAGATGTTTCCCATTAGGTAAATTTATCATGGCACCCATAAAGTCTTGTACATATTAAGATATGAATGTTTTCTCTTTTTCCACTGTTTCTGCAAAACTGACTGATATCTTTTTTATTTTGCTTTAGTTACCTGTAATTTAAATTTTTTATGCTTATTTTTTCTCATATCAAAACAGTTTCTCTTCTGCACTGTTTCATGTTTTCAATGGAATACTCAGGAATGTATGAAATACTATTGTTATTAAATTTGTTCTTCAACATTAAACTAGCTGAAGTTATTCCAGTTTGGAGATGAGACTCTCCTGCTATGGCTCCTTAACACTGCAAACATGAGTTATCTCCGTGAAATTCTTTTAATTCTTGCTTTTTTAATGACTTTTCCAATATTTGTCAAACAGAAAGTAACTTGGGCTGAGTCTGAAATTGGGCAGTATTGATTTATGCACTAGCCCAGTAAACAAATATAAATAAACTATTTCCTTTGTCAATGACTTGTGTTGCAGTCATTACAAAGTCACAATATTCACATATCTGATCCTCAAACTGTCTGTCTTTTCCTCCTGTAAAACATTTTACTGCGATACTCACTTATAATCTTTGATCACAGACTTGGCAATTCTATTTCTGCTAGTCAAATTTAGTATTTATTTTTATCTGCTGGTTTTCACACTTTTAACACCTATATTATCAATGTGGTAGTATCTCAGGAATATCTCAGGTATGAAAAAAGAAGAAAAAATAGTTCCCAAGGAATAAACTGTGCTCAAAGACAAAAAGCAGAGTAAAAACAAAACAGTGAGTCACAGATACACGACCAGTGACATAAAATAAAAGCTAGTTTAATGACACCGTAAGCACTTTCACACAATAAAATGTGCTTCCTCAAAGTGCTAGTAACACATGACAAACTTTTTATACTCTAAAATAATTCAAATCAATCAATTATTCATTTATTAAATTAAAACAGCATATAAAATAAAAAGTACCTTTATTTAAAAAGACTTCTGGCTTTTAAAACAGGCTTGATGGAAACTCTGCTACTTAAACCAGGAAGTTTATCTGCTTACATAGTTATAATCCAGTGTAATTCTCTTGTCTTAGTGAATTGTTTTAGATCACCACCACTTCTAAATATAATAAGGTATGACATGGTTCATTTGGCAACAATAGAAAGAGGGAATAGAACTTAAAGAAAAAAACAGAAAGTTGTAGTATTTATAATCTGATGTTTACTACACAGAGCAACCACAAAGGAAGGCTATGTTTTGAATAGGGAAGGACAACTATTTAGACACATACGATTCATTTAAACATTTTTAATCTTCAGTTCAGTATGCAATTCAATTAACTGCTTTCAGTTCATATTAAGAACAGTTTTGTCAGCATTAACAGTTGCACTAAGGTTCAGTATTCAATATACATTCTTCAACACAGTTTATAAATTGTCAGACTTGTTTGATATCACTGGATGCTTTTCAAGCTCTTCTTTTAAAAGTATCTAGCATGGTTATCGCTTGTTCCAGAAAGCATGTATTGTTTTTGTAAAGGACTTCTGTACAAATGACTATTAAAATTTGGGTCCAAGCAAAGATGTGCTAATGGAATTTCTATGGGAATAAGGACAGTTCTTTATTTGTAACTTGTTCTTTAGTGGGTAACAGATAAGTTTAAAAGCTAAAAAATTTAGAAGGATGGTAACTCTGGCTGTAAGTGATAATCAGTTAATGTTATTAATACTTAAACCGTTGTGTTCTTTTGCAAAAATCTGAGCTCTTTCTCTCTCTCTTTTTTTTTAGGATTTTAATGCTTTTATGATGACAGTTGAGCTGTGATTGGGAAAATGTACTTAAGCATTGGCAGTAGACACTAACTTTAATAGCCTGTCAAACATCCTTTGTGAGAAGATGGGGAATTTTGAAAGGTATTTTTAACTAGGATAAAGTTTTCTGTGGTTGAATTTCAACATGTGGCAAGAATGTTCGAGTCTGATATAAAGTAAAGCCTAGATATCTGTACTGGTAACAGTGGGTAGATGTTGCCCCTCAGGGTCTCCATATAAGATTGATAAGTTCATAGATTCATAGGTAGGTACTAGGCTATCTGCCTGAAGGCATTTATAAGCCTAGCCAGAATGTGTTAGCTTTCGCCACCTGCTTAGATTAGTTCCCTGTGCCTCTGTCCAGCAGAGCCACTGAAGTGATCCCCGAGGTAAACTTTCCGTTTCCCATCCACTCGTCAAGGTTTCTTTTGAAGAGTGTTAGCAAGGAGCTCTGCCTAATGTTTCAAAGCATGGGAAGTCTCTGGGACAGGAATTTGTCCCTCCAACACGTCCTGTTTATTGTTGTGGTGAGTTTTAGATTCCTAGAGCATGTGGCTTGAGGGGATAAGGTTTTCTTTAGGTGGAGCATGTCCATCACTTCTGGGTTGGACATGGCCTTGTATGTCAGGCAGAGATCACCTCTGAGTAGGCGGTATGCAACTAAGTACAGCTGGAGTTTCTTCAGTCGAGCTGCATAGGGCATCTGTTTGAGGCCAGTGATCCTCTTGGTGAGGTACTTCTGTGATCTTTCCAGCTGTTGCAGGTGTCTTGTAAGGTACATCCCAAATGGGGCATTGTACTCTATGATGGGTCTGATGAGTGATGAGTAGAGGGGTACAATGACCTCTTTTGATCTGGATGCAAATCCTTTTGTGATTAGGTGGGCCACATAGAAGGATTTTATAACCACTTTGGCAATGTGATTATCAAAGGAGAGATTACTATCTACTTGGATCCCCAGATCCCTTATTACATTTTCCATATTTAGGGGACTACCCCCTATGTGGTAGTTTGTGGGTACTTTGTTATTTCCAAAGGGAATAACTATGCACTTTCTGGCATTTAGCTACTGGCCATGATTTTGACACCAGGTATCCATCTCAGTAAGACCCTTTTGGAGGATGTCTGTGTCAGCCAGTGAGTCAATTATAGCCCCAAGTTTGCAGTCGTCTGTGAACTTGGTCAGCCATAGTCCTCCTGTTTTTGTTTGTACCTCTGAGAAGTATATGCCGAACAGGAGGGGTCCTAGGACTGAGCCCTGGGGAATGCCACTTGTAACTGGTTTAGAGTCAGACCTAGTTCCCGCAACTCTCACCATGTGGGTTCTGTCTGTGAGCCAATTGGCAACCCATCTTGTACCATAGGGGTTTACGTTTAGGCTGGTGAGCTTGTCTATAATACCAGAATGTTGAATGGTGTTGCCGGCCTTTGCGAGGTCTAGGTTGACTGTGTGTACCACCTTTCCTTCATCTATAGCCTTGGTAACTGTTTCAAAGAAGTCCATCAGGTTTAGGAGGCATGATCTGCCCTTAACAAAGCAGAACTGGTTACGGTCCAGTGTTTGGAGGTTCCCAATGTCTCTGTTAATGAGTTCCATGATGATGCACTCCATAGCCTTGCAGACCAAGCTAGTCAGGCTTATAGGGCAATAGTTCCCAGGGTCTGTTTTGGCTCCACCTTTGTGGAGTGGAATAACTGTTGCTGTGCACCACTCTGTGGGTACGTAGTCTGTGAAGAGGCTGAGTTTGAAAAGTGTGTTTAGGTGAGGGGTTAGTTCATCTTTGAGCTCATGTAGGATGCAGCCTGGGACACTGTCCGGTCCCATTGATGCTGTGTTTTTGGCTTTGGAGAGGGCTATTTTAACTTTAATGTCTGTGATTTCAGGGGCTCTACATTCTTCTGGTATGGTTATTGGCCCTTTTGGGGGAGAGAGGGGGTGAAGTTTGCACTGAACCTGTCTGCCAGGATATTGGCAATATCGGTTGGTTCAGTGTATTTTGTGCCATTCTGAACTAACTCAGAGCAGATCTGAGCATTGCCACTTAGATTCTTGACATAGCTAAAGAATGCCTTGTGGTTATCTTTGGAGTCCTTGGCAAGTTTTCTTTCAAAGCTCGACTTGGACGATTTTATGAGGGATCGTAGTTTCTTGCTGATACTGATCTGGGATGTCTTCCCTTCTTGGGATTTTACTCTTTTCTGTACTAGTTTCCTCCTTCTATTGTATAGCTTGTTTATGGCAGGGGTCCACCAGGCTGGTTTCCTTTTCTTGGAGGAGTGAGTCTTGGTTTTGCATGGAATTGCATCATCCATGCATTCTTGTAGGTGTCCGTAGAATGCATTAGTAAAGGATTTTGCAGCTTGGACAGTGTTATCCTTTAGCATGGGGGCTTTGAAACTTTCCACCTCCATTTTAAGTAACGTGAAGTTTGCTTTTGAAAAGTTTTTCGCGGTGTTTTCCTTGTCAGGGGGTGGGGGCAGAATGTGGATATCCAAATTGATTTGTTTATGATCAGATCTAACCAGCAAGGGGTTGACCTCTGGTGTGGAACACTGTTGGTGATGACCAGGTCCAATATGTTGTCATCTCTGGTGGGAGTGTTGACCAGTTGTTCCAGGGCATTTGAGTTTATAAATTCTAGGAAATGTTGGGCAAGGGAGTAAGTACTTGAGTAGTTCTCTCAGTTAATGTTTGGGTAGTTGAAATCACCCAATATTAGGGTGTTTGGTATGACCTTTATGTTACCCAATGTTTCCAGAAATGCAGAATGGGGGTCCTGGGACATGATGGGTGATCTGTAGCTAGCTACAATTTGAATTACAGTTTTGCCCGTTGTTAGTTGCATGTGAATAATATCTGGGAATCAGATCATCTGATGGGAATCAGATCATCTTTGTGGGGATCTAAAGAGAGTTCGGGTGGATATTTGCATAATCAATCAGACTTTGTTATTTTATAGCAACCTCAAAGTAATATTAAATCATTTTGAAGCAGTCGGTTTGTATTATGTCAAGATATATTTGTCTTGGTGGTCACTTGGTGACCACTTGACTTGTGACTTGTTCAAGTCACTGGTTGGTCACTTTGACATGTGACTTGGTGGTCATTGTACTAACTGATATTTTCAATATATCCCTGCATCTAGCCATTTTACCTAAATGCTTCAAAAATAAGACAATCATCCCCTTACCCAAGAAATCTCAACCAATAAGTCTAAATGATTACCGACCAGTTGCTCTTACATCTACGGTAATGAAGTGTTTTGAGCAGCTAATCAATAATCAAATGTCTTCAGATCTACCTGTAACATTGGACACATTACAGTTTGCTTATAGATCTAACTGCTGCACAGCTGATGCTATAGCTATAGCACTTCATGACTCCTTGTCCCATCTAGAGAACAAGAATTGCTATGTCAGATTGCTGGTGATTGATTTTAGTTCTGCCTTCAACACTGTCATCCCACAGTATCTAATAGTGAAGTTGATCCAGCTGGGCATCAACACCCCCTATGTAACTGGATACTGGACTTTCTCATAAACAGACCCCAAAAGGTATGTGTTGGAAATAGTTCAAACAGTTCCCCCATGGCTGCGTCTTGAGTCCTCTACAATTCATCTTGCTGATGCATGACTGCATGGCCAAGCTTGAATCCAACAAAATCATCAAGTTTGCAGATGATACCACTCTTCTTGTCAGAAACAGAGAGGAAACAGCCTACTGGGAAGAAGTGGAGCATCTGATAGGCTGGTGTGATGGCAACAATCTGACTTTAAATAAAAGCAAGACCAAAGAATTAATAGTGGACTTTAGGAGGACACAGGAGGCACTTCAACCTCTGGAGATTAAGGGGCTGGCAGTGGAAAGAGTAAAAATTACCAAGTTTCTGGGGGTGCATATCTCTGATGACTTATTCTAGATGGCTCATATTAACCACACAGTGAAGAAGGCACAACAATGTTTGCACTTCCTATGGAAACCGAGGAAGGCAAACTTGCCACAGACCATCCTCAAAGCCTTCTATAGGGGGAAGATCAAGAGTATCCTCCCTAATAGCATCATCATATAATATGGAAATTGTAAAGCATCTGACCGCAAGGCTCTCCAGAGGGTAGTGAAGGCAGCAGAAAAAATCATTGGTTCCTCGGTCCTATCCTTGGATGAGCTGCATGAGACTAGGTGTGTGGGAAGAGCTAGGAAGATAATAGATGACCACACCCATCCTGCGCATGGCATGGTCTTCTCCCTCTCCTTGAGTAGATGATATTGCAGCTTACACTGCAGAACATCTAGACTGAACAGAAGTTTTTTCTCTCTATCCATAAGGCTGCTGAACTCAAATAATAATAATAATAATAAATAATAAGTTAGTACTAGGCTAACTGCCCTTGCGCCATTTTTTTTAAAGCCAATTATCCCCTGGAGATTCAAAACCCCCCTTGTTGTGCTTGCAAACAGGCAAACACCTTAACCACATCTCTCCATCCCCTTAATCCATCCTCTCAACCCCAAATGTTAAGCATGACAGTAGATAACAGTATACCACAGCTTGAGGCATATTGATCCTGTCTGTAGTAACTATTTGGTGATTTCTTAATAACTGGAACAGTTAGCCAATCTCTTCTATTACTATTGGTGCAATAGCCAGGGAGAGCCATCACTCCATATATGTGCAATATGAACAGAGTTTATCACACTACTATCGTGGATGTATAATATTCTAAGCAAATCACAATGGGAATGCTTAGTCTGTGCAATACCTACTAGTATAATATTGTCTAATATCTTATTGTTCAATATGTGTTAAAGTTATATGTTGTCAAGTATCCTAATTATACCATATGTGAATCTGTCTTGCTGTCCCTATAATTAAATGTTATGTTATGTCTTGACCTGGGACTAAGAAATGAAATTTCATTCAGCTGGCACTGCTAGGTACATCTGATCAACAATAACATTTACTTTGAATTTGACTTGTTCATCAGTACAAAAAAAATAAACAATTTAAACTGGGTAGGTCCTAGTGCAGAATGTAAGTAGTAGTGATCAAAACACTGTTAAAACCTGTTAAACACCTATATATGTTGTCGGACTATGAGTGCAACAACCTTGTGATAAGACTGTAAATGTTCTGTTTACCAAAATAGTCATAAAACCTGCTACCGATTTCTGTTTAGATGTCTCATCTTTGTAATTTTGGGGGGCAATAGTTCATGATTTGTGGTTTCAAATACCCTTTACAAATCAACAAAAATGCCAGCTGTAAAAAGATGTGCTTCAATATTAGAGAATATGTCATCATTTTTTATAGTAGATGACAATTATAGGGCTATCTGAAGATCTAAAACCTTATTCATTTGTGTGAGAGTATTGTATTTGTTTATGTTTTCAAGGGTTTGTTTCTCAGTTATTTTTTTCCAAGTCTGGTTTTGCCAGTGGATCAGTTTTAGCAATGAGACAATAATGCTTAGAAGTATTTAGATCATAAGTTTCAGAAAGTGCTTTGATTACAGCATGGTGTATAATTGCGGGAGCTTTTTTTAAGAAAGAGAAAGATTATAGATATGTGTTAATGGCTTATATAGTATTTTTTGTCTGTTTTTAATATAAGAGGTTGAATTAGGTGAACATTTAGATTATACTTTGCAGTTTACAAATCAGTGTTTTGATTTTCTTTTTGTAAAAACTTTAAAATAAAAGAGAGGACAGGAATGCAGCTGATATAATGGAGTGTCAGGGAATAGGAGTGGAAAACTTGATAAAAGTGACAATAGCAGGGTTTCTCGAGTTGACAGTACATTTGCTGTTGTAGAATTAAGTATAGGAATGTTTATGTAATCATTGTATTTGTTCTTATTTAATATTTTAATTGATTTTTTTCAGAATGGTTTTATTGTAAATTATTCTTGCAATTCTTTGGACTTTTTTTTCCCAAGCCTTCAGCATATGAGGTCTTTTTTTTTTTTTTTGATTTATTGAGCTAAGTCATAGGATAATAAGGGTGTTATTTTACATTTTATCTGGTATGTACTGGGAAGAGTTTATCTTGCACTAAATTCAATACATTGTAGAATTTATTTATTGCAGATCAAGGACTGGTAGAATTAAATAGTTGTGACAATCAGCTAAATGTAGTTCAGAAAGTAGAGTGTCTTCTCATAGGTTCATAGGACGATACTAGGCTATTGGACAGGAGACCCTTTTAAGCCTAGCCAAGAATTTCACCCATCTTCACACAAAGTCAGCACCCATTTTCCCTGTCCAGCAGGGACACAGGTGGGATCCCAGGGGTATATTTTCTGTTTCCCATCCAGTCATCCAGGTTCCTCTTAAAGAGGGCTAGTGAGGTACTCTGCTTGACATGGAGAGGAAGTCTATTCCACAGATGGGCGAGTTGTTGGGACACAAATCTGTCCCGCAAACAAGTTCTATTAATGTCACACACCAGTTTGAGACCTTGTATGTGGCTTACGCAAGTGGAGTTTGACTTACAGATATGCAACAACTCCATCAAGGATGAGTCTGAGACTGCCTTGTATGCCAGACACAGGTCACATCTGAGCAATCTGTATGAGACTGAGTAGAGGGACAGGGCTTTTAGCCTATCTGTATAGGATAGGTGTTTGAGACCCTGGATTTTCCTGGTCAGGAACCTCTGTGGTCTCTACAACTGCTGCATGTGCTTGGCAAGGTACATGCCAAAGGGGACTTTGTACTCAATAATGGGTCTGATAAGGTAGGAGTACAGGGGTGTTATGACCTCCTTGTTCCTGGATGTAATACCCTTACTTATGAGGTGGGCCATATAGAAAGCCTTTCATACAACAGAAGCAACATGGTGGCCAGCAGTCAGGTTGCTATCAACCTGGGTGTCCATGTTCCTCAAGACTGATTGCATGCTTAGTACTTTGTTATTAATGTCATAATTAGTGGGGACAAAAAAGCTGAAATAGTACAAGGATAACACAGGGCAGACATGGCACACAAGATAAAATTAATACAAAAGCTTTAATATTGTAAGCGCTTTTGCACCCAAAAACACAGTGCTTCTTCAGACCACTTAAACAACAAAATGCATAATTTAAATACAAACATTAATTAACATCAATTACATATCATCCTATTAAAATGCATTACCAATTAAATACTAGAAGCATCATTAATAAAAGAAGCATCATTAATAACAGGTGACTGGATCTTACAGGGTGTATTCTGTGCTTTCAAATATGGTTTTCACTGACTTTGTCTGCCAGCAGGTTGGCTATATCTATGGCGTTTATGCATGTGGTATTCTTGACCACCAATTCAGAGCAGATTTGGGAATTACCTTTGAAACTGCAGACGTATGTGAAGAAGGCCTTGTGATTGTCTTTAGTGGATGTGGCCAATTTGGACTCAAAGTTAACCTTAGAGGATTTCACCAATGACCGTATTTGCTTGTTCAGACAAAGGAGAAATTGCTTCCAACTTGGGACCTGCTCCTTCTTGGTTCTGGACAGCGATTTTTTCCTTTTATTATAGAGTCTGTTTATTGCTGCTGTCCACCAGACAGGTTTACTCTTCCTTGATGAAGATGATTTGGTCATGTCAAGTATTGCTGAGTCCATGCAGCTATATAGTTGATCATATAGTTTTTTGGTGTAGGCTTGGACATTAGTGCTTGATTTAGCTGAAGGGATGGTGACTGTGAAGCTGTTTATACCTGATCTCACAACTTGAAGCAAGAAACACAGGAAGAGGACTAGTCATCCAGCAGTGTGAACATTAGTTTTAGCTGCTTGTCACTGTTTGTGTATACCCCGATCCCCATGAGTAGTAATTTGGAGGGAGGGAGGGAGGGAGGGGGGTAGTGAATGGGATGGATATGTTACTAACAAACAGGAATCCGTTTCATATCCATTCCGCTTCACATTTTACACTGGTAATGCAGGGTTCCGGTTCCAAAAAAGATGGCAGTAATGCCAGAGAGGACTTGCTCTCTCTTTTTTTTTTTTGGGGGGGGGGGGGCTGTTGAAAGCTGCTTCATTTAGAGTTGCCACTTGCCACCTTTTCAGACACCCAAGTTGGGCATTTTTTTACAGAAATGTGTGATTTTGCTGCAATGAGAACCAGTGCAAAGACCTGAACTAAAATTTTTGTCCAAAATAATAGCTTACACTTGTAGAGTTTCAGTTTTATATAACATTAAGGTGATTTAGATTGTTTTATGCAGCATAAAATATCAGAACATTTGTCATTTTCTAAAATAGGGACTGTCCTATGTAAGAAGGGACGGTCGTGCTTCAGTCGGTTATAGTATTCCTAGGTGAAAATCCACAGCTGGTGTGTGTGTGCGTGTGCGTGTGTGTGTGTGTGTGTGTGTGTGTGTGTGTGTGTGTGTGTGTGTGTGTGTGTGTGTGTGTGTGTGGGTATGTCTACACTTTCTTATAGTTGTTTGTATTGCATAGCTGTAAACCTTCTATACCTAAAATGAGGAATGCCACCGCTCATAATATGGAACTAATGGCCAAAATGTGAAACACTTATTAACAGCTAACAACTTCAACTAGGAAGCTCATAGGATGGTTAAAATGTGCCAATGTTTACTTATAATTCCTTTTTATTTACCATGGGTGTTAGTTAAAAAATTGCAATAAATGAATGTGTGACAGGCCCTTTTAAAAAAAAAAAGAAAATACAAAAAAGAAATAGGGTAGGAGGGTGGCCTAATGGTTAAGGTGTTTGCCTTACAAACACAAGGTGCAGGGTTTCAGTCCCATAATGGGATAATTGGCTAGGTTTAAAATGGCTTGCAAGGGCAGTTAGCTTAGTACTTACCTATGAACCTATTTTAGTAAGCTTTGGAAAAGTTTTTTTGTTTGACCCTGGTGGGGGGGGGGGGGTCAGGGAAGATGGTGACTTTGAAAGTGATCACTTTATGGTTGGATCTTACCAAGGAGGATGACACTGTAGGGGTGCTACAGTGGCCACTCATGTTGGTTAGTACCAGATTCAGGATATTTTCACCTCTTGTCTGGGTGTCAACCAGCTGATCCAATACATTGGCATTGACAAAGTCGAGGAATCTCTGGGCATTCATGTTTGATCTAGAATAGGTCTTCCACTCTGTGGTTGGGTAGTTAAAGTTGCCCAGGATCAGGGTACACGGTTGAATCTTGCTGGAGTTAAGTAAGTGCAGATAGGAGGAGTAGGCCTCCTGAGATATGGTTGGGGGTCTGTAACTAGCTATGATTTGAATAGGTGTTTTTTCAATAGTTAACTGCACATGGAGTCTCTCCTGTGCGTCATACTGTTTGACCACCCTGGAGGTGTGTATGTCTTTGATAAATATTAAAACTCCACCTCCTTTGGTTTTGTAGCCCTCTGTTTGGGCTCTGAAAGTATGGTAGGACAAGTAACCTGGTAAGGCTGGGGTGCTCTCCACAGCTTTGAATGAGGTTTCAGTGACTGTACAAATGTCAGTATCTTCCAGGGTAAGGAATACTTGTAATAAGTGCAGTTTCATGTTAAGACTCCTAGTGTTAAGTGGCATGACCTTTAAATTTCATTTAGAAGAATTTTTCACGTTGGTAATTTTGTCCTCATGAGTTTGCCTAAAAGAGGCACTATGGGGGAGGCAAGAGCCTTTCCCATAAACCTGAAGCCCAGAGAGACAGGTGAAGGCCATCTTTGGCAAAGCATTGTGGTCTGTCAATCATGTCCCCCCAGGCTGTCAGTTACTGGATCCCCTTGGAATGACACCAGAAACCTAGCCATTCGTTAAAGTCAATCATTTTCAGTTTGTACTGAGGCATCATTCTGGGTGACAGAATGATGCTGTTTAAGGCTAGGGACATACCTGCCTGGGACACATATTCAACAAGCTCAATCATGTCTCTCTTCATATAGTCCAGAGAAGTACATCTCAAATCATTCACACCAACATGGACTATGATAGAGTCATAACAGTACCTGTTGTTGAGAGACTTGAGTACATAAGTAATATGACGGATTCTAGCACCTGATGAGCAACTTACCGTGATTTTCCCCTTGTCTAGCCTGGTGAGGGGCACATCTGTATGTCTCACACTAGAGTGTCCTATGACTAGTATGTTGAGTTTGTGGCTGGGCCTTAGAGGCTGTGCGACACAGGCATGTGGACTATGTGTGGTGCTTGGTGCAGTGGTTTGTGATGTGTGTGTGTGCTTTTGCCTTGGAAGTCTCTTTTGTTTAGGTATGTTATTTTTGAGAACCTCCATATATGGAGGAATGTACTGTACAGGTGTGGACAGTGTTAGAGGTGTGGTGCTTGTGGTGCTTGTGGTGTTTATGCAGACAACTTTCTCAGTGCCAGATGTACTGGCTTGTGATTGAGACAGCAATTATTCTAGGTTCTTAATGTAATTGCATCTCTCACATATTGTGTTCCTAGGTGTTAGAAGAAGTGGGTTGTCTGTGTACACGAGGCAGTTGCTACACTGTCTCAGGATGCCCATATCAACAAGACTAGAAGGAGAAACCACAGGAAATTGTCCTTCCATGGTTAACAGGATCTGTGGAAGAGATGTAAAGGATGGTAGAGTGGGTAATATCAGAATAGATTACCTATAAGCATGAGTAGGGCTGGATATAAATCACAGTAGTTGCAATATAGGGCATCAGTTACACAGGAGTCCTGGTAAGGGAAAAAAGTAAAGAGATGCAGTGTGCAATGAGCAAACAAGTGCAATACCCTACAAACAGAGGGTATAAATACTAGAAGAGATGGAAGAATCTAGAAGCTGAAATGACTACCCAGTCCTGCTAGCCCCTGCTCTTTCAAATAATCACTCATGCTAGAAAAGATCAGGCAACCCTGTTACTCTCACTAACAGTGAAGACAAGACACTCATAGCAGAAGATGGCTGCCAGAAACACAACAAGCAAAACAACCAGGCCTGGATAACAGCAGGCCTCTATCCAGACTATGCTACCTGACTAGAATACAGAAACCTCACAGAAAATCACAGATAAAGCACTCACAAACAGAAAATACAACTCTCAGTATGAAAAAAACAGTTTACAGTTAAGTAATTCAATAAGAATGCAATTACAGTTCTAGCAATGAAAATACAATTGCAATTCTAGCAATGAAAATACAGTTAAACCAGCATAAAACAGTACAACAATGCAGTGAAACAGTAAAAAAAGCTTTATAACAGTACAAAATGTAGCAGATTCACTGTATAGCACAACTATAAGCGTTAAGAAGTGCAATTGAATGAAGTAAATGTAAGAAGAAACATATTCTTCTCTTGGAGCCTCGGGGAATTTCTGCTTTGTCACAGTGATGAATCACCACTCCTCAGCCTGGTAAAAACAAGCACAGCCCCCTGCAGACACAGGGTTTAAATACCAGAAAATATGGAAGACTCTAGAAGCTTAAATTACTACCCAATCCTGCTAGCCCTGCTCTTTCAACCAATCACTCATGCTAGAGAAGGTCAGGCAATCCTGTTACTCTCAGTAACAAGACAAGACACTAACAGCAGAAGATGGTTACCAGAAACACAGGAAACACAACAAGCAAAACAACCAGGCCTGGATAACAGCAGGCCTCTATCCAGACTATGCTACCTGACTAGAACACAGAAACCTCACAGAAAATTCACAGAAAATCACAGATAGAGCACTCACAAACAGAAAATACAACTCTCAGTATGAAAAAACAGTTTACAGTTAAGTAATTCAATAAGAATGCAATTACAGTAATGGAACACTATCTAGCAATGAAAATACAGTTAGAACAGTATAAAACAGTACAACAATGCAGTGAAACAGTAAAAAAAAAAACTTTATAACAGTGCAAAATGTAGTAGATTAGCTGTATAGCCCAACTATAAGCATTAAGAAGTGCAATTCAATAAAGTAAATGTAAGAAAAAACATATTCTGCTCTTGGAGCCTCAGGGAATTTCAGCTTTGTCACGGTGATGAATCACCATTCCTCAGCCTGGTAAAAACAAGCAAGATTATTTCACGTTTCTCCTTGGGATGTAAACTATGGGGAGGTTGTAGGATTTCAAATATCACACAGAATAGATAGGCTTAGAGTGTTAGAGAAGACTGAGAGAGTTTGAATGTGTTCAGGAATGTTGGTTAGTAGTACCCTAAGAATTGTACATATAGAGGTATTGGGGTTTTGGTCTAGTACAACCTTGTATACCTTGTATAAAGTTAAATTTAGCACCTATTCATTTTAGCATTTCATTTTGTTTTTTTCTGATTCAGTCAAAGTTGGTTTCATCTAGTGAAACAAGCTTCTGGTATTTTTGTGAGTTTGTAAAGTTTCTTGTAGAGTAGATAGAAAGCTTAGACTGGGAATATATATGGATGCTGCAAGTATTTTTGTGGGGATTCCAAACTGAATTTTCATCAATAGCCATTTGGGATTTTTGTCTCTGAGGGATCTGCTTTTGCTGATAAGTTTAGGGAATAGGTTAACAGTTTTACCAATCCTTATCAAGACACCCCCACTTTGCAGAGTTGGGCTGTGCTGTCCTAAGACAGATGAGCATTTTCAGACATAACAGGATATCATTGTTTCCTGTTTTAGCCATTAATTCAGTATTAACCATACTTTGTTTGTGTTCCAGGAGCCATGCTGTGATTAGTGGCCTAGTGTTATTAAACAGCCAATATTTAATGGATAAGAATTCTTTGTTTATGTCTAAACTTGTATTGGATCTTTAAAGTTGTTGATTTTCTTCTGTTGCCAGTGCCCAGCATTTAGTTTAATGTCTCCTTTAGAGGATCAGAGCAATAATTATAGTGATAAGGATATTTTTGACATTTTTGTAGCAGAAGTAATAGATGAATGCCTTTCGGGAATGCAGATGATTATTATTTTAGTTTTCCTTGCTGAACAATAGACAAACATAGAGAGCTATCTTTTAGAAAGTGCTGTTATGTTCAAAAATATTGCAAAGTTGGTTTTAGTTCAGACGTCTGTTAGAAGAAGGCGAATGAGAAAAAGTATATATGTTGGGTGAGACAGCGAAAATAAGGGATGATCTTAAGAATTGTACGTAAATTCTGGTTACCTTTAAGGGGCTGGAATGATGATAGAATAGTGACGGGGAGTTATTTTATATATTTGTTAGCAAGGTAAAGTTCCTTTTTATTGGCACCCTGGGAGCACTGTCTGCTTAAGTGACTTGGTGAAGGTCACACAGCAGGTAAATGGAGGTGGAAGGAATCGAGCGCTGTATTTTTCACTTCACAAAGCTGCTCATTAATCTCTCAGAGCATTAATAGAGTGTAAAGCTAACACTTCCTGCAGTGGATGGGGGTGGAAGGGGAATGAAGCAGGTGCATATGAGGTGCAGCAATAAGCCATCAGCTTTGCATATACACATTAGGAGTGAGAGCTTTGGCACCATTGTAAAAGGTAAGCAGAAAGTGCAGAAACAATACTAACATCTTCAGAAAACAAACACTTTTCAAAGTCAAAATAAAGAAAGAATATTGATCATAATAATAAAATCTAGCCTAATATACACCCCTAATTCAACAGGCTATTAAATAAGTGGCTATAACAATGCTGTAGTTAAGACATTAGCAATCTAATAAGTAAATTTATATGTGGTAACAAAGTGATTAATCAGCCTTTTTCAAAACGTGGAATAATTACTAAGCTCATTTTAATGTCTACTGAAATTGAGTTACGGTTGGACAAAATTATTTCAGGCAATGTCTTTTCTTCATTTGTTAACCAAAATATAGGTTTTAGGAGAATCACTGCTCCCTGGTCTTGAAGCATAAGGTGATAATAGGAAGTTTGGTATTAAGCTTGTTAACTAGTTGTGTAAAATATTCTTGAAAAATAAATGTAAAAGTTTGGCAGTCTAATATTTATATAGCTGTAACCACTGCCACATCCCTTTCCTAACAGTGAGGTAGTAAAGTTTTATATTATCCACAATATTGTAATACAAGATTAGCCCTGAAAAAAAATATTTGTCTAAATACTGTTAAATTTCTCATGTCCAGAGATAGCTTTCCTTGTTTAATAACGTGTGAGAGCTAGTAGAACTCCTTGCATTTTGCCACTGCATACTATTGATAACATGCAGGCAAAAAAACTCTGCGATAGTGCTTCAGAATTAAGTTCAGTCTGGTTTTATTAAAAAAATCACACAAGCTTTATGAGAAGGTAAGAAAAGAGTACAACTTATTTAAAAAATGTAAAAACTTAGGTCGAGAAGGAAACATGAAAGAGGTTAATTTACCAGTTAATAATGAAGACGATCATAAAGAATGTTTAATATATGTGAAGGAAAAATAGGATATCTATAATAATGATCCAATTCACAGAACAGAAGTAGGATTAAGTGATGATGTTTGAATAGAATAGCTAAACACAGAAAGGTTTATAAAAGTCTGTTACACAGGTGTCTGTAAAAATAGGATATCTATAATAATGATCCAATTCACAGAACAGAAGTAGGATTAAGTGATTATGTTTGAATAGAAAAGCTAAATACAGAAAGGTTTATAAAAGTCTGTTACACAGGTGTCTGTAAAAATAAGTTTGAGGCAATAAAAATAAGTAAAGATCGTACAGAACTGCAAATTTAGAAAAATTATATGTTGATGCATAAATCTAGCTGCCTCGACAAACTATCACTTTAAAGAACTACAAAAAGATCATATCCCCATCCTGTGTCATAAATACAGTGGAAGTGTTCATAGAGAACAATTACAGCTGGTCTGGGAGAGAGCACATACCATTATAACTTACAAAAGGAAGTGGGATAGGAATACTGCAAAACAAAAAATCTGTATCAATCTTTTATTTATTTAATTAATGTATTAGTGTATTACACTGGTAAACAAACTAAAATAAAAAAAAATAATATTTATTTATGTTGATAACAGGTAAAACCCCCCTTTTAGCAGAAGCCTGGGGAGAAAACCTCCATACTGCATTCATTTGTATGAGCTAACAGTTAAAATGTACTATATAGTATTGACGACTATTTCACTTGTGAAGCAATTACAATGTTTTATACACTGTATAATATTTATACTCTATTAAGCTCAGACAATGTGTAAAATAGAGTATATACAACATGTTAATTCCACCAGTTGCATTCAGTTGAGACTTGTAACCAAGGAAACTACTATAGTAAAAGAGTGAACATTTTAAAGTCATTTGTTTCTCAGGACTATTTTTATTGAAAAGTACAATTTAGTAGGGTTATAAATTATAAACAGAGTAAGATTTAGAATACAACCTGATCCTAGTAATGGGGTTGTTACAAGTATAGGATAATTTTCTTGAGAGTTGTGTTCAAAGAGATTTTAAAATGTAGATGAGATATTTTCAATATCTGTATATGTTGCTAAATGATGGAAGTCTGTCCTTGTGATTTTTAGATTTCTGAGCAGGTACTAGATGCTGGTTTAGTGAGTGCAATTATCTGCGGGGAGTGTAACAGTTTAATAACTGTCTGGTAACAGGGCATCTGTCTAATGTATAGAGGATATAGTGGGTATCATACACACTGTATTTAGTTGTTGGGGAAATTTTTAACCCAGTTGATTGCATTGTTTGTGCAGCCTAGTCCCTTTTGTCTAAGTAATAGTATGGGATGTGAAATTATATCTAATATTTTGAGGTCTAAACTAGAGATAAATCCATTTCACATTGATTTTATCTTTCATGAACATAGTTTATGAAAATGATAGTGGTATGTCTGTGCTGTGGCCTGGTCTAAATACATGCTGACAGTGGGAAGTAATCTGCTCTCTGCTATATAGTTGATCAGTGGTAGGTGTTTCAAGTTATTTTAGATGTGGGATAAGATAGCTATAGGTCTGTAATTTACTAGTGATACTACATTTTAAGTGGTATATTTAAAATGTTAATAAACTGACAATAAATGAACTATTGACAAACAAACTGTTTTATAAAAAGGGATTGTCATTATAATAAACATTTTCTGATGCTATGGAAAGGGGCCTGCAAACTGATGTAGCTTTTCTGGACTTTAGTAAATCATTTGGTACTTTGAACCATGATTTATTGATTACCAAATTTGAAACTTTAAGACCAGATTATATTACAAAAGGATGAGTCAGAGAGAGGTTATCAGTAGAAAACTGAGGGTCACACTGAATGACAGAGTACATCCGTGGGCAACGGTGTCTTGTAGAGTTCACTGCTGGATCAAATTCTGTTTTCAGTCAACCTAAGGTACTTAAATATGGTTTGCATCTATCTCACTTGGGCTTCAGCCTGCTGGCAAAGGCCCTTGCCTCCCCCATAGTGCCTTTTTTAGGAAAAGTCATGAGGTCGATACTAGCAACATAAACATTTCAACAAAATGCAAATTAAAGGTCATGCTGCTAATTGCTAGGAGTCTAAACATGAAACTGCAATCATTGCAAGCATTCTTAACCCTGGAAGTGGTTGACATTTGTGCAATCACAGAAACCTGGCTCAAAGCTGCAGAGAGCACCTCAGCCTTACCTGGTTACTCATCCTATCATACATTCAGACCCCAAACTGTGGGCAGCAAAGCCAAAGGAGGTGGAGTTTCAATATATATTAAAGACACACACACCTCCAGGCTGGTCAAACAGTATGATACACAGGTGACACTCAGGGTGCAGTTAACCGTTGACAAGACCCTTATTCAAATCATAGCCAGCTACTGGCCCCCAAATTTGACTCAGGATGCCCAGTTCACCTATCTGGACCTCTTCAAACCTATCAAGATTCAACTCTTTACCCTGATCCTGGGCGACTTTAATTACCTAACCATAGACTGGAAAACCTACTCATGCCAGAACACAAATGCCCAGAGATTCCTTGATTTTATCAATGAAAAAGGCTTGGAACAGCTAGTCAGTACCCCCACAAGAGGTGATAATATCTTGGACTTGGTATTAACCAACATGCGTAACCACTGCAGCACCCCTACAGTATCATCTTCCCTGGTAAGATCTAACCATAAAGCGGTCACTTTCGAAGTCACCATCTCCTCTAACCCTCCCTCTAGCTAGGGTCAAACACAAAAACTTCTCCAAAGCTGATTACAACCTTCTGAGTGATGGTATAAACAGCTTCTCAGCCCCCTCACCCTCTGTTGGAACTGGCACCAATGTCAAAATCTACACCAAAGTACTATACGAGCAATTATATAGATGCATGGAATCAGGAATACCTGACAGGACAAAATTATCCTCTGAAAGGAAGAGTAAACCTGTCTGGTGGACATCTGCAATAAATAAACTTTATAACAAAAGGAAAAAAATTGCTGACCAGGACCAAGAAGGAGCAGGTACCCAACTGGAAGCAATCTTTCCTTAGCCGGAACAAGAAAATAAAAGCACTAGTGAAATCCTCTAAAGCCAACTTTGAGTCCAAATTGGCCACATCTATTAGAAACAATCATAAAGCCTTCTTCACATATGTCCGCAATCTCAAAGGAAGCACCCAGATATGTTCAGAACTGGTGGTCAAGGACACAACATACGCAAATGCTGTAGATATAGACAATCTTCTGGCTGACAGATTCAGTGAAAACTTCACCCCTCTGTCTCTCCCATCAGTAACTCAGGCATCCCCAGTACCTGCACCCCACCCCTTATCTCTAGGGGAACAGGTCATCACTCCCCTGTCAAAAGCAAAAAATACAGCTTCCATGGGAATGATAACATCCCAGGCTGCATCCTACATGAACTTAGGCAGGAACTTGCAGCACCATTAGACACCCTATTCAACCAAAACCTGACTTCCAGTTTTGTCCCAGCTGAGTGGAGGACAGCCACTGTCATTCCTTTACACAAAGGTGGAGTGTCCAATGATCCGGGAAATTATAGACCCATCAGCCTAACTAGGCTGATCTGCAAGGCCATGGAATGGATTATCATGGACCTCAGGGCCCCAGGGATCAGTCCTGGGGCTTCTGTTATTCGGGATATACTTCTCTGACGTGCAGGCCAAAACCAGTGAGCTATGGCTGACAATCCACCTTGATGGGACTACTGCATATCCACAAGTCAAGCTCCACTTGAGTAACCCACACACGCGGCCTCAACCTGGTCTATGACATCAATAGGAATTGTTGGTGGGACAGATTTGTGTCCCAGAGACTCCCCCATCTGTGGAATAGACTCCCTCTTCACATCAAGTAGAGTACCTCTTTATCCCTTTTTAAGCGCAACCTGAATAACTGGATGGGAAATAGAAAATACATCCCTGGGATTCCACCCGTGTCCCTGCTGGACAGGGGCATTGGGTGCTGACTTGTTTATACATAGGCTAAAGACCTGGCTAGGCTTATAAGGGCCTCAGGGCCAATAGCCTATAACTTATCCTATGAACATGGACAATGGCAACCTCCAAACACTCGACCCCACACAGTTTGGCTTTGTCAAGGGGAGGTCATGTATGTTAAATCTGGTTGACTTCCTTGAGATGGTCACCAAAGCAATGGATGGGGTTAAGACACCACCTACGTTGACCTGGCCAAAGCCTTCAACACTATTCCGCAGTCGGGCATAATAGATAAACTCTCTCAAGTAGGCATCAATCCATATGTTACTAGATGGGTAGCAAACTGACTTACTGATAGAACCTACCTAATCAAAATAGGGTAAGCCACCTCAAACAGTAGACCTGTAATGAGCAGCGTACCCCAGGGATCGGTCCTGGGGCTTCAGTTATTTGGGATATACTTCTCTGAGATTCAGGCCAAAACCAGTGGGCTATGGCTAACCACATTTGCAGATGACTGCAAGCTAGGTGCAGTCATCAATTCCCCAAGTGATGTGGACGTCCTCCAAGATGGTCTCTCCCAAGCAAATGACTGGTGCCAGAGACATGGTCTCAAGCTGAATGCCAAAAAATGCTTCATCTTCGCCTTTGGGGTGAGTGATGTCCCAACATATTATCACATTGGCAACAACGCCCTAAGTACACAATCAGTAGTGAGGGATTTGGGCACCCAGGTTGATAGTAACCTGACTTTTGACCATCATGTTGCTTATATTGTATGTAAAGCTTCCTACCTAGCCCACCTCATAAGTAAGGGCATCTCATCCAGGGACAAAGAGGTCATAACATCTTTGTATTCTTCCCTTATAAGGCCAATTATTGAGTACAATCCCCTCTTCAGCATGTACCTCGCAAAGCACATGCAGCAGCTGGAGAGACCACAGAGGTTCTTCACCAGGAGAATCCAGGGCCTCAAACATCTACCCTACATAGCTAAAAGCCCTGCTCCTGTACTCAGTTTCATACAGACTCCTCAGAGGTGACCTCTGTCTGGCATACAAAGCAATCTCAGACCCCACCTTGACGGGACTGCTGCATATCTGCAAGTCAAGCTCCACTTGAGTAACCCATACACGCAACCTCAACCTGGTCTGTGATATCAATAGAACTTGTTGGTGGGACAGATTTGTGTTCCAGAGACTCCTCCATATGTGGAATACACTCCCTCTTGAAATCAAGCAGAGTACCTCATTATCCCTTTTTAAGCGCAACCTGGATAACTGAATGGGAAACAGAAAATACACCCCTGGGATTCCACCTGTGTCCCTGCTGGACAGGGGCTTTGGTTGCTGACTTATCTAAACATGGGCTAAACTATTGGCTAGGCTTATAAAGGCCTCATGGCCAATAGCCTAGTAACTTCCTATGATCCTATAAAATAAACTAGAGTAGATTTGATGTATGAAATGTACTGATAACTTCAAGTCTGAAACCTGTATTTCCATCTCATGAGAATTATTTTCTTTTTGTGATTTGGCTAAGGGAGCAGTTCCTGGGAGCCTTTTCAATCACATCCTGGGTATATAACAACAGTATTACAGCTGAGATTTTATAAACTGCTCCCTTATTGAAATGTAGGCACTTGAAATGTTGAATGCCAACATACTAAAAAAAGATCAAAGAGCAAATCTGATACAAAATAATGCTCTTCTCCTTTAAACTTCTTTTTTGTAGGAAGGCAAGCCCCCTATGCCCCCAATGGGGGGGGGGGCAGGCCCACGCCTCCGAACTTATATATGCCAACTTTGAGATTGACATACATTGAAGAATAGGGAATATTCCAATAAATGGTCATCTCAGACTTCATACAGGTCAGTCTTTTTTTCAGTTATTCAGTCTCAGTATTTCAGGACTCCCTCTAGCAGGTCCTGACATTACAAATAGTTACCTTTACACATTCGTACAAACAACTATCACACAGAAATGCACAGTATCACAGTAGTAGCAAGATAAAAGACAATGAATCTAAGTCCAGTCGACCTTTCTAAGTACAGTGTCAGAGGATAAACTGTAATACCACAGTGCTTAGTACTGAAGGGTAACAGTAGTACAGAGTATGGCCCAATTACACAGCAACACAACAGAGAATGTGATATTAATAAGTACTCTAGTTAACCTAATATAGTGATTTCTACCTACATAAGTAGAATCACTTGAAACAGCTAGCTATTTGTATTTTGAACTTGGTCTAGGACCTTAGTTTCTATGTCATCTGTTGGAGAAATGTGAACAACTGCTGGATCTAGGCCTTATTTGGTTATTTATTACTTCATTTTTCATAAACAGTGTTACTGGTAATTTTCTGCTTATTCTGCTGCCTTAGAATGTAGTGGGATTGCAATAGTACCAGTATTGCAATTTGTACTGCAGGATTTGTGCTTCTACATCTGTTTACATTCCAATTTTGCTGTTCAGTCTTACTGTAGTCTGCTTATCATTTGCCTGCTTAAAGTTGCATTCCAGTGCCTTTCAGTATGATACATAGTTTTCCCCAGTTCAAGTGTCTGCTACGGCCCCCGTCTAATACATTGCCTCTATAAATTTGGTGTCTTTGCACAGCTCTTGGCTCATTCCTAAAGAGCATAGGAACACCTACTATCCTCACCTGTGCCTCAGATTATTTTTGGTTAATCTAGTGTTATTCAGGCTGAGAGAAGCACTTTTACAGGAAATATTGTACTTTGCTAAGAATTACTTATTGTATTTATATGCATTGTAAAACCGTAAAGTGCATTTGTTTTCTAGTGTCCTTGCTGTTGGATTAATTGCTTGAAACCACTGTAAAAGTGTTGTGTTGCAAAGTTGTGGAATTGATTTCTGTTATCTTTTCACTTTTAACTAAACTTTGTGTGTTTTTACATTGTGAAGATGCGGGATTACTCATCTAGTGGCAGTATGGGGTAGCCTTGTCTGTCTCGGTTGTGAAACACACAAAACCCTTTAAAGTGTGGTTGTTTTATTGGTCAGGGGGTTATTGGTGTTTAGCAGTGCCTTGTATAGACACAAGTACTTGAATACATTTCCCTATAAAACTAACTCTGAAATTGTATCCTGTAACTCAGCTGTGCAAAGAGCAACTAGTTTGTGCACTGAGCAGCATTGTTCCATGAATCTACTCCTACACAGCCTAGTTTTTGGTGGTAGCCTCAAAAGCACTCAAACTTGCCTGCTATTAACCCTTCTTCTCCCACACTCTTGTAGTTCACCTAAAAGGACCTGCATTATGGATATGCACTTTCCCAATTTCTCCATAAACAATGTGGTAGATATGGGCATCCTGAGACAATGTTCTCATGTTCATCGACAACCAACCAATCCATAGAGAAGCCAATATAGTATGCAAGGGATATAATTACACAATCTCACTGGAGGCAAGACTGTCATATGCAAGAATAAAAATAACAATCAGGTTGTCAGTAAGGCACACCCTACACCCACCACACACAGTATGCACCTGACACATAGAACAAGATATGCTGAACCACTGAATAAATCTTCCTAAACCCAAAGACTTCCCAAACACTTAACCAACATTAATTATCCTCAGCTCACCCAAAAGCACTCTAACAAAACAACAGTGGACACCATAAATACAACAGGTCTATATTAGAACATCGAAGTTTCAAAACTTCGAATGTTCTAATGTCAAACCCTATTCAGCGAAAGCTGAAAACATCGAACATACAGAACAGCGAATTTTTTCCTAGGGAAATAATTTGATGTTCCAAAACACATACACACAACACAAGCACACCAAACAAACGGCAATCCACACACATACACCTAAAATCTTACACCTAACCCTACACTAAACTATACACACACCACTAACTATCCACTTACCTTAACCCAAACCCTAACCCTAAAGTCTGTCACTATCGCACACTCACCTCACCAGCGCCCTAACCCTAACTCACCTACCCCACCCTAACCCTCACGTCCACACAATCGCACACTTTCCTGACCCCCGCCCTAACCCTAATTTACCTAACCCGCCCTAACCCTCACATCCACACAATCACACACATACCTAACCCGCACCCTAACTCTAACTCACCTAATCCGCACTCAATCGCACACTTACCTGAACCCGACCTGTAACTTTCTACCACAGCACTGAAAATACTGAAGTAACAGAAATGGACAACTAAATTCTTTCCCTAGGAAAAAATTTGGTTTTCTGTTGCTTCGATATTTTCAGCTTTTGCTGAATAGGGTTCGATATTAGAACATTCAAAGTTTTGAAACTTCAGTGTTCTAATATAGACCCAAATGCAACACACCATGGGGCCTCAACTATAAAGTCAGCAAGGCAAGTCAACACATTTACCAAAACTCTAGTCATAGGAGACTCCACTGTGAGACATAATGATGCCCCATTGAACAGGTTGAACAAGGGGAAAATCATGGTAAGCTTCCTATTGGGGCAAATATCAGTTAATAAACTCAGGTCACTGAAATACAGGTATCAGTATAGCTCAGTCATAGTCCATGTGGGTGAAAATAGCCTGTGATATACCTCCTGGAGCTTTTAGACTATGTGCCTTAGGTTGGTATGAGCCTAGCATTGAAAAGCATTCTACCTTCACCAAGGATGGTGTAACTATATGAACAGAAGATGACTGACTTCAATAATTGGCTTAGCCTCTGGTGTCATTCAAAGGGAAAACAATATTTGCCAGCATGGGAGGATAGGGTCAACAAACCACATTGCTAGGTTTTCAAATATTCGCTAAAACATTGTCCTCCATATAGTGTTTTTTAGCAATGCCAAACTGACAAAGCTTCCAAGTTAACCAAATGAACTCATCAGAATCTAAAGTTGTTACTGCTCAGTGCCAAGAACCTAAACAATAAACCTCACTTCCTCCAAGCTTTCCTCACCATGCAGTATGCAGACATCTGCGGAGTTACCCAGACCTGGTTTAAAGCCACAAAGATCACCCCAGCAGTGCAGGGATACAATGCCTTCCACACATATAGACAAGCTACTTCATAGGCAGGGTCTAAAAGTGCCTTGATCTACATCTGCCCAGAGCATACAGGGCATCCTTGGATTCCACTCTGATGGGTCTTTTGCACACCCACTAAACCAATAACATGAAAACTAATCAATCTAGGGACTCTAACCTTGCTTGCAAGATAAGTAGGACATGCTGCAGGGAAAGTTTGTGTATCAGAGAATTTCCCCTTCTTTGGAACAGGCCTCCTATCCACATTAATCAGAGTTCTTCCTAATACTCTTCAAGCTTATCCTGAAATAGTGGATAGGAAATCAGAAATTAACTCCAGGTCTAGCACCTGCATTTCTAATGGACCAATGCAGCCTGCAAACCATATGCTAGCTTACATTTAATCCTTAAATTAAAATCTAAGGCTCTAAAAATGTGTGGGATATATTTGGGATGCATGGCTAGACTTATAAAGGTCCTAGTGGTCATTAGACTAGTATACACCTATAAACGTATGAACTATGTATACTACAACCCTTAGTGTCAAGTATCTCATATCTATTAATTATGAAGGAATTACAATAACTGGATCCTCAAATTCTTCTAAAAAGGTTGAATGATTTACTCCAAAGTATGTCCAGTTATTTTGATGTATACTCATATTTACATATTTAAGAAAGTCTGAAAAAGTCCGAATGAGTCACAAGAGCCCATTTTCAACAGACGCCCAGGGAGAAAAGTTCCATTTAACAGGAAAAATGTTTTTTCAATGGCATTGAATAAAAAGAGTTGAAAATTGTACATTCCAAGAATAATCAACAATATTGTAAGGCATTCAAATATAACAAAAATATGTTACAAATATAGAAATGAGAAAAAGCAAAGTACAACACTATGTACAATTCTGGCAAGTACCCTTTTGGCAATTCACAGTAGTAATAAGTAAAAGTTATGTGTTTAGTTTAATTTGAACTACAAAGGGGATAGAGATTAGGATAGATTAGTATAAATGGGGAGGAGGAAAAAGGAAGAGTTTATGTAAAGTGGCAGATAGAGTAAGACAGCCAGGTGAAGATGAGGAATTGGTGATGGGCAGAGAATCTGTACTGATAGGTGTGGCGCAAAGTAGATGAGGTTGATGTTTAACCGGGGGTATGGCATGAACTGAACCATGAGTTTGATACGTACTCTTTCAGAAGATGCTTGAAGGAAGAATGGTAAGTTACATCTCTACTCGCCTGTAGTATAGAATTCCATTTTTTGGGAACATAGTACCAGTAAAGTCTATGTTCAACTGCTTTATGAGGTGTATGTATGTATATATGTATATATATATATATATATATATATATATATATATATACACACACACCCACACACACATACACACACACCCACACACACATACACACACACACACACACACACAGTTTAGTACAGGGCAGGCATGGGGTTTATAAATGATGCTGTAGGAAGTAGCTAGTTGTACAACATCCAGGTAGTTGGGTAGTTTAAGCCAGTTCAAACTTTTAATGATCTTGCAGTGATGTTCATAGATAGGTACTAGGCTATCTGCCCTGGGGCCTATACAAGCCCAGCCAAAAAGGTACCCTGGCTTTTGCCACCCAAGAAAATTATTTTCCTGTGCCACTGTCGAGCAGTGCCACAGAGGTGATCCCCAGGGTGAATTTCCTATTTCCCATCCAATCATATAGGTTCATAGGTAGGTTTATTTGCAGCAAATTTAGCAACTTTGTTGTAGCATATTTCAAGATTATTTTAACATAGTAAGAAAGTTATGTCTAGAAAGCAGACGTTTTTGGTGAGTTTTTATTTTATATATATATATATATATATATATATATATATATATATATATATATATATATATATTATTTTGAAGGTGGAGTTTAAATCTGAAGTTGTCATCAATTGCCACATCAAGCAGTTTTGTATGGTGTACAGTTTCACTGTTAAGTGAGAAGGATTTGAATCTGGATCTGTCCTTCAGATGTACTTTGGGGAGGGATAGGGGTAGTTTTGTAGTAACTGGGCTTTGTAAAGACAGTTTTTAACATAGGTGACTGCTTCTTGTGTGATTTAAAGAAGATGTGCCAGAGTGTCAAATGAGCACATTAGTGTCGAATCATCAGCAGACTGTATAAGTGATGTTTGCCTAGAAGAGGTATAGAGGTATAGAGGTTATTAATAAAAAAATGTTAAAGAGAAGTGGACCAAGAATTGAGTCTTAGTGTACACCAGAGGTAACAGGGAGGTAAGAAGAGAAAGTATGTTGCCCTCTAACAGTTTGCTTTCTATCAGATAGATAGCTTTTAAACCATGGAAGTAAAGGAGGGGATAGGCCAAGATGGATCAGTTTTTGAAGGAGTTTGCTATGCGAGACTATATAAAAGGCTTTGGACAGATTCAGAAAGAGATACATTTGCCAGAGTTCATTTTATTGGTTATATTATCTAAAAATGATAATAGTGCAGTAGTGTACTAAAGCCAGAGCAGAATCTATCATGAGTATCAGTTAAGAGCTGTTCTGAGGGGAGATGGTGAAGAAGCTGAGTGTTGATACATTTTTCTTGGATTTTTGAGAGAAAAGAAAGACTGTTAGAGACTTCTGTAGAGTTACCTCACCTCCCTTGTGCAGTGAGATGACATATGATCTTTTCCAAATATCTGGGACATAAGATTCCTGAATGGATCTATTGATTAAGACACTTACTGGGTAAGATGTGGCTTCTGCTACCATCTTGAGATATTCAGGTGGGCGGTTGCCTGCAGTTGTAGAACAAGGTCTATGTTTAAGTAGCAATTTTTTATAGTAGATATGGTTATAGGTTTTAAGGTAAAATTGTCAGCATTTGTGGCTAAAGATTGTTTGGATTCATATTTTTCAGAGGTTAATAAGATAATGGAGGGGGCAATTGGTAATATGTCATGGGTTTGTGTAGAGGAGGGCGATGTGCTGTTGGTGAGGGCAGCAATGTTCTTTATGAAGCATTTATTAAATGTAGTCGCTACTTCAAGGGGGGAGCAGGTTTGAGAAGAATATGGAACGTTTTTTGAGCCAGGTTTAAGTAGTGTGCAGATACAAGATCAGATTCTTTTAATAATTTTTATGATTAAGTTGTAATTGGTCATAGTATTGTTTTTATCTTTTTGTAGTTGGTTATAGTATTGTTTCTTATCTTTGTGTATTTGTTTTTCACTTGATTACAAAGTTCCTTATATCACAGAATTTTTTTTTTTTTATTTAGCAGCTCCTTCCAAGCCATGTCTGTGGTACACACAATGTTTTTAGTAAGGGTGGATAGCCGGGGGAAGTGTTTTACTTTTACTATTTTTATAAGCAGGGGGCAAGATTATTTAGGTTCTACAACTCCAAAACGACAACAAACCAGGAAAAAGAATGTGAACCAGATGAACAATCCACCAGAATGCTAAAATAATTAGAAATCCACTTCACAACACGTAAATATGATCAACCACTGAAAATTGTATTTTAAGCAACAGAACGATCCTGATTTTTGTCAGCAACACTTCGCCAACTTCATCAGAAGTTAGAATTTAAAATAACGCGCCACTTCCTAGAGTGATTTAAATACAAAAACATGACGTCAACACTGAAACTTTGCATAACATGAACATTTAAAATCACCTTATAAATTAACTTAACATTGCCCCTATTATACTTTCACTAAAATGTCTTAAAAATTATAAAAATAATAATATTTTAATTAAAACAAAAAGTTAACTGACCAGCATTTGTCTAAAAAAGCATTTTAAACACGCTTTTAAACATTATAAACAGCTGACACAGTGCAAATATATGCTCATACAACCATAATGATACCAAAAACTCTGAAGAAATACTCGAAAAAATATTCTAAAAAATATATATGTATATATATATATATATCTATATATATCTATATATATATATATATATATATATATATATATATATATATATATATATATATATATATATATATATACATCCTCCTTACTCGTAGACCATCAACAAGCACTATCTAAAGGCTAACCTTAAGAAATAAAAAATAAAATTAAAAATAAAAATTAATCCAAGCTGGCCCACTCACTTAAGTACATAACTGATTGATACCATCAAAATTAACTAAAAAATACTAATAATAAATAATACATAATAATTGTAAATTATTATGGAGGATTACGATTCACACTTCCTGGTAACATCTACCTTTTTAAACTCCTCAATTTCAGCATGCTAGCAATGGACAACATACTGTTTAAACCTGGAAAATGGTAGGCATCCAATTGTAGCTGCCATACCAATTCCTTAAGTTCAAGCAACAAAGATTCAGGGCCCCCTCTATTGTTTGAAACCAACTGGTCGATGACTGTAAAGTTAAATTCATGCTCTGGACATTAGTTAATGTGTTTCGCCAGGGCATTGTCCAATTTTCCCCTCCTGATGGCATACAAGTGTTCATAAAGGCACTCCTGCAATCTCTGGTCCGTTTTCCCTATATAATAAACCGGACATGAAGTGCACTTGGCTAAGTACACCATGTGGGAACTTTGGCAGTTGAATCTCCCCCTGATGTAAAACTTAAAGTCTCTAATCATAAAGAAGGTACTCGCTTGTATATACCGGCAGTATTTGCACATACTGCATTTGAACATTCCTGATCTAGCACTGAACGGCTGGGTGCTCATTTCTAAAATCTTCTTAAGATTCAAGCCTCTCCTGAAAACAACTTTAGGTAATTGGCCAAACTGGGAAGAGATCTGGTTATCTGACACAAGAAAGCTCCAATTCTTCTTAATGATGGACACAATTTCACCCACATCAACATTATAAGAAGTGATGAAACTACAGGAAAAAAAGGCTGTCAGCCTGGGCTTTTGGATAAGCCAGGCATAATTTTGAATTGTTATTACTTAATATAGGGAGATAAAACCCATTTTATCTCTTCAAACAAACTTCGTTGCATAATTCCGCCACCAAGCCACGTGGGTAACCCCTATTCAGGAAAAGATCCTAAATGAAAAGACATTCATCCAAAAAATCACCATCTCATGATACCATCCTGGCCGCTCTCACCAAATGGCCCTTCACTATTGATCTCTTCTGGTGAAGTGGATGGTTACTGTTAAAATGCAAATAAGAATTGGAGAATGTGTTTTTTTGGTGGATTTTAGCTAGGTAGCAACCCTGGGGTATATTCTTATACAAATCCACATCCAGGTAAGCTATCCTCTCTTCAGAGGAATTCAAGGTAAATTTAAGGAATTCAGTAGAGCTGTTAAAGCTTGTAACTAAAGATTCTGCCAATTCATCATTGCCCTTCAAGATGATAAAAATGTCATCCAGAAATCGGGTATATAAGAGAGCTTTTTCTTGGATTATAGAATTAGAGAAGACAAACTCTTTCTCCCAAAAAGCCATCACCAAATTGGCGACACTGGCCCCGCAAGCGGATCCCATAGGCACCCCAACCAATTGGTGATACCATTGGTTGTTAAAGGAGAAGAATTACATGTCAAAACGATATCCAACAATTCTCTAATCATCAAAATTTCATTAGCTGGAGCTTGCTTGAACATCATTATTGCTTGAATCCATTCCACCGCCACATCATGTGGAATAGAAGAGTATAAATCTACCACATCGATGGTTAGAAAAAGTCTTTCAACACTGAATGGAATTTGACACACCCTAGCCAAAAATGACCAGGAATCCTTACATATGTGGGCCTCATTGGATACATACTTCTTCAATATTGTATCAACAACTTTTGCCGCTGCATACATGATACTTCCCCTTGCGCTAACCAGTTGGCGCATGGGGGGGTTTTGGATACATTTATGAATCCTCAGATTCCCAAAGAGAACTGGTATTCAGGGGTTCAGGACAGAAATGTAATTTAAAATGTCCACATCAATAACCCCATTAATAAACAAGTCATCGAAATAAGACTTCACTCGAGCTATGTTGACATTAAACTCATTTCTTGAGACTTCTTTATAAGCCTTGGATTCCAAAATGGATACCATTTGATTGATGTAATCATCTCCCTCCATGACCACTAGGCCACCACCTTTGTCCGGTTGCATAACCCGAACTGAGGAATTATGTAATAAGTCCAAAAGGTCTTTTTCCTCCTTGCTGATGGTGAAAGGCACTGGTCAGTTGGAATGGAGTAAAAAATGAATGTCTAAGTCACATAGCTGCTCAAAAAGGCTTAAGGATGGTGGGTTGAAAGTACTAGAGATGTGGAACGGATTATTCAAGATCCTCAGTTCCCCCATTAATAACTGTAAATTGAGTTTTCTCACAAAGAATTTTAAATCAATGATGGTGTTAGAGAAATATGCCCTCCATGAAGACACAAAGGATAGCCCCTTAGCCAAGAGGTCCACTAAAGGTTGGGGGAAAGAAAAAACTTGAATAATTGAAAATTTTAAAATCCTTTCCTGTATTAAAAACTATCTCCATCGAGGTATGACTGATGGTTGAGAGACTATTCTCGAACCCATTCTGTTCCTCCTGTTCCTGGTTCTGTACCTGTTCTTTGTGCCCGGTGATTGTTGGGTTGGAGAGGCTGGGTTCCAAAAATTTGAACTCCCTGTACCTATGGAGAGATTAGTAGGTGTACCCTGTGGACCTGCTCGATCACTCTCAATTGACTGATTCTGTGCAGCCGGGTTCCCATGGGTTACACCATTTTGATCTTGATGGGACAAATTGGATCTAGGCTGGTTGGTATCCATCCAATCTCCCCCAGCCACAGCTGGGGTCCTTAAGTAATTGCCTTGGGATTTGGGGGGGGGGGTTGGATAAGCCACCCCTTCCTTGTATGCATTAATGTCCCTCTGCAACGTCTTAACTTTGTTGGCTGTGATCTTATTTATCTGTTGGTCAATGCTTGTAAAAATTCTGTCATAATCATACCTGTACCTCGAGAAATTGGAATCATTCCTGATCCCATCATCCAACTTAGATAATTCCTCTGTTAATGAATTGGCTGCTTCCTGATAGTGTTTGCTGATTAAACTCAGAAGTTCAGCCCCATGTTTATCAAAAAGTGAGATCAAGTCCTTATGGAAAGATGAACCTTCTTCTAACCCAGTCGGGTACTGCCACGAGCGAAGGCCCTTAGGTACAATGTTGGAGCGTTGGCATTCTCTGAAATAAGCACCCTCCAACTTCAATTTTCTTAACTTGATAAGTTTCAGATCAAATAAATTCAATCTCTGGGGGAGATCGATGCCTTCGGGTCAACTGGAATCGGGCTCAAGGTTCCCCTCTGCATTGTAGAAAGGGAACAGGTGGTTTAACCACTGGTTCAAACCGATGTGTATACAACTTTGGTCTTGCTCCTGTAACCCGGGCTTGGTAAATGAAGCAATCCCCCCTGATTACTTTGACCTATTTCGGCCAAATTGGATGAGACTCCTGTCCCTGCCCCACCAGTCCTGGGGTGCATGAGAACAGTATTCACACTGCAATTAACTCCTTCGACTTCTGCCAAAACAAGCAGGGGTTGTTGAAAAATGGCCGCCTCAGATTAGAAAGTTTGTGTTGCAGTAAGCCGGCCGGCACCCATCATGGATTGTGATTAACTGATAATTCCATCCACTCGTTGTGCTAGTGATTCCACCTCTTGAGTAAGCACATCAATCAACAAAGTTAAGTCTCCTGCTTCCGTGGGTGGCGTTGATTCTGGCATAGCGGTCGACATGGCTGCTACAAAAACAAACCGCTCTACAACTCCAAAATGACAACAAACCAGGAAAAAGAATGTGAGCCAGATGAACGATCCACCAGAATGCTAAATAATTAGAAATCCACTTCACAACACGTAAATACGATCAACCACTGAAAAATTTATTTTAAGCAACAGAACGATCCTGCTTTTCATCAGCGACACTTTGCCAACTTCATCAGAAGTTAGAATTTAAAATAACGCGCCACTTCCTAGAGTGATTTAAAAGTATGTATCCAGTGAGGCCCACATATGTAAGGATTCCTAGTCATTTTTGTGTCATTCCAGTGTCGCCAATTTGGTGATGGCTATTTGGGAGAAAGAGTTTGTGGTCTCTAATTCTATAATCCAAGAAAAAGCTCTCTTATATACCCGATTTCTGGACGACATTTTTATCATCTTGAAGGGCAATGATGAATTGGCAGAATCTTTAGTTACAAGCTTTAACAGCTCTACTGAATTCCTTAAATTTACCTCAAATTCCTCTGAAGAGAGGATAGCTTACCTGGATGTGGATTTGTATAAGAATATACCCCAGGGTTGCTACCTAGCTAAAATCCACCGAAAAACCACATTCTCCAATTCTTATTTGCATTTTAACAGTAACCATCCACTTCACCAGAAGAGATCAATAGTGAAGGGCCAGTTGGTGAGAGTGGCCAGGATGGTATCACGAGACGGTGATTTTTTGGATGAATGTCTTTTCATTCAGGATCTTTTCCTGAATAGGGGTTACCCACGTGGCTTGGTGGCGGAATTATGCAACGAGGTTCGTTTGAAGAGAGAAAATGGGTTTTATCTCCCTATATTAAGTAATAACAATTCAGAATTATGCCTGGCTTATCCAAAAGCCCAGGTTGACAGCCTTTTTTCCTGTAGTTTTATCACTTCTAATAATGTCGATGCGGGTGAAATTGTGTCCATCATTAAGAAGAATTGGAGCTTTCTTGTGTCAGATAACCAGATCTCTTCCCAGTTTGGCCAATTACCTAAAGTTGTTTTCAGGAGAGGCTTGAATCTTAAAAAGATTTTAGAAACGAGCACCCAGCCATTCAATGCTAGATCAGGGAAGTTCAAATGCAGTATGTGCAAATACTGCCGGTATATACAAGCGAGTACCTTCTTTATGATTAGAGACTTTAAGTTTTACATCAGGGGGAGATTCAACTGTCAAAGTTTCCATGTGGTGTAATTAGCCAAGTGCACTTCATGTCCGTTTTTTTATATAGGGAAAACGGACCGGAGATTTCAGGAGCGCCTTTATGAACACTTGTATGCCATCAGGAGGGGAAAATTGGACAATGCCCTGGCCAAACACATTAACGAATATCCAGAGCATGAATTTAACTTTACAGTTATCAACCAGTTGGTTTCAAACAATATGGGGGGCCCTTAATCTTTGTTGCTTGAACTTAAGGAATTGGTATGGCAGTTACAATTGGATGCCTACCATTTTCCAGGTTTAAACAGTATGTTGTCCATTGCTAGCATGCTGAAATTGAGGAGTTTATAAAGGTAGATGTTACTAGGCAGTGTGAATCATAATCCTCCATAATAATTTACAATTATTATGTATTATTTATTATTAGTATTTTTTAGTTAATTTTGATGGTATCGATCAGTTATGTACTTAAGTGAGTGGGTCAGCTTAGATTGATTTTTATTTTTTATTTTATTTTTTATTTCTTAAGGTTAGCCTTTAGATAGTGCTTGTTGATGGTCTACGAGTAAGGAGGATATATATATATATATATATATATATATATATATATATATATATATATATATATATATATATATATATATATATATATATATATATATATATATACATATTTTTCAGAATATTTTTTCGAGTATTTCTTCAGAGTTTTTGGTATCATTATGGTTGGATGAGCATATATTTGAACTGTGTCAGCTGTTTATAATGTTTAAAATGCTTGTTTAAAATGCTTTTTTAGACAAATGCTGGTCAGTTAACTTTTTGTTTTAATTAAAATATTATTATTTTTATAATTTTTAAGACATTTTAGTGAACGCATAATAGAGGCAATGATAAGTTAATTTATAAGGTGATTTTAAATGTTCATGTTATGCAAAGATTCAATGTTGACATCATGTTTTTGTATTTAAATTACTCTAGAAAGTGGCGTATTATTTTAAATTCTAACTTTTGATGAAGTTGGCGAAGTGTTGCTGACGAAAAGCAGGATTGTTCTGTTGTTTAAAATAAAATTTTCAGTGGTTGATCATATTTACATGTTGTGAAGTGGATTTCTAATTATTTTAGCATTCTGGTGGATCGTTCATCTGGCTCAAGATTATTTAGGTTGTTTAAATTTAAAAAGGGGCATTAAAAGTTGTAATTGTAACATCTAATGGGTGGGTTTTAAGTATAGATCAGTTGAAGGACCTTAGAATACTGTTGAATAAGTCTTTGATAAATTTTGTGAAATTCCTGGTTGGTTTAAGTTGGTGGGTATTTGAGTGATGAGTGGTAAGTCTGTGTGTGTATTCAGGGAGATGGTCACTTAGGGAGTGAGGATCGGTTCCACTGATAATATATTTACTGGGGTCTGAGACTAAAATGCAATAAAGAATTGTGCCCTTATTGCTTTTGTTCTAACTAGCAGATGTTGTAATTAGTTGAGTTGGATCAATTGTGATTAGTTGAGTCAGACTAAATAGATTTATGCAGGACAATTGACTGTCAGAGGTTACATTTTGCCAGTCAATATTGACATGACCCAGAATTATTTTTTTCATAATAATTGTGCTAGATACACAGAACAGAATGTTTTCAAGTGGGGGAGTGTTGTTTCCAGGGATGTGTAAAGTACAATCATACAGAGTTTAGCTTTAAAAGTGTTATGAGTGTTTCAGCTGAGTAAAATTTTGGGATGAAGTTGGAATAGGCAGAGAGGTTATAGGAGCTAAGATACAGTAGGGTGACTCCTCGTCCTCCTTTTTGTGGGTTCAAGTCAATTCTCTTATTGTTATAGATCCAATAAAATGTGCTGGAACAGGATAGTGGATGGAAATTTTAATAAAGAACACAAGTATTAAGTGCATTTGTCTCCATAAAAGCAAGACTTCATCAGAATAGCTAGCTACACTCAACAACCCTGTTTAAATATCTTGCCAAACAACACAACTGAATAAAATGCATTGTCTTGCACACATAAAAATTCACAAGGTAAATAGTGTATAATAAATATACATGCACAACACTTTTTCAAAAAAAGAATTATTCTCTAACATTTAAACCATTGTTAGGCGTGGGGTTGAATATCGATAGACCTGAAACAAATGGTGGTAGCCAGAAATTTGAGAAGGCTTGAATACTGCAGTACAACTATTTGTCTGATGATATCAAAAATATCATCAGAAAGAACTAGAACATATTTAAGATAAACCCACAGATTTTTTGGGTACTGGGTAATGAACTGGTATTTATTCACAAAACAGGTGTCAATTTCAAACAGTTGTTAGAATACAAAACTAGGATCAAGGAGGAAGACAGAAAGGGGCCTAACCCTTGGGGGCACTTTAGGCAGTGTGCATACCTCAGTAAGGAGATACAGTCCACATTAGAGAATATTATGAAAACGAATATCAGGTTTAAACCTGGGAACTGTGGCACTAGACGGTGATATAGCTTGCTATATGTGGCAAGTGTGCAAATTATTATGTGGACAAGACGGAACGGGCATTGAGGAGTAGAATCTACGAGAATATATATGACATAAATAACAAGAAGGACAGCTATGCCCTATATAAACATTCCTTAGTGTGTGAGGGGTTTAATAAATTTTGTTTTAGCATTTTGGATATTGTTGCGATAGACCACAAAGGGGATAACTGGAAAAATGTTTTGATGAAGAAAGAGATGCAGTAGCAATTGAGACTGGCTGCTAACTTTCCCCCAGGTCTAAATGAAGTAATCTCTATATCTCCTGTATTACAGGAAAAAGCTGATTAATGTTAGTCTCTCGCTTTTGTGGAGACAAAAGCACTTAATACTTGTGTTCTTAATTAAAATTTTTTCTATCCAGTATCCTGTTCCAGTACCTTTACTGGATTGGTTTCTGTTCCTGCTGGGACTGATTTTCTTGTGGCTCTTAATGTTGTAGCTTAGAAGCAGTATGTCTGTATCTTTCATACTGGATTTAAGCTATGTTTTAGTGACGGCTAAGATATGTGGGGAATAGTGTGATATGCAGACAAGTATATCTGTAATTTCATTATAAATACTACAAAGATTCAATGTTACCAGACTTAACCTTTTTGGGAGGACTTCTGCAAAGATGGTATGCCTGTGAATGAGAATTGGCTTGGCTGAAAAATTCCTTTTTAAAGGATTTATTATAGGAGGGATGGCTTATTTATTTATTTACTTCATTTGACGTTTGATTACAGGGAAAGTCCGACTGGGCAGAAAGAGCCCATTTTCAGTGTACGCCTTGGGAGAAAAGCTCAAGTACAAAATTAAAAATAATGTTTTGCAATAAAAATAATAGTCAACATTAACAAGAGAAGAAAAAGCACATTTACAATGTTCCCAAAAGGTCTTGTACACAAAATTTAGAAATAATGTTTTGCAAAAAAATCGTCAGCAATAACAAAGAAGAAAATGCACATCTACAGTGTTCCTATAACGTCATATACACAGTATTTGCATACATTGAGTACACAGATTATTACCACTGAAGATCTTATAACTGAAGGAGGGGATTTACCTGGCTGTTATGGTGCTTGGAAGAATGATGATGTTCCTGGAAGTGCATTGAATGTTCTATGTATAGTCAGGATTAGTTGTGTGGTCTGCTGGTTAAGTCTGTCTTTGTCTTTCAATAGTTTATTCTTGTAAGTTTCTTTTATTTAATTATTAATTTATTTTTATTTTACGTTTGTTGACTTGATTGTTCCGACTGAGCCAAGTAGCCCTTTTTTTCAGCAGAGGCCTGGGGAGAAAAGCTCCACATTATTAGTTATACAGAAGTAATAGATACAAAACTTCAGTATGTAAGCATGAATAGAAGCAATATGCAATACAAAACAATTTTTAACAAAACAGAAAAACTTACAACATATCTGCAGTTATTTTGATAATATATGAATCAGAAGAGAAGATGAGAGATGAACAAGTAAAGTGATACTTCATAGAGGTTACAGCTAATAAAACTGTAATTTATGTTATTGCCCAGATTAAGAGGCAAAAGACAGCTTACAGATAGAGTAAAGTAGGGTCTATAAGAGGAGAGGTAGTAGAGTGTCTTTGAAATAATAAGGTAGTTTAAGGAAGATGAGTGCAGTGGCAGGACCAGTTAGTTTTTAGGTATTCTCTGGTGGCTGTTTTGAATTGATTAGGATGTTTGAGAGACCTGATTTCTAGTGGCAGTTTGTTCCATGATATGGTAGGATTATAGCTATAGAGGTTGCATCCAATTTTGGTCTTAGGTTTATTTATTTGTAGCAGGTTTTGGTCAGAGCTACGCAGACACCTAGTGGGGAATATTGAGACATGAGAGGAGATAGGCTGGACTAGAAGGATTGCTGGTATAGAATTGAGTGAATTATCTGCAGTTGAGAGAGTAGGAGCTCGTGGGAGATTTCCAACCAGTTTAAGTATCTTAGCAAAAGACAATGATGAAATTTATAAGTTTGGTGTGCAGCAAATCTAGCAACCTTGTTGTAGGTTGATTCTAATTTAGCTAGGAGTTTGGAGGTGAGATTAGTGAGAATTTGAGAGCTATACAATAGGCTAAGTAGAAGGTACGCATAAGATAGGGTTACTTTTGCTTTGTTTGTTAGAAACTTTTTATTTTGATAAAGAAAGCCAAGTTTTTGGTGCACCTTTTTAATAAAGTTATTTATATGTAAGCCAAACTTAAGTTGGTCATCTATAATTACTCCTAAATGTTTTGGGCTAGCTTCAGCACTGATGGAAGTGTTACTGAGGGACAGTATAGAAAATGCTGGTTTAAGCTGGGTGATGTTTTTGGGAAGAAAGAGTAAGAGTTTTTTTTTTTTTTTTTAAGTTAAGAATAAGCTGGTTGTTACAGAGTCAGGATTTGACAGAGTTAAATGATGCTTGAGTAGCAGAGGTAAGGTCAGAGGGAATGTCAGTGATGGTAATGACTGTAGAGTCATCTGCATATTGTATAAGGGATGACTGGGGACATGAGGTATAGAGTAGATTTGTGAAGATATTAAAAAGTACTGGGCCAAGGATAGATCCTTGAGGGACACCCATTCTAACTGGGAGAGGAGGGAAGAGAGCTGAGAGCCATTGCACTGATTGTAAATGGTCAGTAGAAGTAGAGAAATTAAGGTTAGACAGTTTGGTCAGTAGAAGAGGGTGAGAGACTGTATCAAAGGCTTTAGAGTGGTCGAGGAATAGGCAAGAGAGAAGTTTATTGTTTTCTGTGGCCAGAGAAATAGTATTAATGAAGGATATTAGGGCAGTTGTAGTGCTATGTTTTGGGTGAAAGCCATGCTGGATGGGTGTGAACAAGTTTTCCTGTAGTAGGTATTGCATCACTGGCTTTTGTATGCATTTTTCCAATATTTTTGAGGGTGGTAAGAGGATCGTGATATGTCTGAAGTTTGTAATATCAGTGAAGTAACCTCCTTTATTTATAGGTAAGGTGTAGAATTCTTTCCATATAGAAAGGACTTTTGATTCAGAGACAGAGCAATTTATTAAGATAGATACAGGGATAGCAAGAGATTCAGCTGCTACAGCCAAGAAATAGGGAGGCAGATTGTCAGCAGATGAAGAGCAGAGTTTAAGTTTAGAGAGTAAGGGTTTAATATAGTTAGTAGGTACAGTTTTAAGGGAGAAATTGTTGGAAGAATTTAGAGTAGGAGAGGATTCGGAAGAGTTATTAGTATTGGTCGGAGGGGTAGGAATTTATCATCTTTGATATGGATTCAATAAAATAGGTATTGAATATGGCAACAGTTTCTTCTAGTGTGTTGTTTGGGCAGGGACTGGGAGAATAAGGGTTACCAGGATGCAAAATTTGATTTATATAGTTCCAATATTTTTTGGGATCTGATCTTTGGGTAGTGGGGGGGGGGTAAAATAGAAGTCTTTTTTTTTCTTTGTTAATGTGTTTTTGGTTAGATTTCTGAGTTCTTTATACTTTTGCAAATGAGTAGGAAGCTTAGTTTTCACCCACATTTTCCACATCCTGTCTCTAGTTTTTATTAAGGTGTGGGTAGCATTGGTTAACCATGGGGATATATTAGATTTGACCTAGACAGTGCTGAGAGGAGCAAGTGAGTTAAGGATGTTTAGGAAGCTAGAGTTGAATGAGTGGACAGCTTCATCAAGTGGGAGTAGGATTAGATGTGTCCAGTTAATTCAGGAGAGGAGGGCATTAAATGTCTCAGGACAGAAGGTGGAAAGTTTGCGACAGGTTATGTATCTGTGAGACCTAATGAAGTGAGGCGTGTATCTAAAGACTTTTACAGGGGAGTGATCACTTAGGGTTTTGGGTAGGGTCTCTGGATCATGGTATTTACAGGGATCAGAGACTAAAATCCAGTCAATACGAGAGCTAGGGTTATGTGATCTGTTCGTATGGGTGTGTGTTGAGATTAGTTGTATAAAACCATGTATGTTGATGCATGAAGTAGTGTTTGGTGCCTGAAGAGTTAGCCAGTTAATGTTTATGTCTCAGAGAAGGATGGTTTCATTGTGAATGTGTTTAGAAAGGTAAGAGAGAATGTTTTCTAGAAGGGTAATGTTGTCCTCTGGGGGAAGATAGATAGCTACAACAGTGATAGTAGTATAATTGTTAAATTTAAATTTAGCCATCAGGAGTTCAGTGGATGAAAAGGAGGGAGTAGGTTTGTTCAGATTTGAAGGGGTAAGATGGTTGGAGTAGACAATGGCCACTTCACCCCCGTTTTTCTTTTGTAGATCTAGTCTAAGTATATTATGTCCAGGAGGAAGCATGTCTCTGTCAGGATTGTGCAGCTTCAGCCAGGTTTCTGTCAGGGTGACTACATCAGGGCTGTTTTTAGCCATCCATGTATAGAATTCACTAATTTTGTTTAGGACACTTCGAGTATTCATAGAGTAAAATGATACCTGTTTTTTAGGAGGAGTAGTGCCAGCTGGGTTGGGAAAATTAACATTATTGGCTGAAGAGGGAGGGTTGGGCCCTGGGTTTGGATGACTATATATATATATATATATATATATATATATATATATATATACATATATATATATATATATATATATATATATATATATATATATATATATATGTGTGTGTGTGTGTGTGTGTGTGTGTGTGTAAGTGTATAAAACTGCTACTGTTAACTCTTATGTAACTATCCACATGTGGAGCTTTTCTCCCGGGCCTCTGCTGAACATTGACTTGTGTCCAGTCGGACTATCTCAGTTAACAAATGTAAAATAAATAAATAAATATCACCTGCTTGAAGAAGAGACTTGAGGAGGAAGTATTCTTTGTAGAATAGGTACTTTATTTTATCTTTAAGAAAGGTAGTAGGGTATGGTGGTATTTTGATTTTAGGCAGGATAGTATTCAGAGGGAAGACAGATGAGCAGATAGGGAAGAATTGCAGAGAGTGAGTAAATACATTGGCATGAGTATTTGTAGGATAAAGGTATGTTGGTGTTAGGTGGGATTTATAGGTGGTAAGAGTGTAAATAAGGCATAAGGGAGGTAAGAAGAGAAAGGTATGGATTGAGAAATGTGTGCTAGGAAGAGAGTCAGTAAATAAAAGAGAGGTAAAAATTAAAGTCTATAGGAAAGTGATAGAACAATTTGGAAGATGTCACCAGTAGGGGGAGTTTGGGTTGTGCCTGGGAACAGGAAGGGGTGGGTTTTGGGGCAGAGGTAAATATAGAGGAATGAGTATAAAAGAAATGATATGGGGGTGGGTGGGAATGGGGGTGGGTAGAGGAGCAGAGTGATCCCAAACATAGCCAGGGCAAACAGAGCAGGGCTACAACCTAGTCCGCAGTTCCTCACTGCTTTGAAAGTCAGATAATACTGAGGATGCTGGTAAGCCTGGAGAGCACTAGTTTGTTTTAGGGACAAGATTGTTTGTAATCACAGAGCTTAGAGGTGCAGGGGTCTTATTTGGGCAGTTAAGGAACCTGAGACTAAGTTAAATCTTGGCTATGGTAGCTATGATAGCTGGTGCTCTTGGTAACATGCTCTCAAGGAGGTCACTAATTTACAGATCAATTTAGCTGCAAAAAAGCTAATCAGTTTGTCTACTTTTTTGCTGGAGTTGGTCCTTATTTGTTTAGGGAGTGACTCGATCGTAGGTAGATCAGTAGTATCGGAGTATCACTGTTGGATGCTACTGGGAAGTAGCTGGGCAGAACTAGGAATGGGAAATAGAAGAGAGAGAATTAGTAGGTAAGCAGAGATAGAGAACAGTAAGGACAAGTGCTGAGGGGAAAAAAACAGAAAAACATGTGGACAGTAGAAACATAGCTTGTACAATAGAGTGCTTATCGTGGAGAACCTAACTAAAGTATACCACTGTACTTCCAGACTAGGAACATGTGAACGTTAGAAAAATAGGTTGTACAATAAAGTAGTTAGCCTGGAGTCCTAGCTAAAGTATACTAATGTACTTCCTGATTAGCCTAACATCAAGGGCAGGGATTATACTCGAAGCACAGTTATAATTCAAACACTTAAATTGTGGTCGCAGTGTTATATGTTTCTAACAAAGCTGATAAATGTCTTTCCTTGCTGCAGTATCAATATACAATTTGCAAGACCCACACTATTCCATAGAGTGTATACTGTTAATACAATCACGTAGCCAGCTTACAATGTACCATAAGCAACAATAAAAATGCCACAATTGTAAGTTGCCCAAGAGGGTCTAGGTTCACAGTTTGTTAATAGCAGTCTATGAAACCATGTGTCTAGACATACAGAATCATACAGTCTTATCCAATTCAGTTGATAACAAGTACAAAGTAAGCTACCAGCAATATTCTTTATGCACATTTTCAGTTAGTTTTGGTATAGACAGAAAACAGTAATTAACTTTTAGGAGTACAGTGGGTTTTTCTTCTAAATAATGTGTAATCTGAAATGTTCCTGAAGACTGGGGCAGATAGTTCCAGTTTGCTGGAGCTATTTTACTGAAGCTTTTCTCTCCTGATGAGACAAAATGGGAAGGTATAATATTAGAGTGTTGTCATCATGAGTGGTCAAAGAGTAAAGGAAGGGTGTGAGTTCTATTTAGTTTTCTGATGGCGTAACAGAAATTTTCATATGTTATTTTGAAGGTTAAGATAAATAGTAATAATGCAGAGCAAGCTGCAACAGGAAGTCATCTTCCATTTTGGAAGGTGGTTCAGTGATCAGGATGAGGAAAGAGGATCATAAAGCTACATGCCATAGAAAGGGTCTGGTAATTTCATGTTGAGTAAGGGGATTTTACATTGTGGTTCAACTCTAGTAATACATATATCTGTATGGGTTTTAAATGACAAAGTGGGATCCTTTGTTAGGCTGAGGCTTTTGTACTCTTGTACTGTTTATATGATAATTTTTAGGAGTCTGTATACAGAGAGGTTTGATTGTGGAAAGTTTCTTTTTGGTATCAAGCATTGTTGCAGTAGTTGTTGCACTTTATTTACTTACTTTATTTATTTTCATATGTTAACCAGGGTAGAACACTGATCTCAATGGACCATTTTCAGGCTTTGTTTGGGACAGCACAACAGATAGAAGGCTCCTTGTGACTGGCCTGCTCTAAGATACATCTGTCTGCACTGGGTTAGGACATTTCCACCTGACTATAAGGTACATTTCCCACCTGCCAATTGTGCTTAAGTGTCTTACGCTTCTAATTTTTTTTTATAACTATGTTAAGGCAGGAGGTATCTCTATGACTGCTCTTTCCTTGACTCTTCCTTTCAAAACACGTGTATCTCAGTAGGTACATTCTCTTTAGGGTGAGCCTACTCCATTAAAGTGATGGAACAACATACACTGCTTTACTGTCATACATTTATTAGTGTTGCCTCTTTTCTCCAGGCTCTCATTTCTGAACCAGACATGCTTTTTTGTACCTACCCTTTTTGAGCTCAGTGCTAGACACAGCCTTGACTGATTAACTCCCAAGCCAGTGGGAGTTGTGTCCCATTCCTAATTCTCCAGCCACCTCCAAGACCACTAATTATATTTGCTCTGATCTCCACCTATTGTCCCATCCTGAAGACACACCTCTTAAAAAGACACCACCACTGGAAGTCTTAACTCCCACTTACAACTTCCTGTACAAACACAGCACACATCCAATCAGTAAAAAGTTCCTCTTTCCACAACTTACCTTATTCTACTGCCTTCTTCTTTCGTCTTCACTACTCCCACCACCTACTACCAATATCAAACAACTTATAAAACACTTACACAACCAATCATCATATCACTATGTATTACCCCAACTTCTATAACTTCCTGAACAAAAATATACCACCACAACCTCCCCAGTAATCAGACCAAACCTATTTCCTAGTTCACCACTGTCAGGATCACTCTTCTATATGATTACTAAGGCTCAGAAACAATTTTTTCTCTGCCTAAAACACAAAAGACCTCATTCAGACTATCCTCCATAATCTTTATACTCCTTCTTTTGAGTACAATGGAACTTAACCCAGGTCCAATGAGTTTGTTTCCTCAACATTAGAACTACTCCTTTCCTATACTGGCCTGTGCCCTCCTCAATGCACGTAGCACCAAAACAAGCTAGACCTCATTAGTGCTTCTTTTTCCCAGCACAACCCAGACATTCTAGCAGTTACAGAATCCTGGGTTAAAAAAGGCTCCCCCAACTTCCAATACTTTCTAACTTTCTACAAGTATGTCAGTGATGCCATACCAGGCAAATGATTATGTGGATGCTCTCTTATGTACAAAAATAACCTAAACCCAAAAGTCATTATCCAAGGATACTTCACCTCAGACTACAGTCATAACTGGATTCTCCTAAAATTTCCAATTCAAAAAGGCAAACCACTACTTTTCAGTACAGCCTCTCTACCACCCCCTGCTAGTAACCATTTGAAATGTTGGGACCCGCAATTTTTGACACTCACTTTTCTCTTGCTTTTTCAGTCTTTTTTTTTTTTGGCTTGTTGGGACTCTGCATTTCAAGTGTCAACATTTCAATAGAGAGCCCCCCCTACACTTCCCTAAATAAATTTGAATCACTCATTACTAACATCCTTAATAATTAGCCCAAAAATTGTAAGATAATCATTCTAGGTGACTTCAATATTAATTATCTTAGCCATCTTTCATCTGACATGGGTACTTTCCTAGCAGACCTAGGTCTCCTTCAACTCATAAAAGAGCCAACAAGACCTTATCTGAGGTTCACCAAACACTCCACTCTCAGCCTGATTATTACAAGGATACAAAACTCCATTGCCAACATAAACATTCTGCCACCATTGCTAATGGACCACTGACCAATCACCTTTAAAGTTGCCAACCATCCTATAGCCACCAATATTAAAAGCATCTGAAAACCCATGAGTAGCAGAAATAGAGAATCTCAGACCCTTTCTTACAGCCCACAACTAGGACCATATACCCCTAACTGACCCTAATATAGCAGATGTAAGCCTGATCAACTTTCACCTCCAGCTGCATGACAAATTCTTTCCACTTATTCACAGGCTTTATAAACTCACCAAAACTGAATGGCTATCCACATCAACTTAAACATCTTTTTACTCTAAATGATGAAGCATGGCAAAAATGTGAACAGATCCCAACTCACAGCTGCACCTCCTTTATAGTCTTGTGCAACCTAGTCAAGAAGTCCATCAGAAGGCACAAAAGAAATCTCTAAACAAAGAAACACATTATCCTTTTACACTCCTCAAACCCTTTTGAAAAGAGGTTAGCCTACTTAAAAGAAAAAATTTCCTCATGGTATCCTGTTTACAAACACCATTCTATGCAGTATGGTAACATTTCTCCAGAGAATTTCCTTAAAGAATTTAACAGTCTCCCATCAATAAATTCCACACCTCCTAAAGATCATGCATTTCCACCTCACTCCAATTAGTCCTCTTTTTCCACTTCAGATGCATATGTCCCAAAGAAGCCTCTATTTTGCTTGAAAATATTTCCACTGACACCCCTCCTGGATCTGACAACATAACCCCCTAGTTCATATATAACTGCAGAGAGCATCTATGCCTTTGTCTCATCCACATATATAATCTATGTCTCTGGCAAAACATCATGCCACAGATTTGTAAAACGGCACTAATTACCCCCCCCCCCCCAAAAGCACACCAACTCAAAAATACCTCTCAGTTCCATCCAATATCCATCCTTCCAATTCTGGACAAACTTCTTGGAAAGATAGTCTACACCCACCTCTACCTCTATATTCAAACAAAATAGCATCATAAAGCTCAACAATAAATAATGACCATGATGATACACATCACTTTAAATTTCTAGCAATAGAATACCTTTCAATGAGAGACTGAAGGGCCATAGAAATGAAATGGAGGTCAGTGAGGTAAAATGGATAGTAAGGATGAGAGCTGATGTAGGTAAAGGTTTGAATGATAAGGTTTCATTGAAACCAATATTGAAAGCGAGACCCCTATTTAGGTAAATATAAGTCACCATTTCAAAGGAACAGGTGTATGGTTGTTAGTATATATTTTATATATTCTTTATATATTCTATTTCTTTTTTTATTATAATGTTTATTTTTTATGTAAACATTTTTATTTATATGTGTATAGTATGTTTTAAATATGTATCTTTACATAATGTTGTTATTGTTGAGCTTTATGATGCTATTTTTTATATGAGAATTGTAATTGAGTAGATTAATAAATACATTTTTACTAATATTAATCATGCAGAATCATTAAAGCTGTTTCTCTTTAAGTCATTGATTGATTTGTTTGAATGATGGGAGTGGTTTTGTAGCCTGTTATCTAAGCTTGCTTAACTATGGAATTGTTAACGCCTGATGAAGTAGTTGTAAAAATTGTGAAAGTGCTTACGTTTTTGTTCATAGGTTCATAGATTAGTACTAAGCTAACTGCCCTTGCGAGCCATTTTAAGCCTAGCCAATTGTCCCTTGTGAGACTCTAATCCAACACCTTAACCATTAGGCCACCCTCCCAACTTTTTTTTTAAATAAATTATATATATATATATAATAAAATCCACAAGGGACAATTGGCTAGGCTTAAAATGGCTCACAAGGGCAGTTAGCTTAGTACTAATCTATGAACCTATGAACAAAAACGTAAGTGCTTTCACAATTTTTACAACTACTTCATCAGGCGTTAACAATTCCACAGTTAAGCAAGCTTAGATAAGAGGCTACAAAACCACTCCCATCATTCAAACAAATCTATCCCTTGTGAGACTCAAACCCTGCACCTTGTATTTGTAAGGCAAACACCTCTAACTATTAAGCCACCCTCCCAACACTTTAAAAAAATACAAGCAATTCTGCAAATCAAGTTAATGTTCTTGTACTTCATTTTGCTTTTCCCGGTTAGGGGTCGCCACAGCGAAGCTCCGGTCCGCTAATGATTGGAAGCAGATTTTTATGGTGCCGAGGTGCCAGCTCGATGCCCAACCTTCAAGGAAGGCACACCCATTCACGCATGTCTTTCGAATGCCACTCGACCATGGGGAGGACATGCAGACTCCACACAGAAGGCGCTCCAGCCGAAAATCGAACGGGAGAACCTCTTGCTGTGAGGCGACAATGCTACCACTGCACCTGTTTTTACAGACCTGGCTCTGGCATTGTATTGCTTTGTCTATTTTTGTCTGTTTCAAATTGTTTCTTTTTTAGGCAGAGCATTCATCTCATAGTATTTGTGGCTTTTTGAATTTGAAATTTATGTCAGTCCAGACACTGCTTTCTGGTTTAAAAATTTCTTTACTGATAGACACTTTCAGAGTTAAAACAGGTTCCTCTCAATTAGAATCTGCACCTATTACCAAAGTTGAACCTCAAGGATCCTCTTCTCCATATTCATTAACAAACCTCCATGTGACCTTCCCCATCTCCCACTTATCATCTATGCTGATGGCATGGTTATTTAACAAGCAGGTCACTCTCACATCAACATTCAGTGCCAACTCCAGTCAGATTTACCTGAGCTCCACTAATGGCTCATAAACCATAAACTACTTATCAATTCCACCAAGACCAAAACTATGTTTTTTGAAAATTCACAAAACACCTAACTCTTTAACTATCTTTGACCTATGCAACCATGCCAGAGAGACAACTTCCACCTTCAAATACTTATGATTATTGCTTGATCAGTCAGTAAACTTCCATCTCCACAGAGACAAAGTGAGATCCAAAATAAATTCCCTCCGTATCCAGGCCAAAAAGATCTCCTCTTCTCTATCTTTACCAGCGAGAACAGTCAAGGGCAAAGGAGTTCTCCTTTTTCAGCTAGTATACAGGCTCTCAATTTTGCTTCTGCTTCCAAGAAAAACATTGCCACACTCCAAACAATCTTTAACAGCATCTGTCAATTCATTATAAACTCATCTTTCTGTGAGCATCACTGTATCACCATAGAAAAAGAAAATGGCTACCCATAAAACAAAGATCTAAACTACTTTTAGGATTCTAAATCTACAAATTACTCTAGTTCCACACATTTATTCCCCTTGTAGATAGACTTCTTGAAAACACCTCCTCATACAACTCGAGACACTACCCCACAAGCCACTCCAACTCTCATTACCCCATAAACCAAACTCCACAGCACCGCACATAATGTCTCCTCCTTGATTCCCACTTTTTAGCCAGCTCTCCCCATCTGCAGTAAGAAAATCAATACTTATTACAAATCAGAATGCAACTGAAAAAACACCTCTTCCTCAAAGCCATATATTCCTGCTTTTCAGAGGACATGTCACTTAACCTATTTCCTTTCCAAGTCTCTTCTCCTCTCTCAAGATTCACTGAAGACTGACACACTTTAGAAACTAATGTATATTTTTCACATTATACTCTGCTTGGTTATAGACTGCATGGTGCCTGTTCACTGAAATATATATACACATTTTTTTCTATGCAATTAGTCTGAAGTGCTTTATTATTGCTTACATTTATGTACTTTTTTGTTTGTGAAATGGTTTATATTTCACCCTAGTTCAGCCTAAGACTGGTCAATATTGATCAGTGCACTACCATGGTAAACAAATATAAATAAAAAATTAAATCTGATGACTTTTCTAAGACTCATAAAAGTACAACTTTATTACACTTGATTTGGTTTAGCAGCCTTAAACTACCAATATTCTCTTTGGAGCATTGACTCAAAGTGCGGATTTCATGAAGAACAACTTGTTTAGGCAGGTGTTGTGGGCCAGTCTGGAATCTGTAGTGATTACTCTTGTGAGAGAAAAGTAGTTGTTTCTATTTCCTTAGAATCATTTGGTTCTCCCATGGTTGTTTTCTGGTTGATTCTTTTGTTTTGATTATGTTAGTTGCTGTTTATTGCAAGACTGTGCACTGAGCTGTTCAACAGGCAGTGATGTGTTAGTTGTAGCTGAATAGTGAGTAGTGAGGACAATTTCATTTTTACTTTCAAGCAGTATTCCTAAACCACAATTTATTGCCCTAGTTGACAGTTGTCTCTGTTATGTCCAGGGCAGCATTAGTTCATGCTTATCATTGTTTGGCTGCTAAATTTGCTTTTATTTGTGCTGGTAACATCAATACACGATGTGGCTTTGTTTACATCACTGATATGTATGGTTATGGAAGTACTACACAGGCCATCCCATAGCTCCTTGTACACATAGCCAACTAATACTCGAACTTCTAGTCAATATGGATGGTTAATAGATTTGCTCCTCTTCTCTTACCAGCTTCCAATCAATTGATATCCTAATGCAGTAGACTAAATGCTCACTGATATGAACTACATATCACAAAAATGTCTGTCTGTGAGAAGTGCAAACACCTAGCTAATATGTAGACATCCCCCTCACAAATAAAAATGCAGAGTAAGCATCACATAGTCACACCATTATCTTGACCACTGACACATTTTCAAACAGAACATACAAAAATGTCACATTCTGATGCTGTGAAGAAATCCTTGCCAAAGCCTGCTAGAACCTGTAAGAATAGGCCTCAGTAGAACTCCTTCATCTCACCTATTCCATGCATGCATACCTATGTTAGCAAGTCACCAACAGCAAATTTGCTTCTACTGAAGTAATCCTAAACTAGCATCTGACAAGGACCAGACTGTACAAGTCCAAGATCATTGTCAGCTTCCCTTTAGGTTAAAGTTCACAGATATTACGAGGGTTCAAAACCATTTCCCAAGAAAAATATGACAATGATATGGTAATGCTCCATGGGTAACCATTTTAAATGTCAAGATCCGCTACAGCAGGTCCTGAAACATGGAGACTAAATTGCCAAAGTGCAGAATTATATCTGCCAAGTCCAAGATGGTCATTTCTTGGAATATTCCCTTTTGTCCCAGGTATGTGAAGTTGGAGATGGTGTATGTATATATATATATATATATATATATATATATATATATATATATGGTTCCCATTCAGAAGCCTGAAACATCATAAGCCTGAAAATCAAAATCCTGAAACCAAAAGCCTGAAAATTCAGAATCCTGAAAACTCAAAATCCTGAAAGCCCAAAATCCTGAAAGACCAAAATCCTGAAACTCAAAATCCTGAAAACACAAAATAGACATACTGATGTCATTGTGGCTTTGCTATTGTTAGCCCTGTGGTGTTAGGTCATGCGTTGGGGTCAGGTAAGTGTGCGGTTGGTTTTATTTTAGGGTTAGGGGCGGTTTAAGTGAGTTAGAGTTAGGGCGCAGGTTAGGCATGTATGCAATAGTGACAGATATTGGGGTTAGGGGCGGTTTAAGTGAGTTAGGGTTAGGGCGCGGGTCAGGTGAGTGTGCGATAGTGACAGACCTTAGGGTTAGGGTTAGGGTCAGGGTCAGTTGGTAGATATTAGTGTCTTTATAGTGACATATTAGCATTATTTGTGTTTTCAGGATTTTGAGTTTCAGGATTTTGGTCTTTCAGGATTTTGGGCTTTCAGGATTTTGAGTTTTCAGGATTCTGAATTTTCAGGCTTTTGGTTTCAGGATTTTGATTTTCAGGCTTATGATGTTTCAGGCTTCTGAATGGGAACCATATATATATATATATATATATATATATATATATATATATATATATATATATATATACATACACACACACACACACACACACACACACACACACACACACACGTGTGTGTGTGTGTGTGTGTGTGTGTGTGTGTGTGTGTGTGTGTGAGAGAGTTCAGGGGTGTGGGGGGCTTGCCCCCCCACACACACGCACATCGGAGCTTGCAGGGGGGCTTGCTTCCCCTTACAAAAAAAAAAGCTTTAAAGGAGAAGAGCAATTTGTAAAATTCACTTCTCCTGGATTTTCTGTCTTTTTCGGTGTGTCAGCATTCAGCATTTAGAGTGACAACATTTCAAAAGAGAGATGTTCCATATGGGAATGAAGGAGTTGAGATCCAAAAGCCTGTGGGATAGTCAAACATACATGGTGGAACTTCTGATGCATGTGACAGATGCAGGTAAGACTCTGGTCCTGAATGAAAGTCTTCCTTCACTAAGAAGGAGTAAATAGAAGTTAACTGGCATTAACAATTAGCTTAATAGTTGGTGTCATTCTGGGGACATCCAGTATGTATTAGCCTAGGATGAGATGCTCTTTAATCTTTCTTGTTTTGCAAGGGATAGCTTGCATCTCATTCAAGGGTTTCCATTTACTGGCAAAAGCCTTTGCTGCTTCCATAATGCCCTTTTTCCTGAAATAGAAAATTCATGTCAACCTAACTTGAACACATTAAAGGGTGTCTTGTCAGTGCCAGGAGTCTCATAAACAAACTGCCCAATCTTAAGACACTCATGCATCTGCAGCATGTTTACATATATGTAGTTACAGATAATTGTTTAAATTTAAATAAAGGACTCCGTCCATAACTTGGTTTCACACCTAGCATGCCCTTAGGCCTGATGGAAACTGAAGTGGTGTCTTCCTGTTTGTTATAAACATACATCATCTACACTGATACCCAGAGGCCCCAGAACATCATGTTATCAGGGACAAGACAAGCCCACGGAACATCTCCTTAAATTGTTTAACCTAAGCTTAGAAACAGGTTATGTTCCTGAAGCCTGGTGCACTGCTATAGTGATGCCCCTTAATTGGAAAAATGAGATTACAAAAATTGGATTACAGTCCATTCATCCTTACGAGCCTGATCTGCAGTGATACGGCATGCATCATTACCAGTCTCATTAATTATGCTATGCTCAGGCCCAAACTGTGGGAGCCACTGCCTCCTGAAATTAGGGGCTCATCCTCGTACGCCAAGATCCATTCTCTGCTGAAATCACATTTAATGAATCAAGCAAAGTGTACCTGTTATACCTCAGGTCATATGAGGTAAGTATACTTCTTCACTCTAACTCAACCACTAAGATCCCTTGCTTCTTTTGAAATCTGTAATTTATTATACTCAAATTTCTCAAATGCTTTAAAACATTTGTACATATTGTCACACTGCTCAACTGTCCAGATTTTTGACTCATATTTTTGGTATGTTCCTCATAAAATTTGTGTTTTTTCTGGCAAATCACCAAGGATTGAAGTCACTAGATAATGACACACATTTGAGTTTCAGACTTGCTATTCTTCAGAAAATGCATGCTAACACAAAATCTTTTAGATTAGCAACTTTCTAGGTTTCTAAGAGCAATATTTAAAATCTATCCATATTTTTGGGCCTTTGTCCCTCTATTAGTTTAGGCTTTGTCCAGACTTCTTACATTAAGAGAGTGAGCAGTATGCGTATTGTAATGAATACACTGGATATGGCGTGTATCCAAAGCATTACTCTACCATTGTACTGTATTATTGTCATATTATCGTACTCTTGTCTGTTTTGTATGTCTGGTCAGCTTTTAACCCAATATTCAGACTGAAATCAGTCTTAACTGATCAGTGCTCTAACCTGGTAAACAAATTTAAATAAATAATAAATATTAATAATATCATTACGCATGACCTGCTGTAACAATTTGGCCTTGTCAAAATAGCTGGTTTAATATTGTTAATGTCTTCAAGATGCTCCCACGATCTGTTCTCAGTGGCCATGCTTTTCATGCACCTTATCGTGATCTGGCCAAAGCATTCAATACCATACCATGGCAGAATTGTAAAGGAAACTCTTAGCCTTAAACATAGATTTATATCTGGTAAAATAGAGAGCCAGCTGTTGGAAAGGCAGAGCCTACACAGTCCATGTGGCAAGTGACCCTTGAAATAGTGCTAGGTTAGCTAGTGGAGTCCTTCACAGGTCTATACTGGGTCCTTTCCTATTTAATATATACTTTGCTCGTATCAAAATGGATAACCAGGATGTCTAGTAATTCAAATATGAAGACAACTGTAAACTGGGTGTAACTTGGAAAATTCCCTCAGATGTCTATACCCTTCAGAAAGGACTTACCCTAGTTAATACCTCGTGTACAGATAGATAAAGGGAATGATAAAAAAATGTAGCACTGCCTCTTTTGGAAAACAGCCTTTACATAGAACATACATATAGACAACTCTCTCTTACAAAATGAAAATGTAGACAGGGACCTGGGTACTTGGGTTGATAGTTCCATGTCCTTTGATTGTCACATGGCAACTGTTAGTTAGGGCATCTTTCTTCTTACGAAACTAATAGCCAAAGGTATTTTGTCTACTTCCAAAGATGTTATCATTCCCCTAGATTGAGCACTGATCAGGCCTATTATAGAGTACAGCCCTGTCTTTTGTTTAGGCCTCACTTGACATATCAACAAACTTGAAAAGTCCCATCTATTTCTAACTAAAAAGATCTCTGGTTTCAAGAACCTCAGCTACCAGGAGAGGCTGTGTCTTATAGGCTCCTGAGGGATGATCTTTGCCTCACTTACCAGACCATTTTCCTTGACCTCCTGTATTGCAGTAAGTCAAACAACTCAACTAACACTAAAATCAGAGACCTGAACTTTCATCAGCAAATAAACAGAATGTGATGCAGAAATAGATTTATCACCCAGCACCTTCCACTTCTCTGCAGGAAATTTACTATGCAGCTTAAGTAATGCAATTCATTTTCTTCATTTAGACAAAATCAGGACGACTGAATGGGTACTTTCAATTTTACCCTGGGACTAACTCTTCTCTTCCACCTTGAGAAAGGAGGTAAGGCCTGAGAGTTGGTACTAATAAAGTGTACATGGTCATTAGACTAAACTATTCTTGGAAACTCTTAAAAGTACTATAACAGCAGAGTTGACATTTTCAAATACTTGCATCCACAGTGATGAATACTGAAGCATTTTTTTACAAGCAACAGATTAGCACTATAACTAAAAATGCAACTATATGAAATAACAACTACAACTAAAACACAACTGCAAGTTACATTATGTAACAGAATCAGAATATAGCAGACACAGTAACAGTTCAATGAGATAGGCAGGAAGATAGAAGGGAGGAAAGAGTAAAGCAAGAGTGGAAGGAAAGGGGACAAAGGATGTGGGAAACCTCACTGGTAGAGTAACAGGGTATAGAATGCAATGTAGTATGAAGGACAGGGTGTAGTATGCAATGTAGTATGAAGGATAGAGTGTAGTATGCAATGTAGTATGAAGGACAGGGTGTAGTATGCAATGTAGTATGAAGAACAGAGTGTAGTATGCAATGTAGTATGAAGGGCAGGGTGTAGTATGCAATGTAGTATGAAGGATAGAGTGTAGTATGCAATGTAGTATGAAGGACAGGGTGTAGTATGCAATGTAGTATGAAGAACAGGGTGTAGTATGCAATGTAGTATGAAGGACAGGGTGTAGTATGCAATGTAGTATGAAGAACAGGGTGTAGTATGCAATGTAGTATGAAGGGCAGGGTGTAGTATGCAATGTAGTATGAAGGATAGAGTGTAGTATGCAATGTAGTATGAAGGACAGGGTGTAGTATGCAATGTAGTATGAAGAACAGAGTGTAGTATGCAATGTAGTATGAAGAACAGGGTGTAGTATGCAATGTAGTATGAAGGGCAGGGTGTAGTATGCAATGTAGTATGAAAGATTTAGTGTAGTATGCAATGTAGTATGAAGGACAGGGTGTAGTATGCAATGTAGTATGAAGGTCAGGGTGTAGTATGCAATGTAGTGTGAAGGATAGAGTGTAGTATGCAATGTAGTATGAAGGACAGGGTGTAGTATGCAATGTAGTATGAAGGACAGGGTGTAGTATGCAATGTAGTATGAAGGGCAGGGTGTAGTATGCAATGTAATATGAAGGATAGAGTGTAGTATGCAATGTAGTATGAAGGACAGGGTGTAGTATGCAATGTAGTATGAAGAACAGAGTGTAGTATGCAATGTAATATGAAGAACAGGGTGTAGTATGCAATGTAGTATGAAGGAAGTGAATGAATTTAGAATATGGTACTGATTGTGCAGAATTTACAGGAAAGAGTCTGATAAAAATCTGCCCTTAGAAATCTGCAGTGGCTAGAATTTTATCACCAAATATTAATACCTCAAGACCTAAGCTGCACTGTACTGATGCTGTTCTTTAAAAAGATTTGCCTGACGCATGTAATTAATGTGTTTTGTCATGGTTACAGTCGGGTATGCCTGCAAATAGGTATGAATGAAGGCAGGGTTACAGACAAAATTAAGGTTCAAAAAAGAAATAGGAGTGATAGATCCTTATGGTGAATGCACTAAACTCATTTTAATAAACATATAGCATTTTAGTCCTGCCATAGCTTTGCATAATTAACATAAATTTAATGGAAATACTTCTGTTTTTCAGATGAAGGAAGATGTTCATATTTCCATGAATTGAAGGCATGATTACAGTAATTATAGAACTTGCTCTGCAGTTTCATACTTGTGTTATTTAAATGGAGAAAAAGCAGTATGCTTACAAGAAAAGCTCTGACTTGGGAACAAGATGTGAATATTTATTAAAGCAAAGAAATGCATGATATTATGATTAATGTTCTTCATTAGCCTGTCATGTTGGCTGCAGTATTTAATGAATGGGCATGTTTAGTTATTTTAGAAGCTCGGCTTCAGTTAAATGTGTTTAGTAATTAAGTTATTAATCGTTCTTTTTGCACACAATGAACCATAAGGACCATCTGATTATTTTAAGTCTTATCCCTCAAAAGGACTATTTCATTTTTATATGTTAGGGATGTTATTATGAAATGTAATTTATGTATTTTAGTTCATTTATGAGTTTTGAATTTTTTTATAAGTTCTGTTTGTTTTTGTCAAATAAATATAAAGAATAAACCATATAATGGCACAGTAGGCACCCATTTAGTATACATGAACTTTTGCTACATTTATGATAATATGACAACTATTTAATAAACACCCAAAAGCAAAACACATCATCGACTGGGACTTAAACTTTTATATCCTGGCCATGTGTCTGTATGTTTGCATTTTTATTTAATAAATATAACTGTGTGCAGTCATTCACACAGGTCATGATTTTGTGTAATGAAAGTTTAAGTCATTCGCATTGCCATTACAACTCCTGTAACATGAAAATCATCCTCTGTTCTTTGTCACCCTTGCTAACAACATAATCACCACACACTGTCTCTTGGTTTACAGTCTTATAACTGCAAAGCTAATCAGCAGCTGTGCATTGGATGATGGATATATCTCACTGACATAACCAGGGATAGTAGGATGTGATGTTCTAGCTTTGTTGTTAAGTCACATGCGGCAGTACTTAATGCTTCATTTAGTATACTCATCACTATACATCCATGACAGTTATAGCTCAACAAATCTACAGCTGGCAGATTACCAGTGTAGTAAGATGGGCACTTTAATTACACAACTACTCTGTGATGTTAGCATTTCTAGTCTGAAGTTTTGTCAGTTTACACACATTACAGTCTTGTTATTAAAACATATACAGATGTAAGTTTGGAAGTAGAAGCTTGGTATTAAACAGACTGCTACACATGTGCATAGACAGTTGAACAGTAAACATGCACACTGGACAAACTAATCAGCATTCATATTATAAACCCAGCATTACTCATGCAAATTAGTTTTGTACTGGTAACAGAATTGGGTACCACTGCAGTTACTGGCTACCAAACAGACAACTGTCACAGCTGGCACTTTCTGTGTTACAGGTGCATATTTTTAACTGCTGTCACTGTCCAAGTGTATGTAAAGTATGTCTGGATAGCAAAATCAAGTAAAGAGAAAAATATGGAACACAGAAAAACAGCAGTTTTGACTTCTGTATGTTTACTAGGCAGTAGCCCTTACAAATTTTATATCACTACAGATACCAGCTACCAAACTGACAGCAGTCCCACCTGCTGTTTTTCTGTGTTAGAGATTCTTCTCTTGATGTGTCCAGATTGACTTTATGTACACTTGCATAGCAACAGCAGTTAAACCGAAATTTACAGATCATATGACACAGAGAACCAATGAATATATTTCTTATATAATCCATAAAATATATAAATCATTTAACAAGAGATATAGAAATTATCTACTTAACATTCAATATTTTAAATTACTTTTAACATTACAATGTCCATTCAATCCAGGTGGTTTCACAGCATTGCGTTTGACCTGCCACCTGAGCTCTTTTATTTCAAGATAGTTGTTCAAGTTCCCACCCATGCAATTATCTAAAATATTATCTAATACAATAAGTCATTATGATCCATTTACCTCAAAATTGTCTTTGTTCACAAACCTATCAAATCTGCTGGGCATGGTCTGTACTCATATCATGTTACTAAGGCCTGGAATTCTTTACCTGTATGCATCAGCTACCACCAGCTCTTTAAAACCATTCTGAAAGACTTCCTAGGCAAAATCTGTCTCTGTTCTTGCTTAACCACAGGATAAACTATATCACTAAATATGAACCTTATATCTCCTTACTTTTCCTTCTTCTCTCACCTCCTTACGTCAATCAACGTCTGTCCCCTGACTCTGTTTCTAAATGTGCCATAACCCTGTTCAGCTCCTGTTTGTATTATACTAACTTACCTTTAATTTCTCCATAAACTGACTAAAAGTTCTCCAAATATTGAATCATTGTCATAAAAGTTGCATCTGTTCTTAACCAATGTTTTCACATTATGTCTAATTTGATATAATTATTTAAATGTAGAGATTTTTATATTATTTTTGAAGACTGTAAATTTCTTGTTTTTAAAATGCATTTATAATACTTTGGAACTTTCTCCTCAGGCCTTGAATGAAAATGGGCACCTACCAAGTTGGACGTTCATAGTAATCAAATGTCATAAATAAGTATAAATAAAATCTCATACTATAATTTCACTGCCTTGCTATTGGTTGATGCTACATTACATTTCAGTACAAAATAAGTTGTCATTTCATCATAGATGTTTTGTCCATAATGATAATCTTTTGCTTCTGTTGTTTAAATTTCATATTCAGTCTATTTAATGTATGAAACATAGCCTCATATTCTCTTTTATGAACTGGAAAGGCGTTATTGCCACATGTCATATCATTTAGATTAACAATATCTTTCTCAACATCCTTGCAGAGCTTTACTTTGTGCAAAATTAATATATTCGTGAGCTCAAAGCCAATCTGATCAAAGAATATGCACAATTCTTTGTAAAATGGAGTGTCTGCATCCGTACATTCAGAAATGTATCAATACACAAGCCTTGTGGTACTTGTCTGCTTCTTACACATTGTTCTAAATATAAATTGTCCCACAAAAGTGACTTAAACATCTTAGCTTTATTTTCAAAAAGCTTGATAGAATCTGATAAAAAAACTGAAAGCACTATTACCAATTATACCATGACCCCCCCCAAAACGTGCATGCTGATTGGCCAGCGTGCACAATGTAAATCGAGTTATACTAATGGAAAAAGGTCCGGTCTCCCGGACTTTTTTCCATTAGTATAACTCTACTTTTAAAACACTGTCTCGCTATGTTAAATGGGTTTAACATAGCGAGACAGCTTTAAAATAAGCAACGGAGATCTCCGTTGCTTATTTTAAAGCTGTCTCGCTATGCTAAACCCATTTAACATAGCGAGACAGGTTTTAAAAAAAAAGCAACGGAGAAAGCAAGATCTCCATTGCTTTTTTTACTGTTTCGCTATGTTAAATGGGTTTGCTTATTTTAAAACTGTCTCGCTATGTTAAACCCATTTAACATAGCGAAAACAGTAAAAAAAAAAGCAACTGAGATCTTGCTTTCTCCGTTGCTTTTGCCCACAGCTCTGAGTACATCAGAACTGCCACGGATGCCAGACATCTGCGGAAGGGCAGTAAACAGGCATTATACTATGCCATTATTTAAGAAAAGTAATAGTTTCTTTTCTTAAATAATGTCATGGTATAATAGCAATAACCCACTTCTGGGTGTGGGTAATGCTGTATTTACCCATGGTTGGCTTTGTTTGGTCCCTCGGGCTTCGCCCTCGGGACCAAACCACACCAACCATGGGTAAATCCAGCATTACCCACACCCAGGCGTGGGTTATTGCTATATTAACAGCGTGCTCCAAAGGGGTTATCAGGTCTGGACAAAAAGGCACCAATATTCATAAAGTCCCCAGCTGAAGTACATGTCTCAGAGTCACATGCAATCTTAACAGGAACTGCATTCTTAAAAGTAGTGAATTGGATACCAAGTGGTAAAACATCACTCAAGGAAATATCTGAGCTGGATTCTACATCCGCCATGGCAATAGTCAATAGCTGTGTTGGGTACATACAGATGTAAAACTGAAGCTGTTGTTTATTGTACATTGTGTGAAGCATGTTGTTTATTTTATGTAGGTAAAACAGTGAGAGCATTTTCGATGAGAATTGTATAACATATTAATGCAATTAAAAATAAGGATTGTTTTAATGCTCTGGGTAAACATTGGACTGTTTGCAGTAACTTTAGAAAATGTTCTTTTTTTTTAGACAGTGGTTTAGATATTAGCATGGGTTCGGGCTTGAACAATCATCTTGAAATAAAGGAACTCAGGTGGCAGGTTAAATTCAGTGCTGAAAAACCACCTGGATTAAATGGGCATCTTAATTTTAAAAGTGTTGTAAAATATTGAATGCTAAATAGTTTGTATATATTTTGATAAATGGTTTATTTATTTTATGGATTATATAAGAAATGGATTTGTTGGTGCATCTGCTACAAGTGTGGAGTATACAAGTTTTTAGCTCAACTTCTGATGAAGCTGATTTTTAGATGAAAGTACTAAACTGAGGATTAAATCAATGTTTGGAGTATACAAGTTTTTAGCTCATCTTCTGATGAAGCTGATTTTTAGATGAAAGTACTAATCTGAGGATTAAATCAATGTTTGGATAATTTGCCATTTCAAGTAATTTTATTTATTTTTTTTTTTTTTAGCATTTTGAGTGCCAACATTTCAATAGGAAGTCGATTATATAGCAATACACAATTAGCAACTTTGTCCAAACAGTGATATGAAATGAGAGTTGATGAGAGGTGCAAAACCTAGGGAATGCTGCCTTCATTTTTAATTTATTTTTCCCTTAACACCAACATGTGGTGATGGATATTTACACATTTATGAGCAACATATCTCCTACTGAATATTTACCTTTATTGTTATGCAGACTAACTAAACCCACAGACAGAGTACATCTTCAAATGTTTTGTGTAGCCGAAAAAAGACAGGGACAGAGACATAATATTAATGTTTAACTTGCTTTATTAACACCACAGTGTGGCAGTATGAGTTGTTAATTTATAGTAAAAAATGTATCCCAGTGAATTGTCTCTTTATTGTCACGTTGACCCTTCAGCAGGCTAAATCATCAAACAATGTTCAGTATATTAGAAAACAAAGACAAGGACAGAGATATTATATACTACTTAAGCAACACTGAACATAATGTTGTAACACAATGTACAGTGTAACATGTATTTTTATTAATAAGACCTTCTGGTTCATATTTATATAGTTAAGTTGAAACATTCTACTATATCAGATAAACTGCCTTTATGGGAAGCAACGAAACATAAAAATATTTTATGCTTTTGTTTTCCTAATATTACAAATGCTAGGCACAAGTGTCAGGTTACTGCATGGTGTCACTATTGAAGGAGTTTGCTGGGTCAGGCACCTTGTTGCTAATCAGGTATGTCTCTGGATCCCTCATACCCCATGTGTGACACCCCGTCCACTCACTGATTATTACAGCGAGATGCACTATCAATGAATTCCAGAAAGTATCTATGCATCACAAATTTTTGGGTTACTTCAAGGCATTATTACATGGTTTAATGATTCAGTCGATATTCATGCTCTATTGACACAATGATGTAAAGAAACATATTTAAAGCAACTGCTTATATTGAAGCTTATTTATTGCAGAATATTTCACATTTTTCTTCATTCAAGTATGAGAGATTTTGTAGAACAATATGAGAAATATAAGAACTTGTTATCTTTCAAAAGGTTTTATGTTGATGCCTTGTCTAATAATTCTGTAAAAGCCATTTGGAATGGAATACTGTTGTAAGCCTAGAGACCAAAAGGTCACCATCACCCTAATAAACACTGGCCACAGCTGCAGATAGCTGGAGTATAAAAAACATTTTGGCTTTTTTGCAGAAGTGGAAAGCAAGGTAGTTGTTAATACCCATAACACTCATCTGTCTGTGATTTTGCCACATATTTTCGCTCAGTCTATCATAAACATTTTGATATTCTCGTAATGCAATTAGGATTACAATTGCCAATAGTGCCAGTGCTTAGAGTTTCATACTTTGTATGTTCACAAATACATGTTGATGCAAAGCGTGTACTATTAACATTTTTAATTGAATTAGAGTAATGAGATTTAGTGGTAAGTCCTTACCTCTATCTGAGGGTGCAATGATATAGCCAAGTATATTATTCCATGGAGATCTGTAGATTTACTAATTATTTTAGCTTCAGAGTCGCACAACAATCGAGAAAAATGCAAACTCTGCAGTCACCAAATGTAGTTTTGGTGAACTTAACGATCATTTTATGTTCAATTAAACTACTTTCGATGACCTGATGTTGCTCCCAAATAAACAATCAATTAAAAAAACATGACGTCATAAAAAAATCTAATGAAATAGTTTTAAAGCAGACTTTCAGACCAATTCCTGATTTATAAATCTTGGTTTTAAAGTGCCAAATTCTAAAATATACATTGCTTCTTTTTGTTTTAAAAGGTTCAAAAGTCTTCTTTTTCTCTAATTACACAATACTTGTTCCAAAATTGTTTATTCTGAACCAAAAACATTCTTATGTGCTCAGTAAACTGGATTCTCCCTTTCACCCAGACAAATATTATTTAGATGTTCCTATATCCGGATGTTAAAATTTTTAGTAGTGTCACCAATATAATATAAATTACAGTCATATCATATGGCATAAACAGATGTTTGTTATAACATTGAATCCCACAATATTGACATTCATAACAATGATCCCAAATAAGAGAAACAACACAATAATTAAATGCTACAAATGCAAATGTCAAAATATCTCCAACACATGTTTTAGTGGGGGGGGGGCTCCTTGCACCCCACACACCCCTGTTATTATATACACCAACTTTGAGATCACACTACAACTCCGATTCCCACCTGTACCATAAACTTGGACAAACAACTATTTGCACTGTGCAATATTTTGACTTTCACTTTTGTGGCCCTTCAAAATTGTTCCATTCCACTCATTTTGGATTGATGTTATGCACATCAATGTTGTTGTAATTTGACTTTCTAAAATACATTTAGCATAAACTCTCCTTTTGAATGGCGAATGTCTCCTGTATATCAAACTGAACATTTTTAATTTTATTAAGTTTGTTTGTGTCTTTCGGCTTTTCCCGGTTAGTGGTCGCCACAGTCCGGTAATGACTGGCAGTATATTTTTACGTACCGGCTTGCTAGGCCTGATGCACAACCTTCAACGAAGGTACATCCATTCACTCATGTCTCCACGCAGAAGACGCTCTAGCTGAGAATCGAACCGGACAGCATCTTACTGTGAGGTGACAACGCTACCGCAACACCACCACCGCGGGATTTTAATTTTATTAAGTACTATAACAAATTTACATGCATTGCATTTACTAAAAGGGACCACACCATAGTTACTAATGATACCTGCCATCATATTAGATGGTGGTCTTTTATAATGACTATGTATTAAATAGTCAGCTAAATTCATACGGAAAAGGAAACATTAGGTTTGTTTTAATAATCTGTGACAAAGCTAAATTTGCCTTAAGAACATGTTAATATTTATAAGTTAGTTTAACTACTTCATTCCTTAAGACATATATTCTTTAATAAAATAATTGTCTTCCAATTCAGATTTTCTAAACTAAACTAAACTAAACTATCATTATTTTTATAGCAATTATCAGTGGTCAGAAATTGTTTTGTAACAATATGTATTTCCATTCAGCATTATAACTATTTTTATCATATCTATGTTTAGAAAAACAGTCCATAATTAAAATGGCTAATTTTTGAAAAATCCAGCCAACATTTTGCCATACAGTTATGAACTTACTGTGTACAGGGTAGAAACTAGTACCATATTAAAAAATTCATTGGAAGTATTTCTTTTCTAAATAATTTGTTTACTAAACCACCCTTATACTTGATCATGCTTAAATCTAAATCCTCAATAGTATCATCCAAATATTTATAAGTTAATTTTAAACTAAAAATAATTCTTGCGAAAGTCAGACAAAATGCATCAACAGGGTGAGATGAAAATCAAGTCATCAATAAATCTAAAATTATATATAATATGCTCCTTAAAAATTCAGTTTGTACATAACCATCCCTGGGATATGTTAAAAATCATGTAGGTGCTACACTAAACCTACACAATATAAGTGTGTTAGTGTGATAAGCAACAACACTAATCAAATATGTATTCCTCTCTCTCCAAAAAAAAAAAAAAAGAAAAAAAAAAGAAAGGGTGCCTGTCCTACAAAAAAATTAAAAAAATGTCCCATACATCCATACATCCATACATAGCTCTCCTCTTTGTCTATGTTGATTTGGTCCAATAGGCTGTATAACATTATTCCGCTGTTTTAATCCATCACTGGTATGGTGATTCTGTAAAGTCATGAAAGTGTGTGTATTTATACTGTGAAGAAGTGGATAGCTATGATGCTCTCCCATGACCCTCCTGCAAATTCCTGTATTCTTTCACCTGTGTCCTACCCTCTGCTTGCCAACCATGTTTCACCACTGTCCTATTGACCCATTTTTCACATGTTTAATCTGGTCAAAAATAAATTCACACACAGCACACTTGGTCAGAAATGAGCCATGGAAAAGCCTTCACTTTATATCCTTGGCATTTGCGAGGAGTTTGGCATAGCACAGCAATGCTGAATGACAGTGATTGCTGTTTAACTTCTTATTGAAAAGATAAAAATGCCCATTGAATCCCCAGTGGTATGGTTACATTCAAGCAAATGTTCTTAAATCCACAGCGCTATGGGAATACAGTGTAAAAGCAGACTAAAGGCAGTACCGTGGAACAGTCAATGTAACAGTTCTAAGGCTGATGGATGTACTAAAGTAGGAGATAATTACCCTGTTTATAGCCTGATGTTTTTGCATTGCATCATGGGTTTGATTGCAGCTGTAGGTCAATTTATTAATTCATGAAATTTCATATGCCTATCATATATTTAACTGCAAATGTCTATATTTCTGTAAAACATTTCCTTATCATACTATTTGAATAGTGCAACAAGACATCATTTTAAAAACACTGCAGTCCCAACAGGAAGACTTATTAAGAAAGCCTTATCCTGCTAATGTTTTCATGTTTGTTGCTCTCTCCTACCACTTATTTGTCCCTATAGAAAGAATTTTATTGTACAGAGCATGACAGATTAATGTTGACTTAATAAGGAAGTAACACAACATACAGATGTTCCTACTTGTCCACAAAACATATTGTTGCTATTCCTCTCTACATCTGTCGCTATCTCTCTCTCTTTCTCTGTTCACCCCTCCTGCTTCAGTAAGTTGTCACTGTCCTTCAATTGTGTTATTTAAATGTTGTGAAGTAATAATTCCTTTGTGACAGGATGAGCTAATACTCATGTATAGATAGGCTTTAACTAATTTTAAGAGTTCTAATCCAGCCATTAGTTAAGTGTTACTGACTGTTTTTAGTACACTATTTTATGTGCACCTGTTGGCTATGTATTACTTTGAGCCACTATTATCACACTTCATCATAACCTACTTTGCCCCTGCCTCCATCTCACCCTGTCAATGTATCATTACTCTTTCACCTCTGCATTTGTACAATGTCTGGCACCAAGCAACAAATGCAACTAGGGCTAAGTGAAACTACACAGCTTATGGCAATATCTTGGGAGCTGATTGCCTTGGGCCGCATTACTCTGTCACACTTTGCACCACTGTACTAAGCTATGTTTAGTCAGTTTAATGTACTCCTCAACAAGCTGAAGAGTTGGAAGTACAGATTACAGCATTCAATAGGGTAATGAAGATGCATACATTCATTTACGTTTGCTGAGTTGGGGTTTCAAATGTTAACTGTCAGAAGTATGCCTTCCTACATTGTGTGCTTAGATAATACTCATGTACAATTGTTCTTCTTGGCATGCTGTAAACGTTCAAATACAGATAGATAAAAAATATTTCAGGATGTGTTGTCTGACTCTTGTGGATGTAAATGTTGGCTACACCTTTACTTAACACATCTTTATCCTGCTGCTATATTAATGTGCCTGCAATCAATTTTGAAGCCTGTATTGTACAGATCTATGTACAAAAGTTGGCACAGAGCAACAGAGACTGTTAATTCCACTCTAAGTTCAAAACTTCAAGATATTATTATGCATGCACTAACACTTTTCAACAGCGCAATTCAGCTTGGTAGTGCTGCACTCAAAGAGTGAAAAAAAATTTAAATTCTTTTTTTATGATATACATTGTTTATTGTCAGCAGGCATTCTTGATTTTAGAATGATGTTGATTCAACTAATTCAGTTGTTTAACATATGTCTACTGTATTGTGTTTACAATTGCAGCTGTGTTACAACTTTGGTGAACCTATTCTCACATAATACATCCCTGTTATTCTGCAGTGCACTGTTGTATGTATGACTTGTATGTTTGTTCTGGCAATGCACATAGTGCAAGTATGAGACAATACAAGGGTGCAATGATCCTGACATGAATTCCCAGGAAAGTTTGATTTATAATCCAGTGGTGTACAACAGTGAAAATCTATGTCATCAACATATCAATGTTCCCTACAGTAACATAATGTACATGAAGGATATTATCTAAATTTTAGTAGAGAAGTATGTCATTATGTGTGACAATCATAGTGATGTTGCATTGTCCTGTGCACACATATGCATTTGTTGCACCATCCGTTCCAAACAGTGGATTTTAAAAAAGGTCAGATGTTCTATTTCACATTACTAACATCAGACTTCTCCAGTGGTGTTTGCAAATAACACAGTGCTCTTTAGATTGTGTACCTAGATAGATAGAAGGTTTGATACACAACATGGGAAACGTGTGTGAGACTTTGTGCAACACTTGGTGCTGTTTCCACTTCCTATTAACAGAATACATTTAATGTTCACACAGCTCCATTATCCCACTTTTGGATGAAACATCCTCTATGAAACACACTGATGAGGTCATCCTGACAAAATGCACTCTCTACCCTTAAGGTGCAGTCTGCTCCAGTGGTGCTTGCAACTAGTACAGTGGTGTCTATATTGTGTAACTAGATAGGTAGTTGGTTCATTGCCCAGTATGGAGAACTTGTATGCATGTGTGTGAGCTGGAGTGCTTACATGTAGGTGAGCATGTGCTCAACTTCTACTCTGGATAAATGTTTTAAATTGCTACCTGATGCCACCGTCCCTTACTCCCACCTTTCACATCCACAATTTCTTTGCAACAAAAGGGTGTAGCTAGACACACTGTTTGTATTCCTCTGAGTACAATTTTCTATACAATAATTAAAGAAAACATGACTTTTTTAGGCTTTAATATGTCCACAGATGTCTAAATTAATGCTTCCAATTACAGTCCAGCTTCAAAGATTGAAAAAAAAACATCCATTTAATGTTTTTAGAGGGGAGGTGATGCAAACATTTATTAAGTAGGAGATGGAACATTTCCATTTTTCAATTGACAGATGTTTTGTGAGGCAGCAATAAAACCACACAATTACAAAATGATATTGTCTGCGTACACCCCTGGTGCAACACACTGATGAGGTAATTATTTTGCAAGTCAACTGTTGCAATTTAAATGTCATACTTGTGGTGTTTACATGTCTTATACTATTCTCTAGAATGTGTAAATAGATAGGTAGGAGGTACAAATATAGCAGTGCCTAACTTCTACAAATATGACTGCAAATGAATTCAGGATTGTTTTACACACATTTTCAGTGGCAACTTTTACAACTCCAGATGGCTGTACCAGACTCATCTCCTTGGCAGTACACTGCTGATGTCATCCCTTCATATATGCTGTATGTCTCACTTGTACTTTCCTGTGGTGCTGGTTGCTGATAATGTGCAGTATAGATGGTGTAAGTGAATACGTAGGTGGCTTGAGTCCATCACTGCTTAGATAGTGTGACTGTGATTACTGCCATATACCAGTGACCACCTCACAACTAGACTGTGATTACTGCCATATACCATTGACCACCTCACAACTACCTCTATGTATATGTCTACTTCATCTTCTTTCTTCTGTTCCCATTAGGGGTCACCACACCAGATTATCTGTTTCCATTTCTTCCTGTCCTCTGCTTCTTGCTCTGTCACACCAACCACCTGCATGTCTTCTCTCACCACATCCATAAACCTTATCTTAGGCCTTTTTCTCTTCCTGTTACCTGGTAGCTTCATCCTTAGCATCTTTTTCCCAATATACTCATCGTCCCTCCTCAGCACATGTCCAAATTAATGTAATATTGCCTCTCTGTCTTTGTCTCCAAACCTTCCAACCTGGGCTGAACCTCTAATATACTTATTCCTAATCCTGTCTACCCTCGTCACACCCAATGCAAATCTTAACATCTTTAACTCTGCCACATCCAGCTCTAACTCCTGCCTTTTTTTCAATGCCACTGTCTCCAACCCATATAACATAGCTGGTCTCACTACCTTCTTGTAGACCTTCCCTTTCACTCTTACTGGTACTTGTCTGTCACAAATCCCTCCTGACACTCTTCTCCACCCACTCCATCCTGCCTGTACACTCTTCTTCACCTCTCTTCCACACTCACCATTACTCTGAAGTGTTGATCCCAAGTATTTAAACTCATCCACGTTAGCCACCTCTACTCCCTGCATCCTCGCCATTCCTCTATCCTCCCTCTTATTCACACACATATATTCTATCTTAGTCCTGCTGACCTTCATTCCTCTTCTCTCTAGAGCATATTTCTATCTCTCCACGGTCTCCTCCACCTGTTCCCTACTCTCACTACAGATCACAATGTCATCTGCAAACAAGGACTCCTGTCTGATCTTGTCTGTCAACCTGTCCATCACCATTGCAAATAAGAAACGGCTCAGAGGTGATCCTTGATGTAATCCCACCTCCACCTTAAATGCATCCGTCACACCCACCACAGACCTCACCACTGTCACACTACCCTCGTACATATCCTGTACCACTCTTATATACTTCTCTGATACTTCTGACTTCCTCATACAATACCACAACTCTCTCTAGGCACCCTGTCATATGCTTTCTCTAAGTCTACAAAAATACAATGCAACTCCTTTTGACCTTCTCTCTACTTCTCCATCAACACTAGCAGAGCAAACATCGCATCTGTAGTGCTCTTTCCTGGCATGAAACCATACTGCTGATCACTAATCCTCACGTCCCTTCTTAACCTAGCTTCCACTACTCTTTCCCATATCTTCATGCTGTGACTGATCAATTTAATCCTTCTGTAGTTACTACAGCTCTGCACATCTCCCTTATTCTTAAAAATCGGTACCAAAACACCTTTTCTCCATTCCTCAAGCATCCTGTCACTTTCCAAGATTTCATTAAACAATCTGGTTAGAAACTCCACTGCCATTTCACCTAAACACCTCCATGCTTCCACAGGTATTTCATCTGGACCAACAGCCTTTCCATTCTTCATCCTGTTCATAGCTATCCTTACTTCCGCCTTGCCAATCCATTGCACTTTATGATTCACTATCCCCGCATCATCCAACTGTCTCTCCCTCTCATTCTCTTCATTCATCAACCCCTCAAAGTACTCTTTACATCTCCTCAACACCCTCTCCTCGCTTGTGAGTATGTTTCCCTCATTATCCTTTATCACCTTTACCTGCTGCACATCTTTCCTAGCTTGGTCCCTCTGTTTAGCCAATTGGTACAGGTCCTTTTCTCCCTCCTTAGTGTCCAACCTTTCATACAACTCTTCATATGGCTTATCCTTATTCTTCACCACCTCTCTCTTTGCCATGCACCTCATCTCCTTATACTCCTGTTTACTTTCTTCATCTCTCTGACAATCCCACTTCTTCTTTGCTAACCTCTTTTTCTGAATACTCTCCTGTACTTCCTCATTCCACCACCATGTCTCCTTGTCATCCTTCCTCTGTCCAGATGTCATACCAAGCACCTTTCTAGCTGTCTCCCTTACTAGCTCTGCTGTAGTTACCCAGCTATTTGGTAACTCTTCACTGCCACCCAGTGCCTGTCTTAACTCTTCCCTGAACTCCACCTCACAATTACCCTTTTTCAATTTCCACCATTTGATCCTTGGTGCTGCCCTTACACTCCTTCTCCTCTTCTTGATCACCAACATTATCCTACAAACCACCATCCTATGCTGCCTACCTACACTTTCCCCAGTCACCACTCAATAGGCCCTGACAGAATTCCAGAGTGCCTATTAAATAGCTTGAAACATGACTTGGAAGACCCACTTGGATCTTTATTTAAATACAGCCTCAAAACAGGCTTTGTCCCAGTAAAGTGGAGGACAGCAACAATCATCCCTCTACATAAGGGGGAACCATCAACAGAGCTCAGGAAAGTACTGTCCCATAACCCTGACTAGCATCATGTGCAAGGCTATGGAAAGGATAACCATGGATCTGATTAACAATGACATAAGAAATTTCCAGACTCTATATCCAGCCCAGTTCGGCTTTCTCAAGGGCAGGTCTTGTCTGCTCAATCTGGTTGTCTTCTTTGAGAAGGTCACCAAGGCCACTGATGAGGATAAGACAGTGCATATTGGCTACTGTGACCTGGCCAAGGCATCTGACATGATACCCACTCAGGGATTACAGATAAACTCACCAAATTGGGCATAAACCTCTACGTCACCAAATGGATAGACAAATGGCTAATAGGACATGTTGTTAGAGTGGTTAAATCCACATCTAGAAAGAGGCCAGTGACCAGTGTAGTACCACAGGGCACAGTGCTGGGCCACCTCCTGTTTGGGATATACTTCTCAGATGTAAAAGTAAATATAGATGGCCTTTGGCTGATCAAGTTTGCTGATAACTGCATGATGGGGGGCAATCATTGACTCCCCAAATTATGTTGATATCCGACAGAATGATCTGACACAGGATAATGATTAATGTCAGAACTATGGCCTCAAACTAAATGCAAAGAAGTGCAAAATAATACCCTTTGGGAAATCAAATACCACTGCAAATTACAACATTGATAGCACCCCCAAGAGTGGATCTAGTGGTGAGAGATCTGAGTACTCCAATAAATAGCAACCTGAACTTTGACCACCATGTGTCCATAGTCGTGACGAAATCCTTCTGCGTGGCTCAGACTATAAGTAAGTGCACAGCATCCAGATCTAAGGATGTCACAGTACCACTGTCCTTGGCCCTCATCATACCAATAATCAAGTACAGTGCACCCTCTGACATGTACCTCGCCAGGCAGTTGGAACATTTGGAGTGCCATCAGAGGTTTTCCATTAAAAAGTGCAGGGTATAACCAACATGTCATATGTGGATCGATTAAAAGCCCTATTGCTGTATGCAGTTTCCTACTGATTACTACTGAGGGGTGATCTGTGCCTGACATATAAGGTAGTCTCTGATCCAGCCCTGATGGAAATGTTGCATATTTGCAAAACTAACTGCATGAGAGTTACCCACTCCTAAGATTTATACCTAATTTCTGATATGAATAGATCATGCTGGTCTTTACTAACATGAGTGACCATTGCTCTACACCAATATTCAACTCTTCCCTGGTTAGATCCGCCCACAGACTAATCATCTTGGAAATCCACACCCCCCCCCCTGTTGCAAAGGTAACCAGCATAAAAAACTTCTCCAAAGCTAATTTTTGGCTCCTAAAAACAGAGGTGACTAACTTCACGGTACCCTAAGCAAATGGTGAATAGTTCCATGACCGTCGAATCATATACCACTGCACTGTGCAAACACGTACACAAATGCATGGATCTCGCCATACCATATAGAACCAAGACACTCTCCTTCAAAAAATGGAAGCCTATCTGGTGGTCCCCTGCCATAAACAAACTCTACAACAGAAGGAGGAAACTGATGTGGAATAAGGTGAAGTCCCAAAATTGGAAAAACTCCCTCATCAGCCTCAACAAAAAGTTGAAATCCCTCATCAAATCTTCTAAATCTAGCTATGAAAACAGGATTGCAGCCGATAGTAAAGACAACCACAAGGCCTTCTATAGTTATGTAGGGAATCTCCACGGCAATACCCAGATTTGCTCTGAGCTACTGCACAATGGTACCCCCTATACCAAGCCAAAAGATGTGGCCAATATACTGGCCGACAGATTCACTGCCAACTTTACCCCCCCCCCCCACAAGGGACCAATCACAGTACCAGCAGATTGTCAGACATGCAGTATTACTGCTGCACAGGTTAAAACAACACTGTCCAAGGCCAAGAATACAGCTTCTATGGGACCTGACAATATCCTTGGCTGTGCTCTATATGAACTACAGAGTGAACTAGCACCTCACCTGTGCACCCTCTTCAATCACAGCCTCATCTCAGGCTTTTTCCCTACTGAATGGTGCACTGCTACAGTCATCCCTCTTCACAAAGGAGGAGTGACTACAGACCCTGGGAACTATCGCCCCATTAGCCTGATGAGTCTGATATGCAAAGCTATGGAACACATTATCATGGACCTAATAAACAAGGATACAGGGAATCTCCAAACTCTGGATCCCACACAGTTTGGTTTTGTGAAGGGTAGATCATGCCTGCTCAACTTGGTCGACTTCTTTGAGTCAGTCACCAGAGCTGTGGATGAAGCCAAGGTGATTTATACAGTCTACCTTGATTTGGCCCAGGCCTTTGATACCATTCCCCACTCAGGAGTCATAGAAAAACTAACTAATCTAGGTATCAACCCCTATATCACTAGGTGGTCTGCAAACTGGCTCACAGATAGAACACATAGTGTGAAAGTTGCTGACTCCAAGTCAGACTGCCACCTAGTCACAAGTGGAGTCCCACAGGGTTCAGTCCTGGGTCCCCTCCTTATTGCTATCTACTTCTCTGAAGGGACTCTGGCTGACAAAGTTCACAGATGATTGCAAGTTATGAGCTATTATTAACTCCCCAAGTGATGTCGACATCCTACAGAATGGCCTCACTGAGACCAACAACTGATGTCAGAACCATGGCCTTAAGCTCAATGCCAAAAATGTGTTATCATCCCCTTTGGGAAAAACCTGGTTCCATTAATTGCCACATCGATGGTAAGCCACTGAACAGAGAAGGCATTTTAAGAGATCTGGGAACACAGGTTGACAGCAACCTCACTTTTGACCACCACATTGCCACTGTGGTCAGAAAGTCCTTCTATGTGACACATCTCATTACTAAGGGGTTTACATCCAGGAAGAAAGAGGTCATTGTCTCCCTCTACTCTTCCCTTATTAGGCCAATCATCAAGTACAATGCCCCATTTGGCATGTACCTCACTATACACACCTGCAGCAACTGGAGAGGGCACAAAATTACCTCACAAAGAGGATCCTAGGCCTTAAACACTTGTCCTATATGGACAGACTCAAAAAACTCCAACTATTCTCTATCTCATGTCGCCTACTTAGAGGCGATCTCTGCTTGACTTACAAAGCCATGTCTGACCCAGCTCTGTTAGAAATGCTACATCTAAAGAAATCCCAAGTCCTGCACACCACACACTCCAGAGACCTCAACCTCATTACCACAATCAACAGAATGTGCTGGAGGGACAGGTTCATAACCCAGAGACTGTCCATGCTATGGAATAGACTTCCCATACATGTCAAACAGAGCACCTCACTGGCCCTCTTCAAGAGAAATCTTGATGAGTGGATGGGAAATAGATAATTCACCCCGGGGATCACTCAAGTGGCTCTACTCGACAGAGACACTGGGAACTAAGGTTGGGTGGCACGATGCCAGGGTAATCTGATGGGCTAGTCTTGTAAAGGCTCCAGGGCCATTAGCCTAGTACACACCTATGAACCTATGAGAGACAGATATGTGTCCCAGAGATTAACCCTCCTCTGGAAAATAAATAAATAAATAAATAAATAAATAAATAAAATATCTTTGAAATCTTCCTATTTTTGCAGGATTACCATGACTACCTCTGAATGTTCAGACATTAAAATAAGTGTAAAATTGTTTTGTAAAGATAGGACTCCCCTTGCCATTTCACAGTCAGTGTATATAAACAGTGAAGAGTTTAGTGAGAGTCATTGTCTTTACCTTTCTGACAAATTGTTTGTATATCAGTGGCTATATTTCCTGGACTTGCAGGACAATTATGTTTGTAACACTAGTCAGATACAACTGCTTTGCTGCATTTTGATTTTAAATGGTGATATCTTATCATCCTAACCAGACTGAAAGACGCAACTACAGTAAGATGCTTTGACAAAATAAACCACAGGGGATGTATTTTGTGAGTATACATGATTTATCGGGGGCTTCCTTTTGGGAAGTGTGAAACCTCATGATGTAAGTCAAAATACTTTGAAATCTGGTGTAATTTGACTCCAATTACAGCAAATTTCAAAACTTGCTGTTGCAGTTTTGAAGTATTTTTGCATTTCCTGACATGGTGGCTGTGCTCTCCACTGAGGCCAGAGAAGGGAAAATACTCCATGGTGCTGTGATCTCACAACTGGTATATGTAATCCCTGTGTTCAGACTGAAACATTTACAGTGTTTTATGCAATGCAATTACATTCTTTGAACTTTTGATGGGACCCTGACTTGTGTGAGTTTGGCAAACCCTACTGAATTTATTAAATTCTCAGTAGCATTCCCTCAAAAGTGTTTGCAGACAAATTATAAATGGCTAAATTGCATTCAAGTGTAAATAATATGCTGTCATTTTCAGAGAACATACTTGTGCATCTTTTGTATTTGTTTAATGCCAGTATTATCTGGCTAATAATCCAATACTACAGAATTGCCTTAACATGTTGGATCTCTTTGGCTAGTGTTTAGCATTACAATAGCTCATTAGTTTTGTTTGTTTTTGATCCTTCAGCTAGTACTTTTAACAGTTTCTGTGCATCTTTAACATTTCTCTTAATTACTGCATCTCACAAAATGTGCCCGTGCAGATAAATAATGCTGAGTTTCTAAGTCTATTAATATGCTTTTGGTAGCTTGCCTTTATTTTCTTACAGACAAGTCTTACTATGGCTTTGCGTAAGTACTGTTTTCTGACAGTATAATAAAGCTTTATTTGTATAATATGGGTGCAATTCATAATAACAAACATTCAATAGAGTGAACATTCTTTTTTACTTTGCCATTTTAAGACACTGAAGTCTCATAATAGCAATTAGTCGGGGAGTGGGAGGAGCTGGTAGGCTTACTGCTCTGCACAAAACAGTGGGCCGGATTCATGAATGGCTAATATGTGTGTTGTTATTGTGTATTCAAGGAGTTCAATTCACTAATCTGCCAGGTTGTCTGTAATGCCCAAGGGATCATCCTCAATGTGTGTGCAGGTAACCCAGGCAGTTGCCATCACACACAGACTATGGCACACCATGCAGCTTTACACAAGGTTAGCTAGGAGTGATGTTCCACAAGGCCATCTACTGGGCGATGCAGGTTATGTACTGAAGCCTTGGCTTATGACACCCATCAGACATGCACACACATCCACAGAAGAGGATACAGTGATGTTCATGCTCAAGCTAGAAACATCACAGAGTGTGGATTTGGCATGCTGAAGTCATGGTCCTGCTGTCTAGATACATTACTGGGTGCCCTGCAAGTACAACCCAGGCGCCTGTGCAGAAATGCTCACAGTTTGTGCCATATTTGCACAATATCATTTTGAGAAAACAGCTGTAACAGTGGTAGCATGGGCCAGGAAGACACTTCCAAGGCCAGCACCTCCTGCACTTTCAGACTATGATTCTGAGAGAGAACTTCCGGCTGCAGAGGGAGCCGGCAGACGTAGGCATACACACTATGCCCTTACTCTGACTAACATGCAAAGGATAGTAGAGTTACACTGCATGACTATGTCTGAAATAAGGCCAGTGGATGTGTGAGCCACAATCTGAGTGCCAAACTGAACTTCTACACCTCCCTGACTGTACCTCAGTATCACAACCATCATCATCAGAGGCTACTGATTCTCTGACATCAGGTGGTATGAGTTCTAGACTGCCAGTGTCAGGATCACCTGTGATAATAAGCAACAAACACAAGCAGGAGAGAAATAGTGAGTGGAAATTATCCAAACTGTGTCCTACACAATCATGCTAAACAATTTCAGATGTTAAAGGAATATGATAATGTCTACTCTCTCTCCTTAAACTTACATCTAAGTAATGGGAATTACTAAGTAAAGAAAGTTTGTGTTTACCATGGACAGTTGGCCTTTCATATGATAATTCTGATGTCCCTTTATAAAGTATAATAAAATCCTAGCCAAGTTAGAGTTTCCATTGTGTGATACCTTCAACCTGCTGTAATAAAGGCCCTCGGGATATATGCAAATGACCCTTTAACAACATCAAATATTTCAACTATATGGCTTCTGAATGTCCATGACTTTTTCCTTTTTTAGTCTTTATGGACAGATTCAGACCAACAAGGCCAAATGCCATTAGCTTGGACATGCTTGTTTCTGCCTTCTTATGACCTCATCAGCATGGCATAAGTGGACTGTCATTCTATACGTTACAAACACAGGGTCTTTAAACCCAGCTGATGTCCATAACTTTTAATGTGTCTGCAAAAGCAGACACACAGACAAGGGGAAGACAGTGGAAAGAAGGCTAATAGGCATCACAATGCAAATGACATAAGGACAAGAGAACAATGCTCTGCCTATCTTCCCCTTAAGATTATACCTCAGGCTCAATCAGACTGAGCCCCCCCCCCTTCAACAACATAATCTCTGTTGGACTCTTGTCTCTTTCAAGGCACACATCTGAGTGTTTACAGAAGTAGCATATAAAGATGTCTAGAATGATGTCACATACCTTATATATACCACACCTGGACATTTTTCTTGAGACACACTTGGCCTCTTGTCTACCAGAACCAAGATAAAGGAGTCTGTGTGAATCTTTTGCTGAGATGACTGGTCCCTTACATTGAACAGGAAATGCTTATTTCAGTGAGTGGTAGTTCTGTATCAGGATCCTCCCTTAGCCATCTGTTCACATCCTGCCACAGCTGCCCTCCTGTGTGCAACTGCATCACTGAATGGTGGCTTATGTGGAAGAAATGGTCTGGGTGCCATAATCCTGTATAACATGAAACAACAAAAAACAACACATTTGTAGCACATACAGAAATCATTCTTTTCAAAAAAAATCTATGCACCCATTAGTAACACCAAGCCATTGAGCACACAGTGCTCATTTTGGACTACAGAGAAGCTAAGGAAGCCCCCACCTCCAGAAAAGAAACATTGTAATACATCAGCATTACATCCATTCTGTTAACATTCTGTAATGAGGATAGCAGTTGTATAAATGCATACTCAATGGTAGGATTGTCAATAACTTGGCAAATAATATAAAGTCCAACTACCCAGACAATTTATTTTGGTTTCTCCTCTGTTGCGGAGGTCACCAAGGGGCATCTGAGAGGCCAACCAGCTCAGCTAGCTACAAATACACAATCCCTTGAAGATGATAACAAACACAATACAGTTGTCTGCAGTAACTAATGAAATTCCAGGTGCAAATGGTAACACAATACTGTGATGTAACCATATCTTTTATTGACTAACTCAGAAAACACAGCAAGAACTAAAATATGTGCAGTATATCAGCAGTGAATGAAAAAAATGCATGCATATTGAATTTGTTTTTTCTATTGCATATTGAAATAAATTCCAAATATGAAAATGTAAGCAGTTAATGAAGAGGACAAACATACCTTATCAAACAGTGCAGTAATTTGTAGAACAATCTCCTCCAAGTAACTATCAGTAATGATCTGTCTCTATCCAATCAGTCTCTCCTCCTTCTACTTCCATAGCTACACCATTAGCTTTATGTAATGTGGATTAAGCCCTCTGAGCACTGTGAAGATGCAAATGAAGTGTGAAATCATTAGCATTTCTGAATACAAAAGAAAAATACTTGGTGTAGGGGAGATAAACATTGTGTAAGTAGCAACATCTGCAGGAAGTTGCAACAGCAATTATCTGTTAATGGCTTGCAATTGTTACTGATTGCTATGACTACAACAAGCAATACTAAAGTGACTCTTCTCTCTGAAATGTTTGTATCAAAGTGTAAGCACTTGACAGTTATGAGAACAACCTTAACAACATTAATATTCTTATATTAATAGCACACTGTGCATCCCCTGCTTAGAAATCTTTCTGAAATGTTGATCAGCTATATGACACATTGAAAGAAAAATGCAAACAAATGCCCATGACATTGCATTTCTGTTAATTAAACTAGGAAGAGGGAAGATGCTCAGAAAATATTGAGAAGAAATGGGTGGAAGCGTTGGCAACTTTACATTAATATGGTGTGGGCTATTATTAGCCTAATTTATTTGTCAATATCACTTTCATCTAGACATATTCAAGCAAATAAGAAACAAACATTTTCTGATCTTTACCCTGGACCTGAAATTTGAAGGTCTTTGAAGTCAAATCTTTACGGTATGTACATTTTCTGGTTACTACTCTAAGCCTGTATTACTGACAGAGTGATAAGAAACACAACTGAATGTGTGTTGTTATTGCACAGAATTGCGGGTTCAAATCAAGATAGTGAGCTGCCTGACAGAATTAATGCATATTTCCTGAGCATATGATCAGGTTGTAACACACACAGATCTTGGAAACTTCACAATCCTGCACTTTCATTACTATTTCCTGATATTTGTTACTAGTGCCGATTTTTATTGCATTCTTCATTAGCCTGCACTTTGGCAAAGCTCACTTTGGACTGGCAGCATTACGTAGCAGTGAATATCAGTCCACTGCCCAAGATACAAATTTAATTTGGCATGCCATCAGTAGCTCATTTTACTTTAGCCCATGTGAGCTCTGCTACAGCCCTCTGAACAGCAGTAAAGGGAGAAATTCCACATCTCACCTACGTATCAGTCTAGTACCCAGTGTAAATGAAATGATTTTAAAGAAATAGAAAAAAGGATGCAGAGTTTGAATCCAGCTTGAAGCCATGTGATGCTTGTAATGTTTGCAGCACAAGTAAAAATGCAGCATGTGGTTTGTTGTGTGGAATATAAATTGCTATATAGCAGAGTGCATACAGGGCTCAGAAGTGAAGGAAATAGTGAACAATTTCATTTCTGTAATCTCCATTAGTGCAAACACTTTTGTCACCACTGCATGGTATTTCTAATAAGTGAGTGATGTGCCCATGATGTACACCTGTTTCTGTGATACAAGCTGGTAATGCCAAAAATTACTTTGGACCCATAACATAGTGGCTCTAGTGCTCAAATCAATGCTGTGCAAAGGGAATGCTGAAATTATTACTCAAGATTTATGACTTACTTTCATCAGAACTTCATATCCTTTTCTTTTCTGTTTCTTGCCTTCTGCACTTGGTCACTGCTGAGTGGCATGCAATCAAGCTTACCTGCTTAAGGAAAAAAGTGGAACATTTTATTTTGGGCAGCCTTCTGTACTGCAAACAGGCTTAGTGGCAATGCATGGATGTCAGTACTCTGAACAGTACTGAGTGGAGAACATTCATCTGTGTATAACTTTCTCTGGGGCACAACATGTAAATACACTGTCTTTAGAAATAGAACTCAAATGATCCACAGTTCATATGTAGATAAAGCTTATTTTTTTACAGTGGGTGTCAGAATGCAATTTCTAACAACACTTTGATTAGCAAAGTAAAACTACATGCAATATATATCATAATCAAGTTGATTGAAAAAAAAGTCTCATTAATGTTTTGATAAATATATTTTTCTAGGTAACCTATATCATTAATGATTTGCTTATGAAACACAGTTGAATATTTATGCAATTGTTAAAGTACGATGATTAATATAGTTAATTAAAATGCATTTGCATATCTATGATGGGGAGAATACTTCAGTTAAAATCATGTTCACTCCTTGCATAGCCCAACTCTATGTTTAGAACAGTTTGTATTTTGAAGTATGCATGCATCATACCTCAACCCATATTACTGAGCTCATGAAAGTCTGTCCATCTGACATACATTTACAAACAGTAATACTGCTGCTTTTATGAGAATACATTTCACAGGACTTCTTAAAGTCACACACATAAAGGCCTGTTTGAAGTATATCTCCATTCACAGTGAATGCAGTGTATCTGTAATGAACATAGTTGAAATGGAGTTCTCCTGTAGCCCTAACAAATAATCACCTTGCTTGAAATATGTGCCTTATTTCTTCCAGAGAATTATGTGCCAAATCATCCTATTTAACCTGTAAAACACCAAGGATAAAAAGTCAAGCTATTAAGCATGTCAGTGTGGACCATTTGAAAAAGTGTGCATAGACTGAGCATCACACATGGCATATCTCACTGCCATGTTTTACAATTTCATTGCTGTTTTCTAAAATACCTTCCTCTTTGTTTGCCAATGGCTATCTCTGTTTCCCATAGTGCAAATGCAGTTGGCATGGTTGTGTGCATTTGCGCACTAGTTGTTAAACATGAGATTGAAATTTGGTTCCAGTTCAGACATTGAGTTGTTGCTTGACTTCTTCAGGCATTACTGCTGTGGAAGGTGATGGTGCTGAATTTAGAGTACAGAGGTGGATTGTTGAAGAGTCTGGGATTTTTGTGGCACTCCTCATGAAGTGCTACAGCCATAGGCTTCTGCAGGGGGACTATACTGGGTGTCAGTATTAGACTGAGGCTTGGAATAGATTAGCCAAGGCTGTCTCTAGTTCAACTGGCATCCCACACACCAAAGAAAATTATCGTTACCACTGTAGTGACCTGAAGCGGTGCAAGAAGGACCTTCTTAGCCAATGGGAGGATGAGTTTAGAACTGGTGACACCCAGGTTGTGCAAGTATATTGACTCATCATCACTAAATTATATAGAATGCAGTACACAGCCAAGACTGTTATTCATTATGCTTTCATGTCTGTTCTTCTCTTCTGTATTGTTCAGCTGAAGACACTGCAGCAAACAGGGAGGTGCACCAAGAGAGGTCAAATTGCCTCAGAGAGGTACAGGGTATATCTGCATCAGGTCTTACTATAAGCCTAAAAACTATTGTTATTATATGCAATATAGCAATACTGAAATAAATAATTGTATCTATAATATCATAGCAGTGCAATTCATTAATGGTACAGCAGAGTAAGACCTTTCCATCATTCTTAGATGTGGCAAAGTTGTATAAACTGGATAATTATAAATGAGTGTTTTTCGAAGTATGTAGTCATGTGACATACCATGGATCTAATTCTCTCTGTTTTTAGTCTCACCCCACCCCTTCTCTCTCCTTTTTTTTTTGTTTTTTTTTTTGGGGGGGGTATCTTTTATGACTTAAAAATATTCTGTTGTCATATTTTTCTGCTTACCAAAACTTACGTGCAGCACAAGGAGAAAGGTGGACCACTGTAGCTTGGCTTGACATACCTTCACAGTTTGCAGCACCGACACCTAGCACTTCAGGGTCACAAATGTGCTGCCTCCACAACCCCTGCCCTACATGCCCATACCTCTGTCCTGACAACTGGTGCACTAGTACCCTCTTTGAATAGTAGTGGAGGTTTTGGTTTTGCCACCTGGCAAGATCTGACAGGGCTGGTGGAAGGTCTCATGGAAAAGGGCCTCAGTGTCTGAATTGGCTGTGTAGAATAGATGCTTCATCATATTATTAACACAAAGCCATGTCAAGCACTGACACAGGAAACTGAGACAGGTGACAATGATGACAGCTCTAAGGGTGAGGAATACGTTCTTGCTGTTCTCAGGCTTGACATGAGTGCTCCTCCAATGTCCTCTACCTATCCCCAATCATGATGCCCCCAACCTTTTGTGTCCATCACCATCTCCATCTGTCTTGTTTGTCCTATATGTCTGTGACTGCTACTTCACCTAACCTACCTATCTGACCCTCATATTCCTAAGCACCTTTCTCAACTTTCTTCTCTCTTTGAAAATAAAAATAAATAAATAAATAAATAAATAAATAAATGGGCACCTGTCACACAAAAAATTAAAGACCTACGCATAGCTCTCCACTTCACCTATGTGTATTGTTCACACACGATTTGGTACAACTGGCTTTACAACATTATTTTGTTGCTGTCACCCACCCTTGTTGTGGTGACAGTCCAAATTCAGCAAATTATGTCTACAGTTCTACATATCTGTTGTGAAGAAGTAGATAGCTATGGTTCTCTCCCACTTCCTTTCTGCAAATTCTTCTATTCTTTCTCCTGGTCCTCACCTCTGCTTGCCCCCCCCCCCCCATTTCACCGCTTTCCTATCAACCTCTGTTTCACACATTTATTCCACTCAAAAAATAGAATCACACACAGCAACCATGGCCAAAAATGACCCATAAGAAAGCCTTCACTTTTTTCCCTCAACATTTATGCAAATGTTAGCATCATGCACTAATGCTGAGTGACAGTGAATGGTTGTTCATGTCCTATGGCAATACCTGGTCAGTTGTTGCCATCACCCACAGTAGTCTGGTTATCCTTGGGAAAAGGTGCTTAAACATGTTGCACTATCAGAATAGAGAGTAACAGGCAACAGTTACTTTCACAGTTCTTTGATTATTAGATGTAGCCAAGTGCAACTTCCTGTGGAATACTGACATAAATAAATTGTCTGAAGATTAATTTTTGATCATAGCATCAAGGGTTCAATTCCAGATGTATGTCACATATTTTCTTACTGTGATGTTCTACTTCTATGACATGTTTCATGACACATATCTTAATGTTTATATAGTTTTGATGTTTAACAGATTTTGAATAATTTTGCAAACAGCATTTGCTAACACATCCATGACCATAAGGAAGATTTAGTAAACCACCCTTATTGTACTTATGTCGTTGTCAGGTTTTGCCTGTCCTACAGATTCTTGATCCACAGCGCCCTGAATTACTGATGCAGAACATGACATTTGAATAGTGAGGACACACCATAAAGATGTGCATTAATGACCTATAATACCACCTTTTTATACATGACTGTCTGTCTCTATCTTTGCCCCTTTTCTCTCACCACTTTATACTGTTGACTATTAACTATGCTTATGGATGTAAATTTCATCTTATATCATTTTTATATTGTCATTACATCTTCCATTGGCTGAATAATTTATCATTTTCCCTTTAAAGTTGTGATTTTTGATGTGTGGGATGTATGAATTCCTTTGTGTGGTGCTGAGATGATCAGGTCTATAAACTTAATTTTTCATCTTGATAGTTTAAATCTGACATTAGATTAAACTCTTCCTGTCTGTTTTTATGTGTTTTTGCTGTGAATGCACTGCCTATGTATCTGTGTAACCCCCTTCTGTTTTATCCTTTGTAGTCCTTAGCATTTGCATGAAGTCTGGCAACAAGCAAATGTAGTATGTGATGGTAAATGGGCATTTCAAGTGTTATTGCAAAATGCGAGTTTTTGCCTTACACCACATTGTGCACCCAATTAACTTATGATTTCCCTTGAACTATGCCTGATATATAGTAGGTATAGAAGATTATTTAATTGAGCATTAATGACACAATTTTGGCAGTCAAAATATTTAGGACAGTTATTCCTGTGTATTCTTACAATCATGATCAAAACTGATCACATTCTAAAACCCTTTGTAAAATGATTTGCATATTGGAATAGAGCTATGCTTCATCTCTGCTTTTTATTTAGCTCCCTGAACTTACACCTTGTGCCACAGAGAACGTTAATTTAAAAGATGGATTTTTCTCCACTCAGTACTGTCCAGAGCACTGAAGGTCACTCCGCAGTGCTGTCTGTTTGCATTAAAAAAGGTCAAACCACTTAAAGTTTTCACTTTTTTCCTTTAGCAGTAAACCCTGTTTGCTTGCTGCCTAATTTAATGCAAATGGAGAAGGCAAGCACAACAATTCATGTTTGAATTAAGCTTTGGCCATAACATACAAAGGTATAGTGCAGCTTGCAAAACATATATGCAATGTGTTAAGATAAAACAGATCTGTTCTACATGCAATCAGAATCACAACATTTCCTCTCTTCTTATTTGTGCAAAAGTGGCAGGGAGCACCACTGAACACCATTGAACACTGCTACTTCACAGTCCAAGTTCAACACATGAAAGCATAATTACACATGCAATAATACTTTGCCAACATCTGCACAAAAGTATTTCTTATCATTGCAGTGCAGGAAGAGATTTTGAACAAAAATAAGTCTTATTACTGGATTATATTACTTCATTACATTGAAATTGCCTAACATACTTGTGAAATGCAGTGAAATGTGTGGTTAATTGACCACTTCATTCTGGACAGTTGGGTCTTCACTGCAGTACTAACACAAATGATATACAACCACATAGAGCCATGGCACACATACTTCATAAGTATTTATCCCGCCTGCATTTCAACATTAAGTATTGCTTGGTATTGACACATTGCCCATGCATGAGCACTTACCATTGCTAATATCAGTACCATTCATTAAGGTTTAAATACCATCATCATAACCTGATGATACATGACTGTATCACTGTCCATCTTGTGTTTCACAAGTGTGTGTGTGTGTGTGTGTGTGTGTGTGTGTGTGTGTGTGTGTGTGTGTGTGTGTGTGTGATCATGTGCACAACACAGGTACATGTCAGTCTCAGTTCTGCAATATGCATTAATTACAATATAGCTGACCTAAGACACCACTATATAGCTATTTTTTTAACTAAGAGATTTTTATTTTTCAATAAATAAATAAATATTCAAGCACAGTAAACTTAATAAAGTCAATTTGGTAATCAGTCCATTTTTTTTGTCAAGCATTTTAAATAACTAAAGCTTTACGTTCATTTGATATGTTTCTTACTTGTCTCATACTGTTGCTCTTATGCACATTGTTGTTTCCTCATCCCCTTTCTCCACGGCTATATTGTGTGCTTTTTTTTTCTCTTCTCTTGTGGCAGTTTGAGGCGAGTGTGTGTGTTTGTGTATGTGTGTTTGTGTGTTCAGAAGATGACCTTTGAACTCTCCACTTGCTTTCCGGTCTGTTTCCTGTTTTGGCTCTTTGGACTCATTGGGTTTAATGTTGGATCCAGGATGGATTTTGGTTTTCATAGAATATTTTTAATCTATCAGTTTGGTAATTTTGTTAAGACATACATTTGTTTAAATCTGTAGCCTTCCAGTAGCTGAGGAGGGAATGAGGAAAAATTGATGTGACAGTAGTTGGTATTGTTACTTTCCGCTTCAGATACGCCCATGCCCCACTTAGAAATGTTATTTTCTGGCTGTGACAGTTTCTGTCTTATTTTCACTAACATCTATATAATATATAGTATTATACAATGACCCCCCCCCATCAATATTCCAAAACGTGCACGCTGATTGGTCAGCATGCCCATTGTAAATCAAACTTATACTAATGGAAAAAGGTCCGGTCGCCCGGACTTTTTCTATTATTATGAGTCTTTTTTTTTTTTAGACAGCAACAGAGAACGGAAGAGCTCTGTTGTTGTAATCTCGCTATGTTGAATAGGTTTAACATAGCAAAATAGCTTAAAAAAAAGCAACAGAGATTTTCCTTTCTCTGTTGCTTTTTTTAAAGCTGTCTCGCTATGTTAAACGGGTTTAACATAGCGAGACAGCTTTAAAAAAGCAACGGAGAAAGAAAGATCTCCGTTGCTTTCTTTAAAGCTATATCGCTATGTTAAATTCTTTTAACATAGCGAGACACTTTTAAGAAGCAATGGAGATCTTCCTTTCTCCGTTGCTTCCACACACAGCTCTGATGTACTGCGTAAGCATACGCATGCCTAGTACATCAGAACTGCCACTGAATACCAGACAGCTGTGAAAGGGCAGCACGGAGGTATTATACAATGCCATTATTTAAGAAAAGTAAGTATTTTTTTTCTTAAATGTCATTGTTTAATAGCAATAACCCACTTCTGGGTGTGGGTAATGCTGGATTTAGTCACGGTTGTCTTTGGCCACTCGGGCTTCACCCTCATCACCAAGCCACACCAACCGTGGGGAAATCCAGCATTACCCACACCCAGGTGTGGGTTATTGCTTAATAAAACAGCATTGCTATCTACAATCTTATGTTAATAATTAGTAATGCAAACACCTGAAAGGCATATTTTCTAGTCAACAAAGTATTGCAAGTGAAATATGCTTGAGTCGAGCTGCCCACAACTGAGTTTTCCAAAATATCTTTGTACTGCATAAATGAAAGACAGATTGATAGAATTTGCTTGACATTGGGGAAGCACATAAGGATGAAATTTTCTTGCATGAAACAGAAGGAACAATGTTTAGCCATGCAGTCACCTGAGACATTATTTTTTTTGTTTGAACTTAAGTGATGTTATTATCACCTCGTGCCTATATTTTGCAATCCCACATTAAACAGAATGAATGAAGGTTTGAATAACTTACATTAGGTTATGAACTGTTATAAACTGGAAATTATTTAAAGTTAATAAGGCAAGGGCAGTCCTAGTCTTCACATACACAATTCTAAAGTATAAAGTTTGAAAAATGACCTTGTGAAATACATCCAAAACATGTCTGAGTGACCATTTTTGGAAAACTGCAAGATAAAATGTATCCTGCTCTCCAACACACAAACAAAGCTTTATGCGTCTCTGTCTTAAATAGGGAGGTAGTGAGAATATTCTGTATTTCTGTGGCACTCTGCTAAATAATGCCGACATGTTTGATGGTAGATATCATACCGGTATGCAGTATGAAAAGATGCATGATAATTATGATTTTGTTAATGTCAGCCATTGTATTACTGCAGTGATTTCTCTGTGGATGTCTATATGGTGGATCAATGAGTTATAGAAATACACTAACACTGTACATGTAAACAGGAAAGTACCTCATAACTGTGTCACTGGGGCTTTCAGCAGACTGAAATTGGCCAGAACATCAAAGTGCCAAATCAGTTCCTAAGAATGGAATACGTTTAGAACTAGGACACTCAGAAATTGAAGCTGGGCAAATACAGGAACACGTATACTTGGACAACATGAGGTGAAGAGGGTTGAGGGAAATAAAGCATTTTTTGTTTTGTTTTGAGTAAATAGATGTCTATCTTCCATTTTTGGAGAAATATTGTTGTGATTGCTCAAGGTGGGGTCTTCAATCTCACAATTCCATTCATGAAACAAGGTATGTGAGTATTTCTTGGGAGATTCTAACTTTGTTTGCTCTTGGCCTTTTGAAATAGGTTTCTGGAAAGAAATGAACATTTGCTTTACTTCCACATATTAAATATTAGAATGTTATGACACACTACAGTTTTCCTTTATGTGAAAAAAGGTTACTTGTTTCTATAATTGCTTTACAAGGGCAAAACTATTTAAGATTAATTCAGATGCTGAACGCTCTAATTAATTTACAATTTGGAGATATATCTATCTAGTATTTATATACACGTTTTGATGAGGAAGACAATATACTATGCAGAGCTTACATATTAATAAGAGTAAAATATGATTGCAGTGCAGATCTAAAGACTGGATAATAGAGGGGAGGAGGAAAGAAAAGAAGCAAAAGAAATGAATGATGACCAAATGGTCAAATATGCAATTCAGATGGAAATGTATACTTATGACTCAGGAGTATTATTAATAAACAATACATGATTTACATCCAAATAAACTGTATAGTATAAATAAAAGTGACTTAGTGATCCAGGGACATTTACATAGATTTACAAAGTTACCCAGCGTAATAATTATAGCTGGATCATGATGGAGTTAGAGTTATGTGTAATATGATGATCTACTCTGTCCCTCTGAATAGAGGAGCTACATGAGGGGATTTACATGCATTCACTCACACACACGTATGTATTTATTATTGATCATAAGATTGTACTTAATCTGACGTATCAACAAATATGGATTTGCACAAAATCTTCAACATCATATTTACTCTGACAGAGAATGAGAAGCTACTCCCATCTACAATGCAATGTCACTCTGTAGAAGTCAGACTTCTGTGGTGGTGCTTGTGGTAAATATTGCATTCTCTAGATTGTATAATTAGATAGGTAGAGGGTTCTAATCTCCCAACAGTCAACATGTGTATGTGTGTGTGCATACAGAGTTGTGTCAGTATGAACTTATGTACTGCTGGCCTCAATAAAACAGTAGCCTGGAGAAACTTTTACACAGCAGGCTGAATCCACATCACTGTCAGTACCTTCTTCCAACATAGTCTCTGCAACACAAAGCTGAAGTCATCCTCCATAAAGTGTACTCTCACAGTATAGCAGTCAGACTTTTGCAGTGGTGCTTATGTTAAGTACTTTGTTCTCTCAACTGCATAACTAGATAGGTTGAGGGTTCTAATCTCACAACAATCAACTTGTGTGGGTGATGATGAGTTCATAGCATCACTAGAGGATTAATTCAACAGCTGTGCTTATTTGACTCCCACTTGTGAGAAACATTTACATGGTCAAATCCATCCCTTATCCCCTTTTCACTGTGTCCATAATTACATACTGGCTGCAACATACTGATGAGGTCATTTCAATAATGCAGTCTCACACCACTAAAGTCAGACGTCTCCTGTGGCATGCTCATATAATACACTTGTGTGTAGATTGTGTCATTCGATAGGTAAGGAGTTCAAATACACCAGTGAGACTCTCCTGACTGTGTGCATGAATGTAAATGGATGCAGGAGTGTATTACACCTCTTAGTACTGACAACATTTAGAATTCCACATAGCGGTAAAAGTCATTTTTCGATACACGCACACACACACACACACACACACACACACACACACACACACACACACACCTCTTCTTTGCATGACACTGCTAATGTCATCCTTTCAAAAATGCAGTGAGGCTGACATGTAGTCAGGCTTCTTCTGTGGCATGTGTGTATAATGCACTTGTGTGTAGATTTTTCAGTACACAGGTAGGGAGTTCAAATACAGGAATGATTGCTGTCTGTAAATGTGTGTTTCTTCTTCTTACTATGCAGAATAGGCTGCAAATATGTGTATGAAGGATATCTGTATCTTGTGCTGTGTAACCACATTTTAGAGGAAACATGAAGGTAGTACATAATGGCGAAGTTATCCATTGAAATGTGCAGTGTCACAGTTATCAAATAAATCTGTTGTTGCACTTGTGTTTCAGCAAATCCTGACATCACTGTTTACAGTCAGTCTACATTTTAACAGTATTGTCACCCACCTAAGCTATGTTCAAGTGCAGATGTTGTTTCATCTTACAAGAGTTTATTCTGTATTTCCTTTGGAAAGGCTGCATTGAAGACTGATGATGTCATTTGAATAGATTTGTGATTCCATAAGAGTTGTAGTGAGACACCTGCTCAGGACTGAGGACATAAGACAATATAATGCATGTTGAAGCCTAAGTAAGGCATGTGTTCCAATATGGGATTATATCCACATTGTATATATACCTCTCAACCTCTTAGAGCAACAAATCTGGACAAACCATAAATAAAAGTGGGAAATAGGCCCAAAAATAGGGACAATTTTTAAATATTGCTCTTACAAACTTAAAATATTGCTAGAATAAGAGATTTTGCATTAGCACAAATTTATCTGAAGGGAAATGTCTGTCATCATTGTCTAATTTCAATCTTTAATGATTTGTCACTAATTCACCAGAAAACCCCAATTTTATGAAACATGGACCAAAAATATGAGGCAAAAATCTGGGCATCCAGCGAAAATCTGCACAGTTGAGAAGTAAGATTGTATATAATTATTGTTCTATTGTCACAGTGACAATTGCAGGGGGCGCAAGGGTGTTTAGATATACCTAGCATGTATCTCACCAGACACCCACAGCAGGTGGACAGACCTCAGAGATTTCTCACTAAGAAAATACAGAGACTCCAAACCATGACCTATGTGGACAGGCTGAAATCCCTGTCACTTATTTTATAGGCTTTCACCTGCAGCAGCTGGACAGACCTCAGAGATTTCTCTCTAAGAAAATACAAGGACTCCAAACCATGACCTATGTGGACAGGCTGAAAGCCCTGTCACTTTATTCCATATTGTATAGGCTTATGCATGGTCTATAGGGCAATCTCCAATCCTGCTCTAATGGAAATGCTGCACATCCGCAAGTCAAATGGTACAAGAGTCACTCACTCTATGGATCTCAACTAGCTTGTGATGTTAACAGAACATGCTGGAGAGACAGACACCCAGAGACTGCTGCTTCTCTGGAATAAACTTACTATACACATAAATTACAGCTCTTCGGTGATGCTATTCAAATGCAACCTAGATAATTGGATGGAATACCATAAATTCACCCCTGGGGTGGCACCCACGTTCCTCATGGACAGGGGTAGCCAGTGTTGATCACAGACCTGCTCTGTTCATAAATTTGTTCTGTGAATTACCCAACTACAAATGGGGATGCTTGGATTAAATGGCTAGGCTTGTTAAGGTTCTAGGGCCACTAGCCTAGTAACTGTTGGAAACTCCTAGTGTTCTGGCTGAAGTGTGATTCTCAAATAATCTGGAAATATATCACTGATCGATAAGTATATTTCTTGCCATTTTAACCTTTCAGAGTTCTGCATTGTCTTAATTTTGCCTGACTGAATTATTTTTTGCCTGACTGAATTATTTTATATATTTTCTGGCATTGTTTTCTGTTTCTCATCTGTCCTGAAACTGCTTCCCCCCATTCCTGTGGTGAAGTTTATAAAACTGGTCTAGCAGCTTTTGTGTTATCTGATTGCTTCAAGGCTTGCTGATTTAAAAATAATTTCTGTTTGTAAATTCCTGTATACACTGTTGGAAACTCCTAGTGATCTGGCTGAAGTGTGATTCTCAAACAATCTGGAAATATATCGCTGAATGGTAAGTATATTTCTTGGCATTTTAACTTTTCAGAGTTCTGCATTGTCTTAATTTTGCCTGACTGAATTATTTTATATATTTTCTGGCATTGTTTTCTGTTTCTCATCTGTCCTGAAACTGTTTTTCCCCTTCCCCCCACCCTTTTCCTGTGGTGTTGTTATACTTGGTGGCTTTGCAGTTGTCCGCCCTTACTGTAAATTTGATCTGGGACACCCCTCCCAATCTGGAGTTCACTCTATTTAATACAGAGAGAACATTTGATAAGGCCAATCCACTTAGGTTCTAATTTTTCTTCTGCTCCTTCCTCTCTCCTTGCACTTTACTAAAAAAAAATTGCACTTTATTTTGCTTTTGCCTCTACTTAAAAGTGCTCAATTATATTTATTCTGCTCCATTTATTACTGTTTGTTAGTTGCCTGATTAAATTGTAACTGTTATTCTATGCCTTTTGGTTTAAGCACTTGGGCTCCAGACCAGTTGTTTTACATTAAGTTTGTGGTCTGCACTGTTGTGGCAGGACAGGTAGCTTACATCCTTCAAAGTTGGGAATTGCTGACTGAAGGCTCAGTGTCTGTTATTCTAAAAGTGCATTTGTTCTGGTTAAAACACTTAAGCTTCAGGTCAGTTATCTTTCATTAAGAAGGTTTGTGGTCTGCACTCTTGTGGGAGGAGATGCTAGACTCTTCCCTTCTGAGCTGGGAATTTCTGGTTAAAGGCTTATTGTGCCTGCTTATTTGAACTGTTTCTTTCTGAAATTGGTGTGCCTTGTTTGCTGTAGCATAGACTAGATTCAGACATCCTGAATCTAGCTTTGGTTGTATAGCCTGAGCACTAATACAGGCCATCTTTTTTGGAGAAGGTTCCCCTGCACCCTAGTGGCAGGAGTGTGCAGTTAAAACTTGTCTGATTGAAGACTGCTAGAACAGGACTCAGTTTTGAGATTTTTTTACTGGTTAATTAAACTGGTGTGGTGGCCTTATTTTGGAACTGAACCTTGTGCTTCATATTTTGTGGATTTATTACTGGTTAATTGGGTAATTTGTTTAAATCAGCTTGCTCATTTTCTATTCTATAAAAAAATGCACTTCATTCATCTGCTTTACTGTATTTCTGTTTCTTCCTACTTTATTACTTTATTTGGCTTTTGCTTCTTGTTCTTAAAGTACTTAATTGCATTTATTCTGCTGCATTTATTACTGCTTGTTAGTAGCCTGATTCAATTGTAACTGTTATTCTATGCCTTTGGTTGAAGCACTTGTGCTTCAGACCAGTTGTTTTATATTAAGAAAGTTTGTGGTCTGCACTGTTGTGGAAGGACAGTTAGCTTACATCCTTCTAAGTTGGGAGTTGCTGACTGAAGGCTTAGTATCTCTTATTCTAAAAGTGTATTAGTCCTGGTTTAAGCACTTGGGCTTCCGGCCAGTTATTTTACATTAAGAAGGTGTGGTCTGCACTCTTGTGGGAGGAGAGGGTAGATTCTGCCGTTCTGAGCTGGGAGTTTCTGTTTAAAGGCTTATTGTGCCTGCTTATTTAAACTGTTTCTTTCTGAAATTGGTATGTCTTGTTTGCTGTAGCATAGACTAAATTCAGACCTGCTGAATCTAGCTTTGTTTGTATAACTTAAGCACTAATCCAGACCATCTTTTTTTGGAGAAGGTTCACCTGCACCCAAGTGGCAGGACTGTGCAGTTAAAACTTGTCTGATTGAAGACTGCTGGAACAGCAGCTAGCTTTTTATTGGTTAATTGGTTAATTTGTTTAAATCAGTTTGCTCATTTGCTACTGTTATATTAAAAAAAAATACACTTTATGCATTGCCGCTTAGCTAGGGTTAAACTATTCCCGGTGCTATAAAGTCTCCTCTACAAATTTTCCCTTAGAACTAGCCAATTTTTTTGTTTTAGCACTCAAATCTGTTTCTTTGAGCTAAGCACTTGTTCAGAACTCATTGTAAGCACTAAATAAACTACAAATTACTAAGGCACTCATCTTTTCTCACCTGTCTAGAGGAAAATAGTTTTTAGTACTTAATAAATAAGCACCTATACAGGCATGTCTAAGGGTCAGCTCCCAGTGTTTTCTCCTGTCTACCTAATGAATCTGGGCCTCTTGGAACAATGCAGCAATTGCCTCATGTACACAGACAAACCTCACCGCCTACCACCCAACACTACAACCTGTGAGAGATGCACTTATATAGCCAAACTGGAAGCAAAGGTCTCTTCACCCAAGACTGGACTAGACAGTCAAGAGGAGAAGGTAAGCACTTGCACTACACCACACTCATCACATAGTCCCTCAAAACCTATACCACCAAAACACACACATAGAAACACAAAACACATACCTACATTCACAGAGACTCTCAATAAAAATCTGCTCAAGCAACAGAGACCTCCAAAGCAGAAATGCAAGCAACCTCCACCTCTCCCAACACAACCCAAATGACACATAGCCCACAAACTCAGTGTGCCACTCAACCACAGCCCATAAGGCATTACAACGTACCTAACACTCTAGTCATAGGTGACTCTATAGTCAGGCACACTGATGTTTCACTCACCAGGCTAAACAAAGAGAAAGTTACTGTCAGCTGCCTGTCGGGTGCCAGGATCCACCACATAATGCAAGCACTCAGGTCACTCCACAACAAGTACAAATATGACTCTGTCATTGTCCATGTTGGTGTGAATGACCTGAGATGTACCTCCCTGGACTACATGAAAAGAGACACTGAGGAGCTCTCCAATCTTGCAGCCCATACAGGTATGACCCTAGCCCTGAGTAGCATCCTGCCATTATCCAGAATGATACCACAGTACAACGACAAAATGACTGACTTCAGCAATTGGCTAAGCTTCTGGTGTCATTCTAAGGAAATCCAGTATCTGTCTGCCTGGGATGACATGATCGACAGACCACGATGCTTTCCAGAAATGGCCTGCACCTGTCGCCCTTGGGATTCCGGATACTGGCTAAGGCTCTTACCACCCCTATAGGGCCTTTTTTAGGCAAGGATCAAATGACACATTCACCACCGTAACAGGTACAAGCAAGCAAAATCTGAGGGTAATGCTACTCAGTGGTAGAAGTCTAAACCTCAAAATGCATTCCCTCAAGACACTCCTTAAAATGGAGAACATCGACATCTGTGCAGTGACAGAGAACTGGTTTAAGGCTCCAGAGAGCACCCCTGCATTACCAGGCTATAATTTATACCACACCTTTTGGCCAACTAACCTGGAACAAAACACTAAAGGTGGGGGCGTGTCCATATTCATTAAGGATATCCACACCTCCAGGCTAGCTGCTCAGCATAATGCATCTCAGATTATCCAAGTGCAACTAACTCTGGGCAAGACTGCAATCCAAATTGTGGCATGCTACAGATCCTCCACCATGCCCCAGGATTCCCACTCCTCATTTCTTGATACCCTGGAAAATATTAGGGTACAACCCAATACCCTAATAATGGGCAATTTCAACTATCCCACCATTAACTGGGAAAACTACTCATGTACCAACTATTTTGCTCAATGTTTTCTGGAATTCATAAATTCCAGTGCCTTGGATCAACTTATCCACACCCCCACCAGGGGCAGCAATATCCTGGACCTGGTCATTATCAACATGGGTGACTGGTGTTCACACCAGAAGTCAATTCCTCATTCGTCAGATCCGACCACAAGCTAATCACCCTAGACATCCACATCCTGCCCCACTCCCCCATTAGGGAAGCCACCATAAAATATTTCTCCAAAGCCAACTTCAAACTTCTTAAGACAGGAGTGGCAAACTTCATGACACCCATGCAGATGGACTATAGAGATACGACTGCTAAATCCTACACAAATGCACTTTGTTAGCACTTACAAGAGTACATGGATTGTGCTATCCTTACCAGAACCAAGATGCTGTCCTGCAAAAAAAGGAAGCCAATCTCTTCGTCCCCTGCCATAAACAAACTCTACAACAGAAGAAAAAAACTGTTGCAAAAAAGAGTAAAAACCCATGATTGGAGGAACTCCCTGGACGGCCTCAGTGAGAAGCTGAGATCCCTCAGAAAATCCTCCAAAGCTAGTTATAAAAACAAAATCACCACTGAAGTTCACAGATGACTGCAAACTAGGAGCCATAATTGAAACTCTTAATGATGTGGACATCCTACAAAAGGGCCTCACTTAGACAGATGTCTGGTGTCAAAGCCATGGCCTCAAGCTCAATGTCAAAAAGTGGATGCGTCTTTGGTAAAAACTCTGTACCCATGAGCTACCACATAGGTGGTAGTCTACTTAACACCGAAAGTGTGATAAGAGACCTTGGGACACAGGTGGACAGTAGTCTCTCCTTTGATAATCACATCACCACAGTAGTCAGGAAATCCTTCTATGTGGCACACCTCATCACAAAAGGTTTCTCATCCAGGAAAAAAGAAGTAATTGTTCCCCTCTACTCATCACTCATTAGACCCATTATAGAGTACAACACCCCTTTTGGTATGTACCTCACAAGACATCTACAACAACTAGAAAGGCTGCAGAAATACCTCACACAGATGATTACCGGCCTCAAACAGATGCAGTACGCAGACCGTCTCAAAAAACTCCAGCTTTACTCCATCGCATACTGCCTACTCAGAGGCAATCTCTGCCTAACATACAAAGCTATGTCAAACCTAGAGCTGCTGGACATGCTCCACTTAATCTCTCTGAGCAACATGATTTAGGGACCTAAACCTTGTCACCACAATAAACAGGACATGCTGGAGGGATAGATTCCTGTCCCGGAGACTTCCCATATTCTGGAACAAACTACCTATGTATATCAAACAAAGCTCCTCATTAGCACTCTTTATGAAAAATCTTGAGGGTTGGATGGGCAGTAGCAAATTCATCCCAGGGATCACCTTTGTGGCTCTGCTTGGCAGGGGCACAGGAGAATAATTTTCTTGGGTGGTGAAAGCCAAGGTACCTTTTTGGCTAGGCTTATATAGGCCCTAGGACCAGTAGCCTAGTACCTACCTATGAATTTATAAACTTCCTATGAACCTATGAAGCCATTAATATTTTACAGCATGTTATACTGACAAAATGCACACTATGCAAATATCCCTCAATGTAACTGTCATCTCAACTCAGCATGTAACAATGTTAATATGTGTAACTGTCACATCTTACAATATCATGTCTTCTTTTATTTACCTGTATTTGCTCAGGAAGTGTGGTGACCATTAATTATTATGACATACATATTGCACAATTTTATTATTACAAGCTTGTATTTGCATGCACCTTTACATAAATTGTCTTAATACAATTTGAACATTTACCCTCCCTTCTTACATATTTCTTTATGCATTTTACTGATTTGTGTGCGCATTGCCTGATACTGGTCACATTATTTGCTCTCTGTAGCTTTTTGTGCTGTCCGCGTGAGGATGCTTAACAGGTCTGCCCATAGCCAAGCTTGTTTCTTTACTCTGTGCTACTGCTGATCAACACATTTTCCTGGCTGCCAACACTGTTGCTGGCCATGAATACATGCTTGTATTTGTGTTGTATTTGTGTAAGCGTGTTGAGCAGCATGCATGTGCAATTAGTGCTGCTGCTCATCACTCTCACACATAAACATTGTGTAGGCTTCCCAGAAATCCTACACAATTGTTTATGAATTCCACATAGCTTTTTTCAATGTTCTGTGCTTTGATCTTTTCAAATCAATTCCTTTTTTTTTGTTGTTCTGTCATGTGAACATTCACTTTTTTATTAGGTAATCATATATATATATATATATATATATATATATATATATATAGTTTGAAAATTGACTGAACTTTTTTATTATTTAATTGTGAGAGGTCATTATAGACTGGAGAATGGAGATTTGCCTCTTCCCCACAATCTTTGAGTTGGTATATATTGTAAGTAATGGGGCTGTTAGGGGAGTGCCACTTGCCCAACTGAAAAAAAAAAGTTTTTCTTTCTGCTTTTATTTTATTTTATTTTTTTTTTTAAATATTTTTTTCTCAATGTCTAATTTCACAGACTTTTGATAGTCTGAGCACTTGGCATGGATTTTATACCACACACACAAAGGCCCCATATGGAGTTATAATATTGGTATAACATTTTAAGCCATATCTGATATCAATTTTTCCTGCAGGTTAGTTTATCTGAGATGTACACATTTCAAAAAGCTGAATTTCCTTGAATTTGCTTAAATTTTCACCATTATTTAAATGAAGAGGACACGCTCTTCTGGTCCTCAAGGTGTCCTCAAAGTAACAAAAATGCTGGCATAAGTATTTTATGTATTTTCTGGTATACTTAATATTAATAAGAAATTCATATTAATGCTATACATGTACACTCACATCGGTATATTTATCCCCAGACATAACTACACCATCCTTTTTAAATATCATTACTGAATGAATGCTTGTTTTGGCTGCTTCCTGGAATCTGGCTTTCATCTCATTAAATGCCTTCTAGAAAACTCAGTTTAATAACAATATTTATTAAGTTCATCTTCAAACCCATAACATTAATTGATAAAATCCAGGTACTCTTTCATGTTAGAACATGATTAATGCATTACTTTAATGTTTAATGTTTATAATGCACGCACCAAGACCATACTATTTCTTTCTGAAAAGCCTTCATGTTTATTAATTGATTTATTAAATAAATTAGCTGTTTTCTTCTTCTGTCCTAAAATCTGGCATGTAAAATTTAGCATTCAGGATGACCCAAAATAATGAGACAGATACAGACTTCTTATGACCAGCTTCACCAGACCTTACTTTAGAAGTAGAGTACAAAGGATTAGATCAGATAAAATCACTTTAGCTAACAAATCTAGGAGACTCTTTCCCTCATACCCTCCTGTGGGACGAATAGACACCTTGTTGAAGTTTCCAGTACTTTATTCAGCTAAGTAGGTAGATGTATGAGTGTTCTTGCTTTGAACATCAGGGAGAGACAGAGAGAGATTCTTCTACATCTGCTAGCTAAAGTGATTTTATCTGGATTAATGCTTTATACTCTTGTTTCTTGTTTGTTAGTGCTGTCACCCACTGGGTCACAGGTGGGATACCAGACTTCATTTGAGCCCTTTGGATTACTTCTGTTTTGAGTAATTGCTTTAGAGGATGAAAAAGATACAGAAAACCAAACATGATATACATTTTCAATTATTTCAGACTATAGGATAGGTATTTTAAAACTATGTAAACAAAAAACATTTTCTAAAGTAAGTCACACAATCCATCTGGCACAAATTTTGTATACAGTACTTCATTAAAAAGAAATATGTCAAAAGATTTCATGTGCAAAGTATTTTAATAGACTTTTTCATTTTTTTCTAAATATGAAGTTTATTAGTTATATGTTTACTTTATTATACTAGCAGCAGGTTTAATAAATGCAAATAAAATGTATCAGTCCTTGGAGTTGTTTGAATATTGACTTGACTATCTAACAGACTTAAGAGTGTTCTGTACTTCTTTTGCTAATGTACTAGGAATTGTGTTAATTAAGTCCCATCAGACACCTCTCACAACACAGCACAGTGTCAGATAAACACTCTTCTGTTCATCTGCTTCTGATTTTGGAAATGTCTCATTCATTGGATGGCTGTCTGGACCCTTCTCTTACTATGTCTTAGGTAGGAGCATCGCAATTATAGCCATTCAAGGAATGTATCATAATTGACCTTATAATACAGATATCAAAAATCATACCGGGCTTGACCCTCTGCAGTTAGTCTTCGATTTTTGCTTCAGTAAGTACAGACTTGATTAAACATGTATATACACATGGGAATATCCCTAATGTTTATAATGAGTCAGGCAATGCTGTGGGGCATGTAGAGACTGCATTGGTTGATGTGGGTGCTTTTTCTGGTCGTGAACAAGAAGATTTATTAAGGGAACAGAAAGGGTATGCTAGCACCTTGATTCCTTTTGAGTGCAGGTGAATGTAATTCTGCTTGCAGCCTTACCCCTATTGAGCTAGCTATCCCTCAGTTTTGGGGAAATTGAGAGGTGGAGCTGGTTCTGTTTTACATCAACCACTTCATACTGCTGGTGGGGTGACATGAGCTGAATAGTGGATAGCATGACTCCTGTAATTGAATGCTGAAATGGCAGTGAGTTTTTGCTTTCGACTTCACGTGGTTATAATGTTAGTGGAGATGGAGCACACTTGAAAAAATAAAAACACTTTTTTTAAATCCTTTTTTTACTGGAGAGACTGGCTGTTTTAGCAAGATCCAACATTGTGTTAAACATGTTGAACAATTAAAGCAATACATACTGTATAATTCTATGCAAGCTTTCAAGCTATTCACAGAATGGTTAACTCAACATACGGCTAAAGTTGATAGTATATTTTTTAAAGATATGTCTGCTACTGAGTTTTCTTCTAATGGTGGCAAAGAGTAGGGTCCCCTGAATAATAAATTATGAAATCTGAATAAAACATAATTGAATATCTTTTATGATAAATTGTTTTTGGAACAGTAACCATAATATTGAGAGGGTTTAATGTCCTCCCGACAACCTTCTTCTTCTTTTTCACCAGAGGAGTCTAGTTTGCTGGAAAGATGGCAAAATGTGTCCCTTAACTGCACTATGGAATGGCTGAAAAGTTTCGTGGAACATGATAAGAAAAAGCACGGCATTGTAGTTTTTAATATTTCTATAGTACAGCCTGACACACAAAGGATTACTTCAAATGATGATTTCACTAAGAGGATCTCAGAAAGTAACTCTAAATTTGTGAAGGTTGAAGATGCCATTTTAAAATGAAAACAAAATAAGTTGGCAAGAGATAAAATTGACTTTGTGTTGAATCATATTATGTGACAGTTTCCACAGCAGTTAAGTTTTTTGTCACAGGAGGAATCAGGGGACAGGAAGGTGACTGGATAGAAGCAGAAGAGAAATAGTCAATGTTTTCAAACATGCAGTTTATTTATTTATTTACACTTGCTGACTGGGAAAATCCGACTGGATGCAGGTCCTTTTTCAGCGGAGGCCTGGGGAGAAAACTTCCACAATAAGGATGAATTTAGGTATATGATTGCAAGAAGTAGATGTAGTTGTATGTATAAGAGTAACATTAATACAATCATAGTTCCTGATGAATATCATAGTACATACAGTACTCACATAATATCTGTGCCATCTAAGATGGCGTGTATTCTAAGAATTAAATAGCAGTTATTCACATTGTTATAGTAAAAAAATTACAGCAGTATTATAAATAATAAGCTTTCAAGCATCAGAGTTGGCTATAATCAAAGGTAGTTAGTGGGGTGGAAGAGAGGTTGAGGGTTGATGGAGTGGGAGATGCTAGTGAGGAGTGTTACAAGGGCATGAGTGTTACAAGTTTGAAGAAACGGTGTAAGTAATCTACTGACATATATTCTGATTATTATGTTGGTTTGAATATTGAGGGGGGGGCATCTCATAGTGTTGAAAATTTGAGTAACTTACAGGTAGTTAATCTATCTAGTATTAATTTGAAGGAGGCCCACCTTCAGGTGTTGTCTGGGGGGACAAAGTTTATTTCCATGGTATTAATTAAAAGGAGGAGGGTAATGATTGGTTTGTATATATATTTTTTTTACTAAAATTAAGTTATATCTTTATTATTCAACAGCCAACAATGTTGTTGAAGTTACTGATGATTCTTCTTTGGAAGAGGGTTTGTTTTTGTCTTGTATTGAGACTTTTGACTCTTCAACTGATTTTTTTTGTTTCCTGTTTTGGAAGAATTGAACAGGGAAGGTATTAATATATGTAGTTTGAACACCTATGTTTTATCTGGTAAGTAATCTACTGTTTGCACATCTAAGAACAACTTTATTGAGGTATTTGAAACCTTTGTCACAAAGGAAGTCATTTCATTATTTGACATATGCCATCCTTATGTTTGCAATTTAACAAAGGAAGAGTGGTCAGCCTTGAAGAACTTCATAGCATGGACACATAGAAAATCATATTATTATTAAAAAGACAGATAAAAGAGGTAATTGGGTGATTGTGGATGAGAATTTGTATAAAGAATTGTGTTTATAGGAGTTAAAATTCTCAAACATATGAGAAGTTGAGTTATTATCCAAAGGAAGAGTACATACTTGAGTTTACAGTATTGGTTAACAGATGTTTTAATGTGGGTATGTTAACCAAGCAACAAGTACAAGTTTTAAGACAGAATTATACTTATAAACCTGTTTTTTATTGTTTACCGATGATACATAATTCCATCAACAATCCTCCTGTGTATCTTATAGTATCTTTTATTGGTTCCATTTTGGAGAAATTAGGTAAGTTATTAGATGAATACTTACAGCCCATAGTAGTAAAGGGTGATTCATATATTAAGGATAGCTTTGAATTTTTGCAAAAATTAAAACAGTAAAAATTTGTGAAGATGATTGTCTGATTACGGTTGATGTCCATTCTTTATATACGAGTATACCTAATCACATGAGCTTACAGGCAGCTGATTACTTTTTACCAGATGGGCCTGAAAAAAATGTATACTGTGTTTATTAGAATTCTATTCGTCAAACAGTTATTTTTATTTGATGGTAGTTATTACTTGCAAAACAGGGGTACTATGATGGATGCAAGTTTTGTCAGTGTGTTCATGAAGAATTATTTTGATCAACAGTACATTTACTGTTCTAAACCTTTTGTGGACAATAATAAATTTTATGTACTCTTTGTAGATGATTTTTTTTTTAATTATTTGTTTATTCTTTGAGGGTCAGGGTTTGTATTCAATGAATTCATCAGTTATTTGAATTCTAATACTTTCAACATAAACCTTACTGGACTTGCCAGTAAATAAAAGGTGACATTTTTGAATGATGGTTAATAAAATCTTATTAGCTGCAGTATATAAGTAGGGTGCTTCCACTAATTCTATCTTGTGGGCTAATAGTTGACATCCCTCACATACTTTCCAGTCCTACCTAAAGGGGAACTTATTCATTCTGCCAGATTGTATAATATGTTGGATTTTTTATGGCAGAAACTTAATTCTACTTTAACAAATTTTGTGCTAAAGGGTTATTAATGTAGGGATGTTATGCATGACTACCTGCCCTTATCGGCTGAAGAGAGTAATGAGATCAGATCAAGTAATAAATTAGCTTCAGACTTTTCCTCAGTGTGATTCACTCATCCTACTGACCAATTTTTTAGTGCTGTTAAGAAGTGTATATATATATATATATATATATATATATATATATATATATATATGGATCCCTATCATATGATAGAAATCTTATTTGACTGAAGCTCATTTTACTGCGACCATAAGACTGAAATTTCAAAAGACTGAAAAGTCACTTGACTGAAACCCATTATACTTAATTTCAACATACTAAATTTTAAACTGGACCATCCAGACTAGGTGGGGGGCTAACTTCAGGATCACACTACAGTGGGGATAAGGGCATAGTAGTGGCAGCATGTAGACTACTGTAAGGTAAGTGAAAGGTAATTCATTCTGATTTTTGGTTGTTTTGTATTTATACCCATATAGGATCAGTGTAACTTCAACCACTGAAGGGTTATTATAGTCTGAAGCACTAGCTGTATTTTAATAAAGCCTTTCCAGCATATTTTGCAATTACTCTTCTCATCTGCAACCTAGGATTATGGCTAACCATGTTTGCAGATGACTGCAAACTGGGAGCTTTCGTCAAGTCACCATCTGATATCCAAGTCCTTCAGCAAGAATTCATAATCATAATGTATCAAAACCAATCCCTGCCCATGGTTATCAAAAGATACTAAACTAGCCTTGCACCAAAGGGACAAAAAATGGAAACAATATCAAAAACATAAAAACTCTAACACCCTCCTAGAGTATAAGCAACTATGAAACTCCACAAAAAACTAATAATTAAAGACGCAAAGCCCAGTACTCCAAACTCCAGTCCTTGCACTTAACAAATCCCAAAAAATTCTGGGACTCCATCTCATCAATGCTGCATCCTGGCAACAAAGAAAACCCCATGCCCAGACCCCAACCTCTCCAACCTTGAAACAGCCAGTCAGTTTAACTCATTCTTCATAGACTGCATAGCTAGACTATCAGCCTCCTTCCCATCCCCTCTTCCACCACAACCACCTCCACCCCCTCCTGCCCCAACCACCACCCCAATCATCAACCTTCCTCCACATCCTTCTGCCTCTAGCCCATCCTCACAAACACTATAAAAAGACTTCTCCTCAAACTCAAATCCTGTCACAATGCACCCTCACCTTCCTCAAACAATCTGCACACAGCATTGCCTACCCTATCTCTATTTTTATAAATAGATCCATACAGGAATCATATGTCCCTTTTATCTGGTGCCATGCTTACATCATCCCTCTCCAGAAAGGTGGCAAAAACACTGATACCACCAACTTCAGGCATATTGCCATCCTTTTTCCTCTTTCTAAAATACTAGAGAAAACAATACAAGCACAACTCATGGCACACCTAACACTAAACAATCTCCTCTCCCCTACCCAACACGGCTTCCACCCTGACCACAGCACCATGACTGCCCTTCTTTCCTTTCTTGAAACCATAATCCTCAAACATGACTCAGGCAAGTTTGTATCCACACTATTCCTAGATCTGTAAATGGCCTTTGACACCATCTCACACACCCTACTTATATCCCAACTCTCCACCCTACACCTCTCTCCCACCACCATCACCTGTTTTTCCAGCTACTTGTCCAACTGCCAACAAGCTGTCCAATGGAAAACTTCAACTTCGCCCTTTCATCCCACACCCACAGGTGTCCCACAAGGTTCTGTTCTTGGACCTCTTCTCTTCAACCTTTTCATTAACAACTTTCACCAATCCATCCCAGACTCATCTATCATCCAATATGCAGATGACTCAACAATCATCTGCTCAGCCTTAACCCCCTCCGAGCTCCTAGCAAAAACCCAATTAGCCTTCTCCAAAACAGAAACCCGGAAGCAGTCTAACCATCTGGCACTAAATGCAAATAAAACCAAACTGATGTTTTTTCCCTACCAAAAACTCCATTGACAAATCCACATTCACCATGCAGAGCCAAAACAACACCCTCCTTGAAAGCGTTCCCAACACCAAGCTTCTTGGCATCATTATTGATGAAGAACTAAAATATGACACCCACATCTGTTCTGCAATCAAGAAAACCTACCAGAAGTTAGGTCTCTCCTACAGGCACACCCACTTCCTAAGCTCCTCTACCTGTCAAACTCTTGCATCCACCTTTCTACTCCCCTCTTTTATGTATGGCACCCCTCTTTTCACCAATCTCCATTTTGGACTTTGGTCAAGACTTGAATCCTGCTACCACAAAATCTTCAAATTTACAACCAATTCAAAAAACTCATTCCACCACTGCCACTCCCCCTCACCCTCAACTGGCTTGAACTACCCAACCTCCTCAGTTACCTACAACTCACCATTGCCCACAAGCTCATCCTTAAACCTGCCAACTGCCCAGCTCTCGCTACTTCCTTAAAACCTTACATTCCCAGCTGCTCACTCCGATCCAAAAACCAAAATCTCCTTCAGGTCCACAAACCTGCACGACCTCCTGGCCATCTACTGCTGTCCCAGTCCTTAGCTAAACAGTTGAACCTTCTCTCCACATACCTACACAACCTACCTAACCATATAAATTTCAAATCTCAGGTACCCTCTCATCTTTCTTCCAAATGGGAATGCCCTTGCCACGTTCCACCTTAAACAACCCCTCATTCCACCTTGCATGGACTCATCCAACTACCTCTACTGTTACTTCATCCCACCCACAACAACCCCTTCCCTACCAAAAACTAATTTTCTCTCTAATATCTATTGTACTATACTCTCCAATCTCAAATATACTATTACCCTATCCATGCATAGTATTTTCCTAACCTACTAATGGCTAGTAGCTATATATTTTGAAATGTTAAACCTACAATTGTGTTTATAACAAAATAGTCACTTTATGTAAATATTGACATTTTTGTAGTGAATTATGTATTTTCATTTTTGTAACATTGTGACAAGCTAATTGTAAATATTATCACACTTACCTGTAAATGTTTAATTAGCTGCATGAACAATGTTCTTTTGTAACATGTGAAATGTAACTTGCAATTATTGTGGAGCTTTTCTCCCCAGACCTCCACTGAAAACAGGCTCTTCTTGGCCCAGTGGACTTCCCTGGTCATCAAACTTAAATAAATAAATAAACTAAAATAAATAAAATAAAGAAAATGTAGTTAGGGGCCTTGGAAATGGTTTGATAATTCCCTCTCTTTTGATAATCAGCTGACTACAGTAGTTAATAAAGTACTTATTCTTAATACAGATAATGGCCAATGGAATATCATCCAGATCTAAAAATGTCATCATTCCCCTATATTCAGCACTTATTGAGTGCTATGTCCCTTTTGGGATGTACCTCACTAGCATGCACATTCTTGCACACAACACATGAAAGGACATGACCATGGCTGGACAGAGCCATGTGCACACCTTTGCCCCATATGTTGTACACTATACACCTAGCAGCACAGCAGCAGGCCAGACTGCTTCACTCAAGAGACCTATGTCACTAATGGACACAGGTAGCCTGTAAATTGTTCATTTCCCAGGCTCCTGCTTGCAAATGTTTCACCTCCCAAGTCCCTGCTTACACTTACCAAAGGGATGCATGGCTAGGCTTAAAAAGGCCCTTGGGGTTGTTAGCCTAGTAATCACCTATCAAACTATATTGAGAATGGGAAAGCTAGAATGTGTAGCTTACTCAACTCACCATCTCCTACCCAGTTCCTCTGCAGCCTGAGTTAGTTATGCATGCTGGGTCATCTGGGATGTTTCAGGGATTCTATACTCTGTGCTGCAGAGATTTTTACATATTTTTCTTTAATTGATCTAAAGTTTTCATGTTGGTTTAAGGAAGCAGAGGTAGCAAATGTACTCTTTGTGAACTATCAGTAGCTGAGGTGGTGAAAACTTTCAAGTTCCAACAAAGCCAAATGCACATCTATGTAAAAGGCTGTTAATTCTCTGATCATTCTTTGTCGTATTTTTCACAGACTGAATTGTTCTGTCAGCTTGAACATTTAGTTGATTTTAGTTATAGGACTGGAGATCACAGTTCCAGTTGCTGTGAAAATATCTTGAACTCAATAACTGCACACTATAGCTTTATGTTATTGCACCCAGTTAATTCTTTTTTTGGGGGGAGGGGGCTTGACCTCACATTTTTTATAAGAATTAGTAAGGCTGCTCCTGGCTGCCTCAAACAGTGATCTGGATCTCATGCTTGTGTGTGTGTGTGTGTGTGTGTGTGTGTGTGTGTGTGTGTGTGTGTGTGTGTGTGTGTGTGTGTGTGTGTGTGTGTGTGTGTGTGTGTGTGTGTGTGTGTGTGTGTGTGTGTGTGTGTGTGTGTGTGTGTGTGTGTGTGTGTGTGTGTGTGTGTTTATGAGAGAGACAGAGAGAGACTGATACAGCAGAGTTAAACTGGAGGGAACTGGAAGTAGTTCACTCCAAATAACCCCCGAAACTATGCCGGCTTAACTTATTTATATGCATTATGGACAATCTAGCTCTAAATATTTAGGAACATGGAATAAGATCACAAAGGAAGACATAGATCAAAGATTTTCACAGGATGGCACTTTCCACCATTGTTAAATAATTTACTTGAGGGACATTAGAAAAATGAGAAGCAAAGATAGTGCCTGATCAATGGAATACATTTCTTGTTTGCTATAGTGAAGATTGACACCAATAACACTCTGGGTGGTTTGAAACATGGTAATTAAAACTGTTGCAAAAGATTAAATATCTTAAAAAGACAATGGGGGAAAAATGTAAAACTGTATCCTTTAACCAGTCCTGATATGGACCTTAGGACATAACTCCAACCAGAAAGTGGATGAGTTAGACACAGATGTAATTCCTCCTGTGTGTGCACCAACCACATTCGCACTACTGTATAATCAGTAAGGAAACCAAGTCCTTCTGGATTCATCACAGGGTCCATCAAGTTTATTGGAGGAACCATCACCTTTCCATTCCACACTAACACAGACATAGGTAAGTACATACATAACAGAATCTCAGTTGCCTCATATTACTACATTGGCAGGTATATGAAGCATTACGACCCACCACATTAGTTCATTGTCCATGGACACCTTCCAATTTGTATAACATTTTTTTATTTATTTTTATTTTATTTTATTTTACATTTGTTGACCGGGCTAGTCCAGCTGGATACATGTCCATTTTCAGTGGAGGCCTGGAGAGAAAAGCTCCAAGAACAGGGTTACATAAACAAATACAAGGACAAAGCTGAAGCAAGTAAATACACTGACGTTTAAAGGCAAGATAAAGCAAGCAAGAAGTTATATATATAATTTAAAAGAGATACAGACCTGAAAAGATGGACTAACAGGGCTACATTGTGGACCCTTAAGGTTTTGGGGTTGGGTGGAGGCTTAGAGAGGCCTAGGTGAGGCAGGGACATTAGCTATTAGTCTGGATTAGAGCAGGGGCATAGCCATTGGGACTTCAGGAGTGCTCTGAGGTGTATTTTAAATTGGTGCAGAGAGGACATAAGTCTTAGGTTGTTTGGGAGGGCATTCCAGGATTTGCAATGGAATTGGCATATAGAACTTCACCACCTGAGTTGTTAGATTTAATGGTCAGGACTTGTAGACTTTTGGATGACCTGAGGGACATAAGGTTAGAGTAGGGGGTAAGTATTTTGTTCAGTGAGGGGGTTTTATTTGGATGGTTGATAATTTTAAAAGCCTCAGTGAGTTGGTTGAGTTTGAGAATGTTGGGCAGTTCTAGCCATTCCAGTGTCCTTAGATTTAGGCAGTGATGGGTGCGATAGGGCATTCCAGTTATGAATCTGGCTATGTGATTATAGGTAGTAGAAAGTTTATTAAGCTCTCTCTTGTGAAGGAAGGAGAATATCGGGGAGGCATAAAGGAGTGTGGAGAGGAGGTGGGTTCGAGCAATTGTTAGTTTGGTGTGCGGGTTTAAGAAGTTCTTTATTCTATACATGGACCCAAGTTTTTTGTTGACCGACTTAATGGTTAGGTTTACATGCATATCAAATTTAAGTTTGTGGTCTATGGTCACCCCTAGTAGTTTGGTGTGGGAGACAGGATAGATTATGGTACCATTGTTGGAGGACACATAGAAGGTTGGGTTGTGGGTATTAGGAGGTTCTATTCCTTGGGCGGTAGCTGGAGTGGGGAAAAATAGAAGTAATTTGGTTTTGGTTGGGTTAAGTAGAAGTTTTAGTTCCGAGAACCATTTTTTGACTGTGGAAAAGCAGTTTTGGGTTGTGACTTGGAGTTTGGCGAGAGAGACGTCAGAGCAGATCAGGGTGGAGTCATCTGCATATTGAATGCAGGTGGCTTTGGGAATGATAGAGTGTAGACCATTTATAAAGATGGAAAAAAGAAGAGGACCGAGAATAGATCCTTGGGGAACACCAATATTAGTGGGGAGTAGGTCTGATAGCCTATTTTGCCACTGAACCGCCTGTTTTCTGCATGAGAGGTAGGCATTAAACCAACTTATGGTTGGTTTGCTAAGATGAAAGGTTTCCAGTGTGTGGAGCAACTGTTGGTGGTTGACCATATCGAAGGCTTTCGATAGGTCTAGAAAGAGCGCAGAGGAGATTAATTTGTTATTGCGGTTGTAGTTGACTGAGTCAACAAAGGAGAGGAGAGCAGTGGTTGTGCTGTGATGGGGGCGAAAGCCGTGTTGGGTGTTGGACAGGAGGTTATTTTGTGTGAGGTGGGTAATGAGTTGCTTGTGAACACAGCGTTCCATAATTTTGGCTAGAGGAGACAGTATTGCTATGGGTCTATAGTTAGAAGTGTCAGTGGAGGACCCTCCTTTATGGAGGGATGATATAAGAGATTTTCCAGATAGAGGGAATAGAAGCTTCAGAAATGGTCCGGTTGATCAAGATTGAGACAGGGTAGGCTATGGCATCAGATGCTATTTGTAAGTATTTGGCTGGGAGCAAGTCAGCCGCTAGGGTGGTTGGTTTAAGTTTTTTCAAAAGGGTACGAATATAGGAGGTGGAGGTAGGTTGTAGGTTGAAGGCAGATTGGGTTGGATCTTTGGTTAAGGTTGCACCCGAGGGAGAAGTAGCAAGCTTACTGGCGAGGGACTGGATGGTCTCAGTAAAAAAAGAATTAAAAGTGTTGGCTATTTCACTTGGATCTTTATCCATAAGTTTTTCAGGGGTGGGGGTGGTAGATTTACCTGGATGAAGGAGGTGGTTGAAACCAGCCCAGAATTTTTTAGGGTTATACTGATGTTTATCTTAGAGGTGACAGAAATATTGTTTTCTATCAGACATAACGGCTGCCTTGGTTGAATTTCTAAGCTGCAGAAACTTGACGCGATCTAGGGGTTTTTTTGTGGTTCTCCATTTGTTCCAGGCCTGATCTCTGAGTTTAATTTTAGTTTTAGTATCTTTTGTTAGCTAAGGTGTAATACGTTCCTTAGTTCTAGTAAGTCGCTTAGGAGCATGAGAGTCAAGTATCTTGAGGAAAGTGTCATTAAAGTATGATACACTCTCATCTAAAGGTAGAGTTTTTAGGATGTGCCAGTTACATGCCTGGGACAAAATTCTTGCTGTTCCTAACTAGTCTAGTTATGGGGGGATTTGTAGTTGAACATTTGTGTTTTATAATAAAGGTAATAAGGTGGTCACTAAGGTCATTGGGAAGGGTCCCTGCGGTATAGTTGTTAGGATCCTTATTAGTAAGAATCCAGCCAATGATGCTCTCCTTTTGTTGGGCATGTCCAATTCTAGTGGGAGAAAGAATATTTTGGGAGAATCCATGTAAGTTAATGGGGAGAGGGTTTGATTGAGCGGAGTAGAGGGACCAGTCAATATTAACATCTAAAATTATAGTTTCTTGGGGATAGTTGGTAGCAAGCCAACTAAGAGTTTGTTCTAGGTTTTCAACATTTTTGCCTGGTGGTAAGTAAATTACTATGAGATTAATACTTTTTTTGGTTGTTTAGGGATAGCTTCAGGGCAATCAGTTCCAGGTTAGGAACTTTTGGAGGTTGGAGTGAATTCATTGTGATGTTCAAGGAGTTCTTGAACTTGACAGCTATTCCCCGCCCTTTCTAGTTATTCGATCGGCCCTGAGGATGTTATACCCAGGTGGGATGATTTCCTCGTCCTTAATGCTTGGTTTGAGACATGTTTCTGAGAGACACATGATGTCAGGGGAATGGGTTTCGAGCATGGCATGCAAGTTGTGAACTTTATTATTGATGCTTCTTAGATTAAGGTGAAGCATAAGGAGGGAGTCCGCTGGGCTTCTGGCTGCGTTGAGGGGGTTAGGGCCTAGGTCACTATTAGGGCTTGGGTTAGGGTGGATATCACCGTCTGGCAAAAAACATGGCAAAAAAATAAATAAAAAAATCCCGAAATTAGGGAGAACCACTGAAGTTTAAAGAAAAATTGTGCAGTATAATCCATGTTTGTCAGATCTTAAGCAACTACTGTTTTTCATACCACCTTCCAGATTATGACAGAACTTGTATTTAGAGGCAAAAATGTCAATATTGATTTAGAAAAGAAAGAACATATTAATAATATACTTAGTATAACTGATTAGTCAAAAATACAAAATAAGCAAAATAAAATGGAATGTTCATGGGACTGTTTGAGTATGTTAACATAATTTTTGAGTGTTGTTCGGGAATAGTTCACCCATTGATATTTGCCCATTAGACTGTGGTAGCAGCCTTTGTGCAGGAGCTGCACTTACCCTTGCAAGCTCAGTTAGATCACAAGTCTTTAAATTCACAGAAGAGCTAAATGAATTGTTTGAATATACAAACTATTGTGTAGAGTGTCAAGAAAAAAATCCAAGGAATTTGTGCATGGTAGGTGAAAGTTGGGGACTATGATGAGTCAGAAAATTGTACCTGCTTTCATGTTTCAAATGAGCCTTTTTCAGAGTAGTACCATCTGTTTACCATTGTCTGTAGTGCTTCCCAAAATGGCGGTATATGTGTACTGAGTACTTAACTTACAAATGACTATTTTAGCATTCTTTTTCTGATAAAATACAAGTTAATACATAAAGATATTATTTTGTTTTTAATATACTGTAATAGTATAATCATACATCCAGAAGGCTATGTAGAAGAGGGTGGGGTAGGTGAGATATCAGCTCACGCGGCCCACCAAAATGGTCCAAACTGAGTGCAGCATTTGCCAAGGCTGACATTAAACAACATGACAGCATTATTGTAACTAATTATTTGCCTTCTCCTAGGGAATATTTAAAAGATCCACCTATATCAAATGCCGAACTGGAAAGCTTCTGAAGATGGATCATGCAGTGATGAATACAAGGACTGGTAAAAAAAATTCTGCAGCCATGCAACAACATCCAGAGGGAGTAATGTCAGGAGAAGTAGCTAAAATAATAGCTTTAACCAAAGCTTGGGAAGTTACTAATGATAAAGTGGTAAATGTACCAATTCCAGCTATTCTTTCAGAGATGGGCAGCCCTGGAAGTTGAGGAGATTTTTTACTTCATCAGTGAATAGTATTAAAAACTTTAAATGCTTTAATACAAAACAAACTTCTCTGTGTGGAGGATTTTCAGTCCATATATCTCTAGTTAATCACTGTATATTAATCAGATCAGACAAAAGTAGTAGAAGTAGCGAACTTAAACTCATCTTAAGTAAAAAAAAAGAAATAAATAAAAAATATATAATTGCACAGAATTACTAAGTATTAAAAAGTAATCCAAGCAAGGCAGTCAAAAATCCTTTATTAAGTACACAGACAAGCGATCCAAATAAAACAAAAATAGAGTCCATCTCACATTTCATTTCAAAGGCAGCTAATGTTTGATGTAGTGGTGGACAACAGCTTATAGGCCTTTTTATAGTTTCATTAATAGGCTTATTTTCACATCACAGAAGGATCAGGACAGAAACATAAGCCATAGAGGCAACCAGAACTGACAGAGAGTTCTACAGGATGAATTACAGGACAACCGGGACCACAAACAATCCAGCTACCAGGAGCAGCAGTACCTTCACAGAGACCAGTTTCTTCAGGAAGACCAATATCGACAGCACAGACATCAACCACCACACCAATACCAAAGCCAGCACCAGTACCAGAACAAGAACGACGACCACCACCAGAGCCCCAGAGCTTGTCCCTCTTACCAGGTTCCCCCATACCACAACCACAGCGAGGAATACTACCACAACCCACCGAGATTCCAGAAAGCAGAGGAGGAATTCCAGAGGTCTCATACTCTATCCACAAACCCCCAGGGAGACAGGAGAACCAAACAGTGGACAGGGGTGAGGGAAATACAATACCTGGGCAATCCCAACTGGAACCCCAACTACAACCCAGGTCCCAGGCTCAGACAGAGGAACCAGCCACAATAACAGGTGCAATAATAACAATAACAGGTGCCACAATAACAGGTGCTCCACTTATCTGGAACCACTCTGTTAAAGCACTGACTGAAGATGAAAAATGTGTGTTGTGCAAAGGACTTACTTTTGTACCAAGCTGCAGGAGTGAGAATGTTCAGATACTGATAGACCTTAAAATGTTGGTGAGGAAGTTCAACTTAAGGGTACAGTTTCATGGCAAAAGTAATGACATTGAAAATAAGCCTACTGATGAAACTATAAAAAGGCCTAGCAGCTGTTGTCCAGCCCTACATCAAACATTAGCTGCTTTTGAAGTGAAATGTGAGATGGACTCTATTTTTGTTTTACTTGGATTGCTTGTCTGTGTACTTAATAAAGGATTTTCAACTGGAAACAGACTGCCTGCTTTGCTTGGATTACTTTTGAATACTTAGTAATTCTGTACAATTATATATTTTGTATTCATTTATTTATTTTTTTTACTTAAGACTAGTTTAAGTTCACTACTTCTACTACTTTTGTTTGATCTGATTAATATACAGTGATTAACTAGAGATATATGGACTGAAAATCTTCCACACACACAAGTTTCTTACACTGTTTTGTTTTTGGACCTACTACACTTGTTTAGTGGGTTGTTTTGAGACTTTGGGGATACCACGGAGATTACTTGTTTTTAAGTGCTTTAATACATTCCTGATCTGTTACTTTCTAGCAAGATTTCTGTGGTCAAATGTCAAGCATATCAATGAGTTGTGAGTGCTATTGTTATTGGTAATAATGTAGGATAAAGTATGGTAAAGCAAGTCACAAGTTCAAATCCTGCTTGGGTTAAGACAATGAATCTCTCAGACAGTAATGGCAAATCTTTTCTTGATTACAGTAAAGTTGTAGATTTTCAATATGAAGTGTCAGAGAGAACAAAAAGAAAGTAGTGAATTGTTGAATGTCTCCAGATAGGGTTGGGAGGTTGGCAGACACAAGGTGCAGAGTTTGATTCTCATGTGGGGTAATTGACTATGCTTAAAATGGCCCACAAGGGCAATTAGCCTAGTACTAATCTATGAACCTATAATCAGAATACTTATAGATGGGTGACTACTAGTCCAAATAAATTACTTCCTTAAGTTTTTACCACCTTCTGTACCGTATAACAAAACTTCCCTAATAAAGGTGATTGGGAAGGACTGGTATGTCATCTACCTTCATTCTCTGGTGTCTCAGTACATAGAGAATTGCACTATGTACCTTAAGAACAATACTTTCAAGGGTGTCGCATGTGAAGGGCATCTTTATCATACCTTGGGGATAGATTTTATACACTTACCTAAAATGCAAAGATGTTCATACTTCTCAACTATACAGATTTTCGCAGAATGTCCAGACTTTTGCTCATATTTTTAGTCCATTTTTCAAAAAATTGTAGTTTTCTGGCAAATTAGTGACAAATCATTAAAGACTTGAAGCTAGAAAATGACAGACATTTGAGTTTCAGACTTCATGCCCTTCAGAAAAGTCATGCTAATGCAAAACTGTTACTCTATCAGCTTTCTAAGTTTGTAAGAGCAGTATTTAAAAAACGTCCCTATTTTTGGGCCTTTCTCCCACTTTTATTTATGAATTTGTCCCAATTTTTTGCTCTAAGAGGTTGTGAGGTACGGTTTTTGCTATTGCGTGCATGTTCATTTGCTGGGCAGAAGCATATCCCTGCATTAAGGCAGATGCTATTACATTGCTTAAAAGGTTTTTGTTGGTTAAAATGTTATTGCAGCAAATGTATACCCTGGTTTAGAGTACCCTGTAGTACTAACTCAGATTAGGGCACACAGTTTCTTAGCCATACAATGTAGCCTTGCAAAGCATTACATGTAAAAATCAGTTCCATTACTTTCCTCATTCCCAGTGCTGTGGCCTTGTTAAATCAACTAACAGCACCTTAAATAACAGACTGGGATCAGTTAAAGTGGATTATGGTTTGTGTTTGGCTTTAATATCTATGCAGGGAGCTATGAACCTACCAGAAAATGTAAGGCCTTATGTAATAATCATGTGAAGACTTGTGAAAAACCTTCAATCCCACATAGCTGAAGTATTGAACTCACTTCGCTTGATAATACAATGCTTTCATAGTGCTGGAAATATAGTTTAGAAATTCAACAAGAATAGCAGAACAGGACCTGCCAGCTTACATTAATGTTACTGTCATGACTTAAACTGGGTGAGTAGGTTTAAATAGAATTGCTTTAAAGGAAATCTAGTCTTAGCCTGCATTGAAAAGGACCTGCTGTTTGTTTGTTGTGCAGGATTGCTACGTGGATGCAATTTCAGAAGTGCTTTCCAGTAGCACAAAAGACAATATGATAATTCTTGAGGAAGAGGATATTGCTGTAGATCAAAACTGATAAATTAGTCTTATTATGCCAGACTGAGGAAGTATAACTTTAAATGCTATTCCTATGTGTAATGAAGCTTATAAATGCATTATTATAACACACTAATATGAAGGTCACATTTACAAAACACAAACAGTATCAGAATGGAAGATTAGAGCAGTAAGACAGAATTTTTTCATATTTTTATTTAATGCCACTAGAATCTCAAACAGGTAAAATATGTATTGATTCAAGGATGTATTATTTTTGAAGGAAATAAGTTTAGAATGGAGTAATGCTGAATGTTTTGATTTCATTTTGCACCTTGTTCCTAGCACAGACAGACTGTTTTCCTTACTGAAGGTGGATATGTTTGAATGTGCTGACTTACATATATCAAAAAAGTTATTACAACCTTGATTGCAAGGCAATGCCTGGCAATGTTCAATGCAGCAGGAACTGAGTATATGTACAATTATGGACAGTGAAATGAATAAAGGGATGAAGTCCATGTTAGAAGTAGATAAGCCACATGTCATGAGGCTTGCATGTGAAAGAAAAGTGTTTATTTTGATTATAATTTGTTAGCTTTGAATTACACTTGTATTTTTCGTTTCTAACCAGGATACATTGAATTGTAAAATGTATTGCTCAGTTTACTCGGTTAGGCTGGTGATCTTGGTTTCCCGCCTCCCTACAAATAAGTGGTGTAATAAAGTTCCTTTTTATATAGCTAATGAGACTCATCTATTACTAGAAACCTATGCTTTTCTTTATTTGACATTTCAGGCCCTATAAAAAGGCAGTGCCATAATGTACCACAATAACCACCTATCAGGGCTAGGCAGTTGTGATACTGATGTTGCTTTCTCAGTGTCTGGTTTCAAATATTTAAACATTATTCTACTTTAAGTTATTTTTGTCTCAGGCATTTTCAAAATCCTCCTAATCCCCTAGGTCTTATCATAGGCCCTCTTCTTTCATTTAATTGACTTGTTCATTCACTTTTTGAGGTAAGATCCAAGCACCTTACAGACCAAGAATAAAACAAAAAAAACAACAGATGCAACCCTCCAGGAACACTTTAATGTACAAAGAGTAATGCTTTCTTCAGTGGTAACTCCGACTTCATCCGAATAATATCATTTCAAAATCACACACTTTTTATACATTAAAATTAGCCACATGTCCATAATTAAAAACTACCTTTCCCAGTTTTAAAGAAATATTGCCACCCCATTTTGTAAAACACAGTGAACACATACCCCGGGATTCATGAACCTTGCGCCAGGCGCCAGCATAGCGTCGGCGTTATAAAGCCAAATATGGCCACCGAGCGATTCAGGTATGAAGCAATCCCACGTGCACTACCGGCGCGCGGACCTCGCCGCCCGGCGTAGGTATGCTAATCACACTGTGTGCGGCATTGCACCATGCAAATGAAGGCAAATAGCGATTCACGAAGTGGGGCATGCGTAGCGTAAGGGCACGGCAATGTAAACCGAAAAAAACGGTTTACATTTACCCAAACATGACCAAGGAGTAGCGGAAGGCTGTCAACGTCAGGTATCATACAGGTGCAATATGCCAAAGGTGAAAGGCACCGAGAATGTCCAAAGAAAACATGCACAAACTGTAAATAATGACAAAAATGTCGTATGCGTAGAAACCACAGCAGAACCCCTGGATATGTGTACAGAAGGTGCAAAGCAATGAAATAATATGACAATGTCCTAAAGAGCTGTATAATACACATCAGCTGTACAGCCACCACACACCATAGTATGTATGGAAAGCCCAACCCCAGCGCAAGGGTTGTCAAGGAGTGTTGGGACTGTTAGGCGCCATAACCATGTATTAGCAGTCAATGCCATGCAAATGAGGCAGATAATAGTGAATCGCAAAGCTGGCCGGTGTAAGGATGGAGCAAACGGCGGTACTACACCGGTGGCCTACGAGATACATGTCAATCGCAGAGGGTGTGCCACTGTAGGAGGAAGCATATTGGAGGCCAGCAAACCTGGGCTGTACAATGCACATCACAGCAGCAGGACCGGCGTGTGAGGAAATAGATGCGCTGAGAGTACATAATGCACGCACAGATGCATGTGCACGAGGATGACTATGTTCCCCAACACAGTCATGTGACGGCCTCCCTGTCAACAGCCACGGATATAGGAAGGTAATGCGGAGAATATGAGGAAATGCGGAAGCAGTGTAATTGGAGCCGTAATGAGCAATCAACACCAATCAATCCAGGAAGGGCAAACGGCGGCAGCCGACAACTCTGTATGCAGACTCCTGCATAACAGGAAAGGGGAGGCATATGAATGCAAAGATAGTAGGGAATGTAGTAGAAATGCAAAGAACAAACAACGAAATAGCACAGCCAAGTACAGAGGTAGCATAACTGCGGCTGCAGATAAAATGCATCATATGCCATGTGCCTGCAGGATGCAGTAATGTAAGATGCAAAGCTAAGCCAATGCAGGCAACTGTAATGTAACACTAAAGGCAATACCGTTGCAGTTGCAACCGTAAAACACCGAAAATAATCCATGGATACGGCTGCACAGACACACCCAATGACATCACCGGGTATACAGCACAACAGTATAAAGTGTGAATGCACACAACACACAGCCTTGATTTCCCAAAGCGCACCGTAGGGTGTAAACACACGGGGAACTTTTAATATGTATATGGTGGGTGCCGCCGTGGCGTGATGCATAGGTATGTGGCAGAGACAGATGGAGTTGCAGAGGCGGTCCCGACAACTACCGTAGGCCGCACAGGAGAAGGAGAGTGTTCAGACCAAGGGTGACCTACCAGGGGCTGCAAGACCTGGAGATAGTAGGCGCTACAGGGTGGACAGGGACACGTTACAGCAAATAGTGGAGCTGTGCCGGCCGCCTGAGAACAAGAGACAACAGAGGGAGCCCATCCCAGTGGACACAAAGGTATGTGTGAGCTTGCGAATACTGGCTACAGGTACCTTTCTAAGGCCAACCGGGGATATAATGGGTATCTCACAGGCATCAGCATCTAGGGTACTACACCAGTTCCTGGATGCCATGTTACCACATGCCCATGAGTATATAAACTTCCCAGATCTCAGGAGGAGTTGGCTAGCAATATCGCCGCTTCCACCGTGTGGCACAATACCGGAGGTACTGGGTGCGATCGACTGTGCGCACATAGAAATCAAGTCACCGCCGGGAGCAGGGTACATGCTACATAAACCGCAAGGGATACCCCTCCATCAATTGCCAGGTGGGTGTGCAATGCGCGGGGCATTATCATAGATGTGTGTGCTGGCAGCCCTGGAAGCTTCCACGACTCCCATATCTGGCATGCCTCACAGCTGTATCAGGTATTCGCCAGGGGACATCACACAAGGTCACCTTGTGGGGATGCTGGCTATGCACTGGAGCCGTGGCTGATGACACCCATCAGAAATGCACACACACACATGCAAGAACGCCATAATGAGGCACACGCACAAACCAGAATAATCATAGGCGTGTGTTTGGGATTTTGAAATCACGGTTCGGTGCTTGGATACATCCGGTGGAGCCTTGCAGTACTCTCCAGGCACATGTGCCCACATATTCATAGTATGTTGTATGCTACACAATATGATTCTGCGGAAACAGCTGCTGCAGGGACATAATGGTGTAGGGCCACCAAGCCCGCCACAACTGCCAAGGCAAGCACAGGCACAGGGCGTTCAGCGCCATGAACACGCTGTGCCAGCCCCAGTAGGTAGGCGGAGGCGTACCCAATATGCCTATGCCCTGGCAAAGAGGGAACGCATAGCACATACTTTGACAGTGTAGGCCCCATGGACTGACACCTCCTTACCTGCACACACAGTGAAATGGGCCACACAAACATGTCCGCCCGTAATGTGTACCGTATGGCGGACCTATGTGTGACTCAACAAAAGCGCCCAAACACTGCACCCAATAGCCAGCAGAGCATGGAATGCCAACACCTCACCGCCGCCGGTTCTACAGCACCGGCGTAGCCATGCTGCCACTATCGCCGCAAGTCGACCACATATGTACTTATGTGCATACACAGATACGAAATAGATATCAGTACACATGTAGAAATATATGCGCATACACAGATATAAAGTACAACAGGGTAATATGGAACCCAGGGATGCAAGTTCACAGATAAGTAAGGCCTTGAAATCTCCACATAGTAAACATAGTGACCGACAACCCGATCATCCGGGATGGTGGGCAGAGCAGGTAACGCCAGCCATGGAAATGTCAACCTGCATCAATACATATCCGCGTGTCGGGATGATCACCAGTCCACGGTACAGCAACGGGATATGCGTGTCATATCCATAGGATATGAGTGCGAGATACACGCCGCCGCCCGGCGATGACCAGCGTAGGTATTGTGTTCAACCGTCGGTGCGGCGGCAAGCATACCAGTGAAGTGTATGCGTCATTATGAGGCGTGCCTCATTTGGGGTGTAAAACAGTTCATGTTCCTCGCAGTTCCTCAAAGTTCCACATTGAAAATGTCTGTCAAACATCCATTGTTAGGAATGTATTTAAATGACATCCTGGTAAATAGAAATTAATCATAGTAATTCATTAAAGGTTCTTCACTGTAAGTAAATCAGCATATTTTAATCATCCTATGACCTACTTAGCTGAAGTTGTTACTATGCCATTACTATGTGTTCCACATTATGCCCATTTGTTCCACATTACTAATGTGTGTGTTCCTCATTTTGGAAATAGAAGGTTGAGAGCCATGGCGGCAATATGTGTATGTGTGAGGTGATGTTGTCGTGTGTTCCGCTGTGTGTGTGTAATGTGTGTGCCACTGTAAACTGTGTATGTAGATGACATGTCACAGGCGGAGTGTAATAACATGCGTAGGCATACAGTACAGGAACCATAGGCGTATGTACAGCAGTACCCACAAAGTAGTACTGACATCTCCTCAGTGGCTATGCATGTGGTGACGTAAAATGATGCAAAGCGGAAATGTCCCAGAATGTACCACAGGGCCATAGCCAACAGGAGATGCAAAGGACGCATGTACAAACCATGACCGTATGTATGGCGGCCATAAGGTAGACTCAACACGATCGTCGGCAGCGTTACACAGCATCAGGCATGTCGGCGAAAATCGAATGTGCTATCCGGCACCGATCGTGAACACTTACGGTCCGTAAATACCGCTGTGTGTTCCACGACCGTTAAGTAAGCAAGCGGCACCACGAATAGGAGGCTACGGTAGCATACAGGCCGTCCCAAGTATGGGACCACAATCACCGTAACTATCAGTGACAAAATGCCAATGGATAGTAGGCGCGGACGAACATCCGCAGATATATAACCGATGTGAAGGAGGAATACGTGCAGGCAGCACACATGCAGGCGACACCGACACCACCACGACATCAACAAAACAAACATTCCCAGAACAACAGACAGGTAACCTGCAGCTCCCCAAGCAGGGATGGAGCACACACACAAGCATATCTTGTATGTATAAATGCAAGACCCACACCCCGTACCGTCACCCACATCCGCAGATATACCCCATCATGCGTATCAAAGGGATAACGGCTAAAATCATAGCAAAAACATACAGGCACTCAATGACAGCGTCATACCCACAACAAGCGTGGGAAACACTAGCAGCAGCTGATGCATCCTTGCATCCGTTGTGTACAGGAATATAACAGCTATGTTACACATCTGAATGCACAACGCCATCGACAGATGCCGCCAGGACACGGAGACCCACATGTCGAACAGAATACCATACCCAACACACACAATCCACGGCTAACACCACAGCGAAATGTACCTGACACCACACATAGCGGATGCAGTCACACAAACATGATACAATACATACCATCCTCACGAAGGTATTGCAAATAACCAACGCCACAAGGAATGAACCATGGCCCAGTGCCGATGCGTAGCGTCTGAATGGAGGGATCACCGGTGATATGCGCATAAGTACACACCGAGGAACAGCTATTGGCGTGATGAACCCACATGCCTCAGGTGGCACGGCAATATAAGGAAGACTCCTGGATATTCAAACCGTATGTTCATACCGAACAAATACCGAATACAAAGAAGGAGTAGCAAGCAAGTACTGATGAATACAGAACCAAAGGCCGGAAAGGTATGTCGAACCCACGAGATGTACTGTTGTGTAATGCATGATACGTATGACGAATCTGTACAGTATGTGAACGGTGTGTGTAGGTAAAGATACCTGTCCATCAGGCAGAGAGTGGTGAAAGTTGGTTATGTAATGCTAAGCCGCGCAGCATACCAACGACTGTGGACAACGTGTGCACAGCAGTGGGACAACATGTACACACCCGGATAACCCCAGGTTAGGCTTGCCACCTTTTCAAATGGCCAAAGTGGGACATTTTCGGGACACACATCAGATGTTACAGGTGGACACATACCCATGGTCAGTACAAAGGGTAGAACTTTACTCTTTTGCCTAAATAAAAGCGTAGTCTTGTAGCAGTTTAGTTGCTTATTGTGTGTCTTGTAACATTTAGGAATTTACATACATAAATAACTATGTTATGCAACTCTTACATAAAAATGGGACATAATTATGTCCTACAATCTCAGGACATTTGCCATTTGTAATATGTTTTGCAGGACACAACTGCCCAAAGAGGGACTGTCCCTTGCAAAGTGGGACAGGTGGTAACCCTACCCCAGGTCTGCCATAGGGATTTCAAACACAGAACAATGCCACCACCCGCTGATGCTGGCAGTGGATATCCAACAATGAAGTGCCACAGCAGGGGATAGGACATGTATGTATAGTGTCACAGCACACATGTGCATGGGCATATACCGTCGATGTCATACGGAATGTCGCACGACATGCGTATCCCACGCAGTAGGGGTGACTATGTCAATTATGTGTAATGCAAAGCTGTCATGATGGATATGTTCAGAAATCATAGACAGTATCACAGGCATAGCATGCATGATGGAGGGATGGCCTAATGTTATGTACATAAACAAGATATGTATGGCCTGCACATATGGGACAATGTAGTAGCAGAATAGGTACCGAAATGGAGGGAACAGCAAGTAACGCTGCTCCAAAGGATCGTAGCAGGTGCAATGTGTGCCACAATGATGTCCAGCAGGGCCGTGTGTAAACACATGTGCAATGTACACAGTAGTGACACCCCCATGGTAGTGTCCACTGAGCGGCAGAAGTGGATGTCAACTGTATGTCTATACAGTGCGTCCGCTGTGGTGGTACCATGGGTCTGTGTCACCCTACCAGCAAGGGAGCTATCACATGACTAGTGACACAGTGTGCCCCTGTGGGATGTGCACAGGACCTATGTCCCACAGCACGGTGTGTGTCCAGTCTGTGGATGTCACACAGGCGCCGGGCGAGCAATGTGGCATGTGTGCACATACGCAGGACTGCTCCTCCCATCCTGCCCACTGCAAGCGCCATGTAGGAGTACTACATGCATCAGTACTGCGGAGAACATGGCCCATGGCAGAGTAGATTACACCCCTGTGTTAGTGGCATGCAGGTGAGTACAGATGTGTTACATGACTGTCATTTGCATATGTAAACTGTCTGAGCGGGTAGAGATCACAGCATGACTATACTGAGACATGTAACATTGTATCCATTGTGTAAGGTACACCACACATGTGTTATTGTAACACTGCCTGCGTGTACATGTGTGTATGGCACAGGTACAAGGGCACCCAAGGTATCAGCTAGACATACGGTCCAGAAATCGTGGTCCTGCACATGTGTACCGCCATGGTGGAATATGGCAACCACAGCACCATGTGGGGCATGTGTGTGTACATCAACCATGTACAACGTGATATGCCTGTATAGGGACAGCATCCATGTGATACACACCGCATGACTGTCAGTATGCAAAGGTGATGTGGATGCACTATGTGTGATGCAACTGATGCAATGATATCTACATGATATATCTGCCACACTGACACCTGTATGGTTGTTAGCAATATGAGTAGGATGAGCTAGAATGCTGCCAGGTATGTAGATGTGGTATATGTAGGCATGGACAATACTGTGTGACAGCAGGTAGTGTAATATGCAAATACTGAGCATGAGGGGCCACATGTCTGAGGACTGTGCAATGTCACACGTCCCTGACTTGTTGTAGTTAGCATGATATGCCTGCACCACTGTGTGACCTGTACAGGAGGCACATGGCGTAACATCCCGAGACATAGGGTACGATGTGATGCTGGATGTGTACATTGGCAATAGCATAAAGTGGAATGGTGCTGAAGGGCAAGGGCGGATCATGTCTGATGTGATACCCTCTGTACCACCCCAACCACCCATGCAATAGTATGACAGGTGGCCAGCATGGGATGTGGTGTGCTGTGGCGCACATAAGCCCAACAAGGGTGCCAGTAAAGGCATGCAGGTAGTCAATGAGTGTGTGAAGCATGTATGTCAAGATGTGGCCCAGTGCCATACTGAATAGCCCAGTCATGGGTGTACAAATGCAGCCCCATACGTGCAATGCAGTACCACCCATGTGTAGTGTGATAGATGTGGTAGTGTGGTGGTCAGGGTACACAACGTACATGAATGGGCTAGCAGTCAATGCAGTGTGCTGCTGCAGAGACATGTAACAGCCAGGTTGGCGGGATACAACAACTACAGCGATTGGAGGTGACATTGGGACTGTGTTCCCGGACATAACATGTGCATGGCAGTACTATGTATGTGTCCACAGGGTTAATACAATGTCCAGCCAAGGATTGGAACCCTGTAGTGAGTGAGAGTGTGTATTGTTGGTAGGTACCCCATTGGCAGGCGCGATGCCAGCAACATCTGTGTTGGCAATGCCTGCATGACTGTGGTATGCTGCATTGAATGTGGATGTAGTCAAACAGCAGAGACATACCACCACACTGCGTGAGGGCCCACACTGCAATGTCTGGCAGTCATGTGTAGGTAGCTAGCTGTGGGTATGTCATGCACCATGAGGACACACCATGACTGTCAAGTGACACATCACACACAGGTGAACATAACTACCGTGCAACAGCCTGCACATGTGCCCATACAGCACGTGTGCATGGAACAGGAATACCACTGTGGCGTCTGTGAAAAGGCCAGTACCACCATGTCTCTGTGTGGAATAGCATGGTCCCTACCAGTGTGTAAATGTAGCAGAAGTGCACTGTGATCAGTGTTGGCATAGGCACGTAGACTGTCCATTGTACGGGGTGCCATGCCATCAACTACCTGTGTCAGTGGATGTCAGTAATACCGGCTGTAGAGTGTATGTACCATGCATGCTGCTATGGTTGTGTGTTTAGGGTGTGGCTAGCAGGGATGAGAAGCATGGATGTTCAGCAAACAGAGGGGGGATGTGTGTAGGCCTAGCACACAGACACATGGAGGTTTGGTGCATGCCGAGGGTAGTGTAGGTATGGTATGTGTCGTGTAATGTGTCACCCAGCTATCAGTACTGCATGGCCAAGCATGTGTGGGTACATGGGAGTCCATACTAGGGAAGGGCGTGTTGCTGTCAATACATAGCAGTAGCAACTGTCCTAGGTGCAATGTACAGTATGCCAACACGACCAGCATGTAACCTGTGGTGTACAGTGTATTCACTGTCGCGTGTCACAATGTCGCGTAGCAGTCACGAACATGGGTATCTGAACATGGATTACCTATGATGCAATGTGTCTTGGGAATATACAGTATGTGTGTAAATCACTGTGTGGTGTGGGAACCACCCACCCGTGTGTGTTGCAGTCTAGGTATGTGCCTGGGAGGTATGATCTGTGTACAATCTGGACTGGCAGGTGTGCCGTGTAGGGCATGGAGGCAGGTCCCAGGCACTGCAGATAAATGACATGTGTGCTGTACTGTGTGTGCAGTGCTTGTGTACAACACAGTGGAGGGTGTAAGCATTGTCACACATCACTGCATGCTGTGCCTACCTGTAACAGCCCTGCGGAGACAGACATGTGACACCGCTGCACAGGCAGCATAGCATGTGAAGATGTACATGTGGGCTGCACACCTTAGGCAGATGTCCACAGGTCATGTGTGCCACGGTAGTGTGGTTGAACACGACTATCAGACTGGACAAACACCACATGCCTGCATAACTACAGTATGACCATAGTCAACAGTCCCAGTGACAGAGTAGGCCAATGTACACTATCCCTGCGTGCAGACCACTGGCTACTGGACACCTGGCTAGACACACACCTGGAGGGTTAATTCACCATTGAGCCATCACATGTCCCAGTCCATGTGGGCCGTACAATGTCATCACAGGGTGGTCACAATAGCAGGTGGCAAGGCAGACACGGTGTACCAGGTGATGTGTCATGTGTGCATATGTCGACTAGCACAGCCGTTCACATGTCTGCAACATACTGGTGCACGATGTATACTGTTACATGATGTATGGAACTGCACTGTCACCCACTACAGGGCCATCTGACACAGGTGTGTTGTGACTGGTGTAACCCATGTTTGCACAGGATACACACTGCTGTTGTAGGCAGCCATGCTGGTGGCTACCAGTGATATATGCAGTGGTCATACAGACATACCGTACACAGTGTTCATGCAGGAATGTCCATTGTCGGGGACGATGTGCTGCTATGTGAATGTAGGTGTGTGTTGTGAATGTTACACATCCAGAAGACACCATCTGGTGCAGTCATGGTTGTCAACACCAGTACACACATCCACAGCAGTCAGAACCCAGTCCTGACAATGTGTGTCAGTCACCCTCGTACTGTGTGACATATGTGCACATGGCGGAACACCTCCCACTGTCATCTAAGCTGGCTACATGATGGCTGGAATGTGCTGTAGAAATGTACAATGCTGGTAGCCCAATGAAGTACCTGGAATCAGACAGAGTGCGCTATGTCAGCCATGTAAACCATGCACAACAATGACCCCAACAGACACAAACAATGCATTGACACACGGAACATGTGCACATGACAACCTCCAATGAGGTATGTTGCACATATTGATGTACAATTGTCATCTATGGCCATAGCATGGATGCAGACACACATACTCCACAGGTAGTACCATGTGATGTAGGTAGGGGGCATTGCTCGTGTACATGTCACAGTAGCTGTACACACACATGTCCTGCATAGCCGTCATGTAGGGGTAGCTGTGGTATGTGACTATTGGACATGCCCGTACAAATGACCATGTCCCACAGGAGATGTGTTATGTGTGTACCACATGTGTCGTGCTGACAACAAGCTGTGATGTGTCGGCTGCTGGTGTACCTGTGTGACATTGTCTGTGATGGGTGCAAAGGCATATAGTATCGTATTGCATGCACACAAGCCCCACATAGGTCCATAGCCTGAACATACAATACAAGGAGTGTGTGGGATGATAGCAACCCACAGGAGGAGATGGGTATGGCGGCAGGCCACAACCACATGTGTGTGTGCGGTGTTCACGTCCACCACACATGAGCATCTGAGAGGCTAGTGTTACAGCTGTACAGGGTTGCATGCATATATGTTCAGCAACATCCCTGTGTGTCCCACCACTGGCCCGTGGACCGATGGACACCAACCAAATGTGCAGATATGACATGTGCACAGCACATCACAGATGCCTACTGTAGAACAGGCTTACCGTGTAGACATGTGCACAGTAGGTCTGTGCCAGCTGCAGTCAAACATGTAATGTGCCGAACCACACCAATAGTCCAGGCCATGCCACAGATGGGCGTGCATGCATCTGTGTATGTATGGCTGTGAATGTCTCCGGCATAGCAATATAGCTGTGTCACCGTTGTGAACAACAATATGAATGTGTCATATGTGTGAGGGGTGCATCATACATATGGACTGAGCGATACCATCAGTGACCCTGCTATGTGAACATCCCTGTCCCCATACATGGATACCTATGCTGTGCCCAACACCACATTCACAGAGGGAGGGATGGCGGTGTGTAGTGCAGCAGCAGACATGGGGGTGGCAGCAGGCACTGGATGTACACATATGTGGTACCCACATCAGTGCAGGCAACCATCCATGTGCACGGGATAGCGGTGTGTGTCCACATACAGCACTGTGTTGATCAATATCCCAGCACATAGCACCTGCCAGGGTTACAGTGTATGCATGGATGTGTGATACCTGCATGCACCAGACACACCCTCAGCAAACAGCGTGCAGCATACCTTGCTTGAGGCCAGTGTCCACACCATGGCGATAGACATGTTGAATGTCCATATACACATAGCACTGACATATGGAATGGACAGCCACCCTGCCAATATCGTAAACACCCAGGTGGATCACATCCCAGTGCCATGTATGTGGCATACCCTGCCATACCATGCAGACCTGCCCAGCAAGGCTGCATGAGCTATCCTGATCCTACATGGTGCAATGCACAAAAGGCACTCTCACTATCAACCATACACAGCAGTAATGTGTTCGTGATGCACCCTGTGGTGTCACAGGTGCTGTGTGATGCTTTGGACAATGTGTGTGTGTACATGCTATGCATGGCCTGTCCTGCTAATGTGTCATGGTTACACATTGCCCTATGTCTATCACATGTGCAACACAGGTGAGCTGTGGCAAGTTGTCCAACACCCGTACAGTGCTGTGTGGATGTACATGGCACGACACATGCATGTGCAGGTGTCCATGTGTATGTGTACAGTGCCACTGCTGGCGTTCACAATGGCTACAGACGTGATGTGTACTGACATATACACAGCGTCCAGGTGAACAGCAGCACCGCCATCACATGGGGACCTATGCCAGTGATATGGACACAGGTGCAGCCAGGTACACATGTCCACAGCTGGCTAACATCTACATGGTGCGTGTACAGTGTGATGGGGTGGCAAACAGATATGATGTGACACACACTGCTCAATGGTGTGAAGCCAACACATCGGCTGTGTCACTGCCACGATGCCTTTCACAGATTACTGTGCAGATGTCGTACTTGTCATAGCAATGTATCTCCAACAGTATGCCAGCACAGCAGTGTAAATGTGACCTGCCACCATCATTATGTCTTACAGATAATGCCACGATCGGCTTCCTGCATTCAGTCGACAGGAGGAGGAGGTGATCATACCATACCTCCATAGTAATCATAACATGTTATTTAGTCATGTGCCACAGCAGGCACAGGAGCGACAGGAGATGTGGGAGGAGATGTGCAGGAGGGTGAACAGCCTGGGCGGATACAACCGCACTTATCAGCAGATCCGCAGGCACTGCACAGACCTGATCCGGCATGCAAGACAGCGTGCGCTGCAATCGCCAGACAACAACGTGGGACAAGTGGTGGGCCACCAACCCAGCCCCCACTCACAGCCACGGAGGAGCTCCTGGCCAGTCTGGGGACACCCACGGAACAACACGCAAAAACCCATGTGTCCATCGTGGAGGTGGGTGTCTCCCGAACTATGAGCTTGGAGCTGCATGGTAAGTCAGGGTTGCATGTTTGTATGAGAAGTGACGTGGGGGTGGGTGTCATAGTACAACACATAATATAGCCATACATGCCAGGTATATGGCCACACAAGATGCATACTACAGTATGCTATGTTGTGTTAGCAGACATGTGCATAGCACATGCTAACTCACTGAGCGCATGATGTGACATGCACACTGCTGACTGTGGCGATAGTAATGGATAATGTGTATACCTTTGTGTCATCCCTTTACAGGTACATCTGGCGTGTCGCAAACACAAGGGTCTGTTGCAGGTAAGTCTTTTGCTAGTCAAAGGCATGATATGGTGTATTGATATTCCCCATGTGTCCAGGCATGACATGCACACCTGTGTGTGCCCCAGTCACGGTATACAGGTTGCACCACCCGACACACACCACCCATGTACAGTAGATACAACCGTTAGCGTAGAGTGGCATGACACCACACGGCCTATTGGTGTGTCACATGCATTCAGCTATGCATACAATGGTGTAGGTGTTCCACAATGGCTGCATATCTGTAGGGAATGTGACACCTTACACTACTATGGTTGTATGTCACATGGGCCACCACAGGGCCATGTGCACGATGTCCACCACACACAATTGTCAATGACCCAGACAGACAAGGCCATGGTCGATACCTACAGGCATGTTGCCACACAGTACATCCACAGTGGGTAGTCACCGTTGCACCCTGTACACACATAGTGGGCTCATCACTGTAGTGGCCCCCCTGGACATCCGATGTAGTACACCACTGACATGGAATGCCTCTCCACAGCTACTACAGGTGCCTCCAATATCCACCACATACGTGCTGCTGAGTGGCTTAACTGACTGACAGACATGGCAATGTAATGCGTCCAGGTCACGCATCACACAGAAACATAACTGTGTCCTGCTACTGTGCAGTGGCACAGTGCCCGCACTCCACACTGTACAGCTATGTACACAGCTCACACCAACCGCACCTGCACAGACATCCCTGTTACCCATACATTGTATCTGTAGACTGTACACATAACACTGCACCATGACAGCCATTGTGATGTGGTGCATGCGGTGGGACACCATCGTCACATGTCCACATGATACCACACATGTTTGCGGTGTACATGACATAGTGTCGGCAGACATGTGTACTGTCAACACGGTGTATCACGGTGATGCATGCAAACTACCATGAATGTGTGTACTGCATGCCTACTAAAAGACACCTGCCTGTTGTACTGTTTCCACCAGGGCAGTGTGCATACTGCCACTAGGAATGTCTGGTCTACATTCACTGGTCTGTGGTGTGTGAATGCTGCATGCCACCTGCAATATCACATGCATGATGTCTGTGTGTGTGTGTGTGTGTGTGTGTGTGTGTGTGTGTGTGTATTGTAACTGACGGTATGCCTTTGTATTGACAGGTGCTGTAGGTGAGTTCCCCTCCTGCGGTCCAGCTGATGCTAGTGTCCCCACAGATACTAGTGGTGATGACCATGTGCATGAGGCACAGGCAGGGTCATCACAGGCACACACTGTGCCATTGGATAACATCACACTTACGTCCCCTTCATCCCTGAACATGGTTCGGATGCCGACACATACCCCAACACCGTTGCCCATAGATGACGGTCAGTCAGCGTCTGTTGGCATCGAGCAGGAATGTGTGGTGGCTGCAGAAGGTGTGGGTACACGATGTTGCCACTGTAAGGGCTGGTGCTGTGCCACGCAGGCATGTGGCAGGTGCTGCTCGTAGGGGGAGCACCGCTAGACATACACCTGCCGTACAGGGTGCAGCAGCTGGTATAACCAGATGCATGTTCCAGACTGTAATGGCGGCGCAGGCACGTGCCGAACGGCAGAACCAGGAAGGGCAGAGGCTGCAGAGGTCTGCAATCCGTTCCTTGAATGACAACATCCAGGCATTGGCGAATGCCCAACAGCATCTTGCCGATGTTCTGGATAGGAGATTGGGTGAGATGGCTGGTATCCTTGACCGAGGCATGGCCATCCTTGAGTGTGGGCTGTCCGTGCAGGAACACCAGGTAGGGGTGAGGCATAGGGCACGTGGGCATAGGCCAGCAACACCAGTTGGTGCAGGTCAGCGTGTGCGTGCCACCTCCCATGCCCACCCACCCAGTGCTGGTAGCAGCAGCAGTGCAGCTGCTACTACACTGACCACACCAGGACAGAGCAGGCCACGTGGACGTGGCCCTGGACGGCCCCGGCATGGGCACGTTTCCAGCGGACATGTGACATCGGAGAGTGGACTGTCTGTACCTACACCCGGTCGTGCCCGTGCGACCCCAGGCAGGCCCAGGTCACGTCGCGGCAGGCGGACACAGTGAGCCGTAACACCTGCACTGTACAGTCTGGGGCTGCCAAGCATACCCCGTGTAGGCATCACAGATTACTGAACTGTGTACACACAAACCCACACACAGCAAACACGACTGTAGGGCTCCACCACACCCACATGCAATGTACACAGTCATGCCCAGTCAATGCACAGGCCCTTACACACACACATGATGTCACCCATTGGTACAGCCTATGCCTGTGGCACACATATCACCCTGTGCATATGATGAAGTCTCTGCCACATAACTGTGAGCTACACCATCAGTGCATGGTTATGCAAACATATTCTGATGCACAGGGTGGACAAGATAGTGAGAGGTGTATGTGATACCTGTGTCCGCATAGTACGTGATGTGTATGTTGTGGTGTGTGTGTATGGCTGGTGACAGGTGTGTATGTGATGTGGGTTGTGCACTGACATCATGCAGCAGACATACCATGCAGGACAGGTGCAGCATTCATTGATCTGTGTACACAGTATGTGTGGTGGTTACATGTGTAGCACCATGTTGGTTCAGTTAACCCGTATGACAATGATGGTGTACTTGCATGTGCCTACTGGGAGCACTGTAATTAGTTCCCCACGCGTAGTCGTGGGATACCCACAGGCATGTCTGGCAACATCAGCATAGCACAGGTACCCGCACTCGGCATGGACCCCTACATAGGAACATAGGCGCACATGTACATAACAGGGTATGTGCCCTACGACATGTGTGGACCTAGCATGACCGTGTGTGGCTGCTAACACCCCTCAGGATGGGGATGCCACATCCATCAGTCCCCAGTCCCTCGTCCAGCACTGACACACAGATGATGCCTGGTGAATAACTATATCCACACATCCACACCTCATTATTACTCCTGGACGAAGGCAATCAGTGCCTTTCCTTCACATGGGCTGGCACTCCTCTACGTGTTGTAGGGTGTCTCCGGCCATTGACCCTGTTCCCCCAGCACGTCACACTCATCTTTGTGGTGATGTGTGTGACAGTTGCTTCTGTGCCCGTGTTTGCCTGGAGCCTAGGAAGTGGAATATGCCCATGTCACCCAGGTCAGACATGGCCGTGTATGCCAGGCACAGATCACCACAGAGCAGATGTGCTGTGAAGGTTTACAGCCAGAGTCCCCTTGGTCGTGCAGCTTGTGACACATGTCCTAGCACCGTCATCCCTGCCTTGTGTAACGTTTGCGGCCCTTCCGAGTGCTGCAGGCGTCAGGTTAGCTACAGGCCAGATGTGACAATGTACGAAGTCATTGCTCTGGTGTGTGATGTGTACAGGGGTACAATGAACACCCCTGATGTCGATGCGATTCCTTCCAGACCAGGAGGCCACAGTGGAATGTCTTCACACCCACATTGCCATTGTGTGTGTTGACAGATGTTAACGACAGGTGTCGTAGCCATTTCCATGAACATGTCCACCATCTGGAATGGCTTACCACCTACATGTGACATTGGGCCGAACATGTCCTTCACACTGGGTAGGTCTGCACCTTCTCTGGCATGTAGTAGCAGGCCATGGCTCTGGCACCAGTTATCCATGTCTATGACACCCTAGGTGGATGTCCGTGTCACATGGGGTGTTGGGTATGGTGGCCGGTGTAGTCATCTGCATACCTTGTCTGCCACAATCCCCTATGATTGCATGCACATTGGAAGGTCGAATGCCATATGGCAGGGGCCCAGGACTGAGCCCTGTGGGCCTCCACTGGAGACCAGATATGAGTGTGACAAGGCACCAGGAACACCAACCCTGTGTGGTGTGACCTCCAACCTTTCTGAGAAGCATCGGGTGACATATGTCCACACATGTATGCTGGCGAGCCTTTCCATGAGTCCCATGTGTAGTGTGCTCTGAGCGCTCCCACCAGGTCATGGTACTGTGTGCAAACCCACGTATCCCCATCAATGGCCTTGGTGACCACTCCAGACAGGACGAGCAGGTTTGGGAGGCAGGATCCGCCCTTGACTATGTTGTTGTGGGTATGTTTCGGTATTGGCTGTACACCGCTGTCTGTATCCATGGGCACCTGTATGGACCTCCCCACAGCTTTGCAGACAAGGCTTGTCAAGCGGATAGGGTGTGGCTGTCTACAGTCCATAAGAGCACTACCCTGGCATAGTGGGACCACAGATGCCATATGACGTCCATTGGGGACATAGCCCATAGTAAGGCTAACATGACACAGTGGCCGCATGTGTGGGCTGAGGCCCTCAATGAGGATGGGTAGCACACAGCCAGGGACACCATCGGTGCCCAGTGGTGCTGTGTCAACCGCCATACAGATATGGGATCACTCCAGGCCATATGAGATGTTTGGGAGGCTACACTCTGGTGGGATATATATGTCCCCTCTTGGGGGGGGGTGGGATGTATGCATGGAAGATGTCCGCTGGTTTGCAGACAATGTCTGTGGGTGCAGTGACCGTTGTACCATTCTGGACCATTTCCAGCCAAGTCAGTGTGCCCCAACCATGTCCTTACCACAGTTAAGGAAGGCCCTATGGTTGTCTCATGTGCCCTCTGCAGTACCACTCCCACAAGCGGCCGTGGATGATTGTATGTGTGGCCGTATGGTGACGCCGGTATGAATGGGAGATGGTTTCCCTGGTATTGACATTGCTCTGTCATGTATTAGCTCCAACTGTTGATGTACAGCTAGTCAGTGGCTGTGGTCCACCACACCATGTGCCTACCTGTGGTGGACAAGGTCCTGATGTTATCATGTTTGCCTGTTGCAGACATGCATGTGGGTGCTCAGAGAATGCATTCGTTAGGTGGTTGCCGGTCTGGCCTGGGTTCAACACTGGCATGGAGTACTTGTAGGGTACCACACCGGTCGTATGATGTGTGTGGTTTGTTGTGGAGAGGTCATCACTTAGGTCCCCCATGCTGTTGGTTACAGGATGTGGATGACCAGTGGATCCACTATATGGTCTGGCATCACCATTGAGGGCTGTACATCCTGTGTGGGGCATATCCTCACCATGTGTGATGGGCAGAACTGTCAGACATCCCCCCCTAGTATGTATGGTGCATGGCTGTTTAACAGTGGCCAGGTGTGAGAACACCTGTGACCGGTGGCGTAGTGTGTTGTGCCATGGCTGATGTTCCCAGTCTATGTATGGGTGGTTCATGTCACCCAATACGGTGCTGTTGTGAGAGCATGCCCACTCACCAGTGTCCTCAGGACATCTGTGCAGGTAGCCTGTGTTTGGGAGGGTTGTCTGTAGCATGCAACAAACTGTAGGCCAGTCCTACACATGATTAATTGCACCTAGATATTCCCCGATGCGGCCATGTCTGTGGCATGGCGGGTTGTTGTGTGGCTGGACACACACGACGGTCCACATTCCGCCACCCATGCCGTCGCACCATGTGTATGCATGTCTGCTCTGTGCCGAGTCTAAGTGTGTGAGCATGCCCAGTAGGCACTGATGTACTGATCAGTAGTTACTTGGTATTCCCGACTGCAGCACTAACGTGTTACTGTACGGCGACCTTGGTATGGTAACAGGCTGCGTGACTGCGCACTCTGACCTAACTCCCGATCGGGCGCATTGCCTCTGCAAATGATACCACCCACATAGGGGTATGCCTCCTGACAGCGCTCTGCTCAGTAAACTCGGTAGCGTGTTCTGTAAATGCTTCGTACTGTAGTGTGTTCATGTAGATAGGCGTAGGTTCGTCTCCCGTCCCTTCCGTGTGTGTGTGTGTGTGTGTGTGTGTGTGTCTCTGTGTGTGTGTGTTTCCAGCTGCCTCTGCGAATGAACATGCTTTTAGGCGCTCCGCAACACAAATCTTGGCTATTGCCAACTATTGTCTTGCGGGTGACGTCACCAGCCTACAAGTATGCCTCTGACAGCGTTCACGTCAGTAAACTCGGTAGCGCGTTCTGTAAATGCTTCATACTGTAGTAAGTTCATGTAGATAGGCATAGGTTCATCTCCCGTCCCTTCCATGTGTGTGTGTTTCCAGCTGCCTCTGCGAATGAACATGCTTTTAGACGCTCCGCAACACATACCTTGGCTATTGCCAACTATTGTCTTGCGGGTGATGTCACCAGCCTACAAGTATGCCTCCGACAGCGCTCTGTTCAGTAAACTCGGTAGCGCGTTCTGTAAATGCTTCATACTGTAGTGAGTTCATGTAGATAGGCGTAAGTTCGTCTCCCGTCCCTTCCGTGTGTGTGTGTGTGTGTGTGTGTGTGTGTGTTTCCAGCTGCCTCTGCGAATGAACATGCTTTAAGACGCTCCGCAACACATACCTTGGCTATTGCCAACTATTGTTTTGTGGGTGACGTCACCAGCCTACAAGTATGCCTCTGACAGCGCTCACTTCAGTAAACTCGGTAGCGCATTCTGTAAATGCTTCATACTGTAGTAAGGTCATGTAGATAGGCGTAGGTTCGTCTCCCGTCCCTTCCGTGTGTGTGTGTGTGTGTGTGTGTGTGTGTGTGTTCCCAGCTGCCTCTGCGAATGAACATGCTTTTAGACTCTCCATACACATACCTTGGCTATTGCCAACTATTGTTTTCTGCGGTGACATCACCAGCCTACAAGTATGCCTCTGACAGCGCTCACTTCAGTAAACTCGGTGGCGTTCTGTAAATGCTTCATACTGTAGTAAGGTCATGTAGATAGGCGTAGGTTTGTCTCCCGTCCCTTCCGTGTGTGTGTGTGTTCCCAGCTGCCTCTGTGAATGAACATGCTTTTAGACTCTCCGCAACACATACCTTGGCTATTGCCAACTATTGTCTTGCGGGTGACGTCACCAGCCTACAAGTATGCCTCTGACAGCGCTCACTTCAATAAACTCGGTAGCGCGTTCTGTAAATGCTTCATACTGTAGTAAGGTCATGTAGATAGGCGTAGGTTCGTCTCCCGTCCCTTCCGTGTGTGTGTGTGTATGTGTGTTCCCAGCTGCCTCTGCGAATGAACATGCTTCTAGACTCTCCGCAACACATACCTTGGCTATTGCCAACTATTGTCTTGTGGGTGACGTCACCAGCCTACAAGTATGCCTCTGACAGCGCTCACTTCAGTAAACTCGGTAGCGCGTTCTGTAAATGCTTCATACTGTAGTAAGGTCATGTAGATAGGCGTAGGTTCGTCTCCCGTCCCTTCCGTGTGTGTGTGTGTGTATGTGTGTTCCCAGCTGCCTCTGCGAATGAACATGCTTCTAGACTCTCCGCAACACATACCTTGGCTATTGCCAACTATTGTCTTGCGGGTGACGTCACCAGCCTACAAGTATGCCTCTGACAGCGCTCTCGTCAGTAAACTCGGTAGCACGTTCTGTAAATGCTTCATACTGTAGTGAGTTCATGTAGATAGGCGTAGGTTCATCTCCCGTCCCTTCCGTGTGTGTGTGTGTTTCCGTTGCTTTCGCAACGTCTTCTGAAAAAGCAAATTCTTAAACTGTTCACAATCAACAGTGTGATATTTAAAATCTTGTTAAGACTCACATTGTTGATTGTGAACATTCTTAGACTTTGCTTTTTTCTGCAGACGTTAATGAAACAACGACAACGTTGCATGTTTTAATAAACTGTTTAAATGTTACGAAGACTTGTGTTGTGTCGAACTACGGGGACTATTCTTGCTGCAGGTTGCTGGTTTGTTTGTGTTTCATAGTACAATATCATGTAATACGTGTGTTCATAGTCTGCTTTCTGTGATGTTGACATGTGTGTGTTTCGTTAGCAGTGCGTCTGTGCTTTCTATGCTGTGGCTACATGTTCATTGTTCGCATAGAAAGTGACAAATGGTAGTGTAAGGGTGGACATTTAAAGCCTGGATACTTCCATGTTATGTGTAAGTCTCACGGGGCCAACGGGTGATAGCGCATACATGTCTATGAAGTACCTTTGGATACCATATGCGACATGTCGTGGACGAAATGTTTAAGTTGACTGTTCCATCTACCTATGTGTGACATGGTTTGTGGCCATAGGGTGCCAGCAAGTCTTTCCTGTTCATTGGGTGTTTGCCATGGTCTATTGACATCAATCCTATTAATTCACCGAAGGATGTCTTTCATTGGTAACGCCATAGTTTGACCATCGTATGTCATTCCCAGCAGACGTTGAGATTGTGCCATTGGTATGTTTACACAGGTGACCCATCTGTTCCACTGTATGGAAGCGTGTGATCCCCATTGATGTGCTGGCAGATTGAGTGCTGTATGCGGTATCTTCCCAGCGGTCTGGCTTTGAATGGGGAGTGTCTACTGTAGTCCCTATCTATATTACCTGGGTTATGCCTTGCAACAGCTGTGGGATTCCCCCAGGTTTGCAGCTATGGGTGCCATCTTGGCGTCGTTTGTCCATCCATGGGAACTGCCTACTGGACACTACTATCGGGCTGTAAACATTTCACAGCTGCATTCTCCATTTCCGGTGGATGATCGGCATTATTATTGTGGAGTAACATATGTATGGCCACGTCCGCACACGGGCCGGGACAACGAATCATCTGCCAATCCACACCGACACCCATTTTTGCATACCCACGATCCCATGTCTGCAACCCTCGACAGTACCCCTTGCACACCCTTCATGTGTGCGGAAATGGGATGTGGACGCACGTGTATGGACGCAGCAGCCTGGGGAGTCCTATTCATATGTCCTGCATTTCATGGACGGTTGTCATCACCCTTGAAGACGCTTGTGGTGCATATATCTACCTGTGCCATAGTCACGGCTGTCACCTCTTCCGGTTCACACTATGCTGCCCACACTTACTTAAGGAGAAATTTCTGGGTCCTGCAATGGACACCGATGTGCATATGTAAAGTGTAGAACATGTTGGACTGTGTCCATTCGGCCAGTGGGTTTGACTGCCGCCGTATGTTCCCCAGTCCCGGATGTCTGTCTGCCTACCCATATTATGTAGTGCTACGGAACCCGTGTCCTTCCACAATTTACCCATATGGTGTTACTGTAGTACTGCAGGTTGGCAACTGCTTTAAGTAATCCTCAGAGGTACCATTGTGAACTATCCGCCACTGTATTGTCATTATAACACAGCCGGTACATGTAGAACCTATTTATTCATGACAGTATGTTATTTATGTGTGGGAACGCCATATTTTAACCATAGTATGACCTCCCTAGTTGACGTTGTTGGTGTGCCATTAATATGTGTTCCACAGGTCACCCGTATGTTCGCCGGTGGAAGCGGGTGATCCCCACATACTTGCTAGCACCTTGGCTGCTGTATGCGGGATTCGCACGGCCGGATGGATGTCTACGGGGTGTGTCTACTGTTGTTTCCATCTGTATTTCCTGTGTTATGCCTTACTATGGCTGTGTGATTGCACCAGGCTTGCTATTATGGGTGCCATCTTGTCCGTACGTTTGTCCATCCTTGGGAAATGCCTACTGGACACTGGTGTAGGGCTGTACCCATTTCACAGCTGCATGTAGCATTCTCCGGTGGATGATTGTCAGTATTGGTGGGTGGTAAGGCATGTTCTGTACCCACATCCTTCCCACGGGGCGGGACAATGGATCATCTGCCAATCATCTCCAACACTCATTTCTGCATACCCACGATCCCATGGCTGCAACCCTCGACAGTACCCATAGCAAATCCTCCATGTGTGCTGGAATGGGATGTGGACGCACATCTGTGGACTCGACAATCTGTGGATTTCTGTGCATATGTCCCGCATTTCATGGACAGTTGTCATCAACCTTGAACACACTGGCGGTGCATATATGTAGCTGTGCCGTAGTCACGGCTGTAGTTCATCTTGGTCTTCCGCTTGCACCCAGTTGGTGTTGCAAAAGGATAAATTTTTGGGTCCTACAATGGACACAAATGTGCATATGTAAAATGTAGAAAATGTTGGGCTGTGTCCATCAGGCCAGTGGTTGTGACTGCTGCTGTATGTTCCCCACTCGCGGATGTCTGTTTGACTACACATATTATGTTGTGCTACGAAACCCATGTTCTACTACGATTAACCCAAATGGTATTGATGTAATGCTGCAGGTTGGCAGGTGCTTTAAGTAATCCTCAGAAGGCCCAGTAGGACATATACGCCACTGTAATGTCAATATAAAACAGACAGAACATGCATACCCTATTTATTCATTGAAGCATGTTCGTTATATGCGGGAACGCTAGTGTTGAAACATCGTATGACCTTCGTAGTTTAGGTTGTTAGTATGCCATTAGTATGTGTTCCACAGGTCGCCCATTTGTTCCGCAGTATGGAAGCGAGTGATCCTCATGTTGTTGCTGGCAGATCGACTGCTGTGTACGCCGGTATTCGCACGGTCTGACTTTGTATGGGGAGTGTCTACTGTAGTCCCTAATGTATTTCCTGTGTTATGCCTTACCGCAGCTGTGTAATTCCACCAGGTGTCCAGTTATAGGTGCCATCTTGGTCGTACACTTGTCCATCCATGGGAATTGCCTACTGGACACTGATGTAGGGCTGAACACATTTTACACCTGCTTTTAGCATTACCCAGTGGATACTTTGCATCCTTAGTGGGGAGTAAGGCACGTGCTATACCCACAGCCCTCCCATGGGGCGGGACAACGGATTATCTGCCAAACAACACCGAGCCCCATTTTGCATACCCAGGATCCCATGGCTGCAACCCCCCACGGTATGCATTACACATCCTT
>NC_056739.1:655883407-656015907 GCF_019279795.1 Protopterus annectens
TGAGTGTAAAGGTTGGTATCTCTCTCATATTTCCAGCTGTGTTGTAGATTAACATTCCTCCATTCATTTCTCCAGTTTCCTGTACTAACTGTGTATACACTGACACCTACAACTATTACTACTGTTAATATGTGTGTGTGTGTGTGCTTTCCTTTCACTTTTGCTTGCACTTTGTTGCTAAGGCTTCAATATTTGCCCTTTACAGTCACTACTTGTATGCCTGCTAGGTGTCCTGGCTGTAGTGTGCTGCTGTAGCTTTCCTATTTTCCATGTACATTCACACCTTGGAATGCTTGCTATATCATCTAGGGTGTTACAGCATGCAGTGTGGTCTGGCCATGGTGTGGGCCTTGACATCTATTAGGGTATTTGAGTATGCTGCTGAGCAGGCCCCAGAGACTCTCAGGTTCATCTGTTATCTGCCTCATGGAATGGTACATATCAGTGGGGTACACCCATTAAATTGTCTGGTATGATGCAGTTGTGACTGTGGGTTAGCATGAGCATATGTATTACTACACTTATTCTGCCATGCAAGTGGTGAATACTTTCAGGACTCCATAGTTACCATTGCATGTGTTGTTACACCTTTCTGCCTACTGTTTGTACATTTCACATGGAGTCTGTGGGGCATCCCTGTAAGTCATTCACTGTTGCTATGTCTAGACTCTTAACTATTCAAATATGGTGGTGCCAGACCTCTCATGTGTACAAATATTTGCAGGTTGTCCACATTTCTGCCTCATATTTTGGTCAATATCTCATGCACAGCTTTTTCTGGCAAATCACTCTGGGCTCAAGTCAGAATATAGTGACAAACATTCAAGTTTCAGACTTCATACCCTTCCAAACATCCCACAAAATGCAGACCCTGTTACTCTCTGAACTGTCTGCGTTTGTTGTAACATTATTTGTAATGTGTCCCTGGTTTTGGGCCTTTGCTCCACATATTTTATTACTTGGTCCGGATGTGTTCCTGTAAGAGGTTGTGGGGTATGGACAGTGATTATCCTGCTGTGAGTATGTGTGTGGCTTGCAAGGTGCTACAGTGACATTATTACCTACTAGCTACCAACCAGCATGGCTGTTTCTGTTCACACACTAGTATTATGGAAATCCACTAGTTTTGACAGTAATTCTAAATGACATGCTTTGTGTACTACACATCCTATATTCCCTTTACATTCATTCCTACTATTACATGATATATTTATTTTAGCACAATGTTCTTGTATAACAGTCATGGCTTAGTGGTAAGTCATGCAGACTACTATTTCCAAGGTCCTGGGTTCGGGACTGACAGTGGGATTTTATTTTGCTTTTGAACTGACTACAGGACCTGTCAATCAGAATGACTAAGGCACTTTTAAGCAGTTGTAACCGGGTTAGCGCTGGTTTGCGCGGAGCTCATGCATGCGCACTGGCGTTTAGCTCCGCGCACACACGCCTTTACCCGCTACAACTGCTTAAACATGCTTACTCTTGCGCACACCCGTGCTATTTTCTTTGAAAGAAATGAAAATGGGGAGACAGGAAAGTGGTGAAAAAGGGGTCACAAAGACGGTAAGACAGTAGGGAAACAAGCTTGGGTTTTGCAGGAGGGATGTAGGTAAGGCCCATAGCTGCCCATTTCTTTATCAGCAACAGCTGTGCATATGTTTGTAATTTGGTTTGACATTTGATACCGTCCACCCCTGAGAGAGGTGTAAGGACAACAATAATACTTGTTGTACAGCCAATTGTAATTGATAGTTTCCATGTCTGGTAGACATATGTGCGGAATGGGCAGCTATGTATGGGGTGTAATTTTTTTGTGGGTACAGAGTGCCCTTTTTTTTTTTTTCAGGTGAGAGTGGTATGTCAGGTGAAGGAAGTTGGTATAGCTGGGGAGGTAGGTTGGGTAGGTCAACAGACAAGACAAACAAGACGCATACAGGGGCGTTGTATGACACGTGTGGGGGGGGTTACACAATTGACGGGGACGGAGGTTTGGATATCCAGAGCCCATGAGCCCACAGATGGCAACAGTGGAACTGATATCCCCACCCATGGGCAGTTATCACTGTTCCTTCGCTGCCCAGGATGGGGCTTTGCTGGGGGCTGTGTAGGCCGGGCAACAGGCATGCCCGTAAGTTGTGCCACCTGTGCCTCAAGCTGGCGTAGGGGCTCAAGAACAGAGTCCCGGATCTCCCTACGCACCACAGTCTGGATGCTATGGAGGGTGAGTGATGGTTCTCCTCCGGCCACACTTGCAGAGGGGGGACGGGCCCCATCCCCTGCAGTGCTTCCACCCGCAGGTGGCACAGGGCCACCGGAGGAGGATCCAGACTGGGCACTAGTGCCAGGTGCACTCGCCAGCTGAGGTGGGAGAGGTGGGTCCGCTGGAACCCGCCTTCCCTGTCGTTCTTTGTTTTGCATTATGTCATGACAGTTTGGGTTAGTAACATACAATACTATTCGCAATTAGTTGTAACAGCATGCATTAGTATTCCCATTAACCAAACACCCAGATATTCACACCATTGAACAGCAAGCATAACACATGCATAATTTGAACAGCAATACACAGTCCAACAACATGCAGGGTTGATTGATGGCAACAGGCCATCAGGTTTGGATGTATGAACAGGGCAGATGCATCAACGGACATGCAAATATTTATGACCCATCAGGACAAATGTCCAGGGGTGTTAATTGTGATTGCACATACCATTTTCACGTGGAATGGATTATATGTGGTTATAGGGTTTCACTTGAAACCATCAAATTAACACTACGTCGAGTCTCACATCATTGAGACTACAACATCGTAAACTGAAACCAACGAAAACTAAAATCATCGAGAGTCATAGCATCGACTTCAATGAAAATTGAAATCATCGAGATTCATACCATCGAGTTTAAGGTATACATGTAGCTACACTGTCAGAGTTCCATACATGTTTGCTACATAGTGTATATTCGTACATACCTTCTCATTTTTAGATGTCCGGTGCAGGTAATTATATAAGTGGTTTTGTCACTTTAAACAATTAAATCATAGCAGGCTAAAATGGCGGAACACTCAACGTATCGCCCTGGTACTATAGGTATGTTGTACTCGGTGACAAAATCGCAGTGTAAAAAGGATGTACCTCTCATAGATGGATTTGTGTATAACTTAGAATGTGCTGTAGATATGAAAAGGTATTGGTGTTGTAAGCAAAAGCATGTCAACAAATGTAAGGGACGTTGTGTAACCATATCAATGTCTGATGGGGAAAAGTTATGCAAAAGTGCTGCCCATAGTCATACCGGAGATCTGTCAGAAGTACAGTGATACCAAATGTGTACTTACTTAAAGGAGAAAGCTGTAATGTCTCGAGATACACCATGTCTAATAGTTGATGATGTTATGGCTACAACTAGTTTAGGCAATGTTCCTAATCTGCCAAGCCGTAAAGCGTTATTACAACAAGTTACCAGAGTATGAAGGATAGAGAGTAGAGGTCCACATAGCAGTATGGTAACACTTGCTAATATTGACGTTTCCCAGTATCTATTAAAAGAAGGTTCATTTATCAGTAAAAGATTTATAGATGAATCTATGGATATGACAGTATTAGTAGTTAGTACAGTGAAGAATCTGTTGGAGTTGAGTAAGTGTAAAATTTGGTTAATGGACGGTACATTTTTCTTTAAAGGGTTAATATGTCGGCAACTGTATAGTTTACATGGAGTTGTTACTTTTGGTCCTTATACAAGAACACTTCCGTTGTTGTATACACTTATGACCAGAAAGTCTCTGAAAAGCTACAATGTTATGTGGCACTGTATTCTATCTATGATGTCTGAAGAAAACATTGTACCTTCTGTAAAGTATGTGTTGTGCGACTTTGAAATAGCTGCCATAAAGAGTTTATGCATGAATTTAAATGGTATTGTTCCAAAGGGATGTTTGTTTCATTTCAGCCAGAATATATGGCGAAAACTGCAGAGTTTAGGTTTGGCTTCATTGTATAATAGATGCCACCGTTTCCAGTTGTCTGTTAAATCTCAAATTGCTTTGTCATTTTTACCAGAGGAGGATGTAATCTCTGCATTTAATTTGTTAAAACAGTTATTCACTGAAGAAGGACAACCTTTATTGAAGTACTTTACGGAGTGGTATTTGTTAGGCAAACCAAGGAAGTTTGCAACCAGAAGTTCAGCATTTCTTCATTTTCCACCTTTGTTTCCTAAAGAATTTTGGAATATTTCCCAGCTTAATGCAGAGTTCTTACCACGTACACAAAACAATATAGAGGGATGGCATCACCGTTTAAAATGTTTGTTGAGAAGCCGTGCTACTGATCTGTCAGTTCTTATGTGCACTTTGGCTCGGGAACAGAACAGAATTGAGGAAGTACGTCTTCGTATGGCTGGAGGGTGTCCCCCATCACCGAAAAGATGTAAACTAATTATGCGAGAGCAGCGTTTACAAACTGTATTACAGAGTAAAGAGTCTTATGACATGTTGGGCTACTTGCAAGCTATTGCTGGGTTACTCAAGCTGTGATCTCACAAATTTGTGAATATGTATATAGAAGACGACCGTGTGTTGTACAAGTATTCACTTTAGTTTTATGTGCTACTGTTCTCTACAGCAATATGTTTGCATTGCGTTGTTTTTTGTTACTTGGAATATGTTTAAATAATTGCAGTATTGCAATACACTTGAAGTATTGAAATGTTACGATGGCAATACTGAAGTTATGTCACAGAGGATGATTACGTGTGACGCTAATTATTGTTTTCTCACTATATGGGACTATCACAGGCTGTTATGCGTGTTCGTCTTTCACATTTCGAAGTTTTGGTAATATGCACATATTGTTTATAGTGTTCCTTTCAGTTCGTGATGTTATGTAGTTTTTTTTCGACGGTTTGCAACTCGATGGTTTTACTTTTCGTTGGTTTGGGTTTACGACGTTGTAGTCTCAAAGATGTGAGACTCGACGTAGTGTTAATTCGATGGTTTCAAGTGAAACCGGTTATAGGGTGGGGTGAAGAAAATATTATTAACACCTTCGAATACCAATACATATGCTGTACATTTCTAATAGCTACAGATATATACGCACTACTGTTCTAACTACAGTTTCCTATATGATAACTACTTCAATTTGGTGATAGGACTGTTACTGCTACATCAATATACATTTTATTGTTATTCATACACGTTCATATCTGGCTTTGTTCAGCTACATCATCCTGCTACATTTGCTTTATATAGCTATAGACAACTGTGGATGTTTGATATTTCAGACAATCATACTATCTGCATATTGCAGACTGAGAGCAACATATCCAGATTTTGGGATACACATTCCAGCTGCAGCAACACTTTGGACACATTTCGCAGTTTGGTTCTACTTGTCACATTCATTTCATTCTATACTGACTGCAGTATACTTTATACAGGGGTTATTACTACTTTATTGGTGGATTCATAACTCTTTCTCACACCCTCTCACTTGTTTTCATTTTACTATTCAGGATGGTACTTACTTCTAGGCTTTATTGACATGTTTTACCTGTAGTTATTACAATCCTTTCCAGCAGTCTCACTTCTGTCATGTTTCAGTATTTCAACAGGGATATATTTCACACATGTGAGTTGCTCATCTTCTGCAGCTGTACTTTTCAGCCTGCTGCAGGTTGTGCACTATGATATTATAGGTGGGGCATCTTTATTTCAGACATTTTCATTTTTCTGTTTGGATTTCAGACGGCAACACACTTTTGTAATCAAGCAATACTTGCAAACACTTTTACACTGTTACTTGCACATTTTATTACTTAGTGACTACACTGCACTCTTTTGCTAACTGTCATACTTTTATATTTCTTTACAGTTACTGGGAGTGGATTATTGACCTGCCTGGTGGCGCAACCGCACCAGCCTATCGCCATAGGCTCTGCGGTTCGCAGAACGGACACCTGCAGCTGTAAGATAAATGAAGTAATATTGGAATACATATCTCCATAATATCAGCTAATTTAATTTCTTACATACATAATTAAATGTAACTTACTCAGTAGTGGGGCGTTGGGCATTTGCCGGGCCTCCTGGATCCAAAAGGTTCAATTGGTCCTGCTTGTGTCTCTTCAGGTCCGCATGGTGGTGACGGACCTGCTCACCAGTCCTTGGAATCCCTGTGGCACTGGTAAGATCATGAGCCAACCGGTCCCATGCCTCAGCCCTATATGCTCCCCACAGGACCTGGCCCTGCATGACTTGGGCCTCATGATTGTGGACTAGGAACCAGACCATGTATCAGGACTCCTCAATGCCCCACCTCTGTGCTCGAAAGCAACTACCCTCACCTACACCTGACATTCTGGCTGCAAGTCAGTTCTACAATTGTTTATGCTGTGTATTCCCGCCTATGGGGCTTATATATGCCGTTTTTCCCGCACTTATCTGTGATTGGCCATTTTGGAATTGTATCCACTTCACAAAACTTACTTTGTCATGCTCCACTTTCTATTCATTCCTATATATTTGCTATTACTGCATTTCTGAGTACAGCTGTCATAGCTTAGTGGTTCAGTACCTTGACTATGGTGCATGGTATCCTAGGTTCGAACCTGGCTACTGCTTTTTATATTTTATGACTGTCTAGACAGGCTAGGGGGTGTGTCTGTGTAAAGGCAGTTTTGTTACAGCTTGCTCAACGTTGCCCATCGGTTAGCTTGTTGGCGCGGTGCGCAGCTCCGCGCAAACGGGGTGCACTGGCTTACGCCTCATTTGGCTGTCAACACGCATAGTATGCTCAGCTCAGCTAGGGGCACACAGTTTCAGCGTGTGAAACCACTGCTCACCTATGGGCACTCATTTTGCACCTGTTAAACCACTGCTCACCTACGGGCAGATGCACTCACCTTGTTAAACTGTAGCTCAGCTATAGGCACATCTGGCATTTTTTTATTGTTTTGTTACCTCATATTTCTTCAAAATAAATGGACTAGTTCATTACATTTTACATAAAATGTGATTTTATATGTGTACATGTTTGTCAGGGACTTGTTTCATGCTTATTTTTCTAAAAATAAAAGTTGGTGTTGTGGGGGCTCGAACCATGAATGCTTGCTCTTCAGCTGACATCTCTACTGCTACGCTATTGCTTCTTAGCTTACTTTGCATATTTAGTTCTTATATGCTTTCCCACTGACTGCTAACTGTAGCTGCACTACGGGCACGCCAGCATAACGCGCACTCACGGTTAAACATCTTTACAATTTAAAAAAAATATATCACATGTTCATTTATATATTTTCTGTTCATAGTATGTGGGGGCATGTGTTGTGTTGTGTTTATTCACATTTCCGTGGACTCTGTCGTGGGTGTTTACTTTGGGCACTTTTACTCTTCTGGGGGCGTGCCCGCTTGCAGGGCTCGGCTTACGGACACACCCCCTACTGTCTTACACGGACCGTGTTAGACTTAGGTGTGATTCAGCATGGTCTCATGAATATGCAGAGCATGCTGACATCACTCCGTTTAACTGCAGCCTCTGTGTAAGAGTTATAACTCTTACATGGAGGCTTCGTGAATCCTGCCCATGGTGTTATCTCTTCTTTCTTTCCTTGTAAACAACATTTTGTTTATATAACACGCTGTTAATTTTAATTTGATTCATTTTATATACTTCACTTTCTTTTTCATAAAATACATTTTTATTCTCAAGTCTTTGAATGTTTCTTGACTTAATATCTTGTATCTCTCTTTTTATTTTCTTCTTTTCTTCCTTATACATTCTAAAACACTTTTTATATTTCTGTTTACAATTATGCCATCAAACATTTCAGTTTTTATAAAACTCTCTCATATTCATATGATTTTTCCATAATTCCATAAATTCTTTTTCTCTTCTAAATCCTTTTCATTAATTCTCTTTATTCATTTTACTATTTTTATGTATTCTTCATTTTCCTGTACTTTAATCCATATAGCCACAAGGTCTGAAAATCAAGCACATTTACATTATTTTTCTTTTAACTTTTAAACTATCTGATATTTAAAAATAATCAATTTCTCTCCTAATTTCATTTTTTTGTAGGTCCACTGGTTATTCTTCCATACACTTATCTTTTCACTTCTAGTAATTTCTTTAACCATTTTAATATTATGATTGTTCTTATTATTATAGCTCTTATTTTTTCCTTAAATTACAATTAAAATCACCCACCAGTATAATGTCTATATTAACACAAACATACTCAAGAATATTTTTAAACATCATTTCTCTCTCTTTTTTGTTACATATGCATATAAAGCTATAATTCTATACACATATTTTTTCCATCTCAAGTCTATTACCGTAATTCTTCCTAGTTCCACCATGGTTGCAGCTAATATTTTAATGCTTTCTTGACATAATATACATATGCCCGAGCATGTTTCTTTCCCCATGTTCCAAACTACCACACCTTTCCAAAGTTTTTCAGTTTGTGTTCTTTCTTCCTCTGTTAATAATCTGATATCTTCTAAAACAATAATATGTGTATCTACTGTAGCACACCATTGTAATATAGCTATTGTCCTCTTAAGATTGTTCATACTGTTCACATTTAAAGCTAATATTTTCAGCTTTTAAGAACAATTAGTATTATAAAATGTTTACCCCTTTCCTTTATTTTCTCTAAGCATTATATTATTTAATTTTCTTTTCCTTTCTTTAACTCATTTCCCTATCAAATTCTTTTTATTTTTTACTGTGCACCAGTCAGCTTCTTCCTCACTTGTCCCCTCTGTTTCTTTTTCCTTGTTACTTTCTTTAACTTCATGTAAAACCTCTTTATCAGTCACATCTTTTCATACATTTTCTTGTATAATACATTATTTTGTCTTTTTCTCCTGTATAATTTCACTTTCTTGCACATTCATTTCACATTCTAGCCATGAATGGCCAGTATTGCCACGTTTATTGCACTTTAAATCACATTTTTGCTTTATGCCCTGTTTTACCACATAAATAACATATTTTTTTATCATATTCATTGATTAAATTATCATATTTTCCACAAAAATAACAAGCCCTTGGTTGACCCCAGTATTTTACAACCCCCTTATTACCATTAATAGTACCAGGTACATGCATAACATTATTATTTTCTGTTTTAAGTATTACTCCACATTCCCATCTGCCAGTCCATAGTCCTCTCTCACCATATAATTTTGTAGTGTCCATTACTTCTTTACATATAGTTAACAAATGTTCTTTTAGTTCTTTTGCTCGAACTTCAGTTCTAAACTGGATCATTAGTCTTTTTTTTGTCTGTAAAAAGCTTGTACCACAAATTCTGACTATGGATAAATATTTGTCTTTTGTTCATATGCACCCAAAAAAATTCCATGGCCTGCCCAGTCTCAAATATCAAGTCACAAAAAAGAATCTTCATTAATTAAAATAATTGCTCTTACCTCTTTTGCTTTGATACCCAGAGGTGCTATGAAAGAGTCACAAACCTCAAACCTGTCCAAACTTTCTTTTTTTTTTACTGCTCACATGTACTGTATACTTCTTTTTTGTTTCTTTTATTTCTTCTTTGTTCCTTCTACAACAGTTTGTGCATATGTTTTGGTCTCTGGAACATTTTCTGGCACAGTCTCTTCTTCTCCTTTTTCTTCTTCTATTTTTTCCATGATATTACTCCATGAAATTGCTGCTCCATTTTCTGGCTTACTTTGGTTTACCATTTCTTCCATATAATCATCCTGCAACCCCCCCCCCCCAAATTGGAGGGTTGTAATTATGCATCTTTCAGCAGTAACTGTCTCTCCTCAAACAATGTCATCTGAATGTTTTCCTCTGAATCCATCTCTATTTCAGCTACAATCTTCTTTTCCTCCAATGTCACTGCTTTTCTGCACCCATATCTTCAGAAAAAAAACTGTGGTAGTGATTCTACCATTTCAAATACATTTGCAGCAACTTTCATTCCAGTTTCAGCAAAATTTTAATAAACTATGTTTTCTCCCTGTTTCTCCAGGCTGCCTCTAAGCCTGAAACAGAAACAGGAAGTCTGTTGTTTCACACACAAATGCTTCCCCCTACTACCAAAAGTAGGGGAAGTTCTCCAATGTCATTGCCAATTTTCCCCAATAGTATAAATACCACCTCAGGTCTCCCCTAAAAACAGGCTACTAGCCTAATAGGACTAACCCAGATAAATAAATAAATTGTGTCTGTAAGGCAAACACCTTAACCATTATACCAATGAGAAAGGAGGGTGATATAGTTGTGTGTGTGTGTGTGTGTGTGGGGGGGGGGTTAAATGTTGTAACTCTAAAAGGATAGCTTGTTTGAGGTGATTTAGTTTCATACTCAGATCCACAGGGAATAAAGTGGTTTTGGAAAGACAGAAGCTAATGGATATTTGCAGGGAGAGATGGAGAAAGGAAACAAATTGCTTTCTTGAGAGACAGGAGTAATAAAAAAATAGATGACAGAATATTAGAAAATGAAGGAATGGAAGGGGAAGTAATTAGACTGAAATATTAGCCAGAGGTATTTTGGACCATGTAATGCTGCTGATATGAATATAAAATTCAGGTGAATAGAAAAAGACTGTGATGGCCTTAGGCCAACTAAGTTGGTAAGATAATGGGGTTCAGACAGAGAATTAATAAAACAGGAGGGAGGAAAACAGAGAAAAAGAAAGATACCTAGGGAACCTACATAGCACACTTTTGCAGGATTGGTGTGGAGACAGGAGGATGAAAAATCACAGTCTTGAGGAAAAACTAGAAACATGTTGAAGTGAAATACAAATACAAAAAAGTTCTACAAATAGAAGTAGAAATGAAAAGGACGATGTGAGAACACGGTAGGCTTGGGGAAGTAGAAGTGTTGATAAGAAAGATTAAGACAGCAAGGAAACTATTGTATATTATGGAGACAATATAACAGGGAGACCAGAATAGCCTTTTTAAGAATGTTATAGTATGCTATATAAGGAAGGTAAGACTATAGGGAATGTTTTTTTTAAAGACTGGAAGGGATTAGTATAATGGTTAAGGTTTTTACCTCACAGTCACAAGGTACAGGGTTTGATTCTCACCTTTCAAAGGGAAATTGGTTATGCTTAAAATGGTCCACAATGGCAGCTAGCCTAGTACTTACCTATGATCCTATGAATATGGCGGAAAGGGAGTTTTTTACAAAGAGAGGTGGGACCAAGACAGAAAGTGGTAGGGATTACACATGTGAAGGCATAGAAAGGATAATAACTCAATGGTGTCCTGATTTTCTTTAAACTGTTATTTTTAAAATTAAAAAGCAGACTGATGGATTTTTTTTTATGATATAATCTGTGGGAGGGAAGAACCAAGGTTAGTAAAAGAGCCCTTGTGATACTTCTTGCAAAGGGAAAAGCATTTCAAAAGGACTTACACATTTTCATCTCATTCCCAGTGCAATGCAGGTGCAAGGCAGCAAGGTTAGTTGAGAATATATTGAAGATGGTTTGGGGGGGATCAAACAGGTTTTAAAAAAGGAAGGTCAGCAGTGGACCACTGAAGGATAATAGCTGGTTTTGTGAAGTCAGCAAAACAACAAAGAGAGAGAGGAACACACATAAAGAAACATCTCTATTTAGTAATTTGGAAATGTCTTTTTCCAGCACTGGAACAAGTAGCAGGGGAGTGGAGTTTTCTGAATGGAGTGAATGCTTTGTCTTAGGCTCACTATTAAATAAAGTACACTTAACCCAATGCATTTAGGATGGGGATACAGACAGGGATATCTGATGTCAACTGTTTATTCTTAAGTACAATGAAAAAGCTAGCACAGACATTGAGATGTTACACTAGATCATTGGGGATGTGATGACCATGCCCTGGCCCCGCAATCAAGGAGCCTCAATCCTCACCACTAACACCAGGGAGGTTGTCTCATAGAAGAGGAAAGTACCTCCCAAAGACCTGCAGGAGTAAATCCAAACCCCTGCTCTCATTCCCCTTTGACTACCTATGCCTAGCAGGAGACATACACCCCAACCCAGTACCTACTAGCAGCAGCAATCCAACTCCCTCCATTACCACCCATATTAACAACCCTAAATACCTCAAGCTCCTGACCATCAATACCCAAAGGCTAAGAAACAAAATAGCCCACTTTCATGCTTGGCTATACCATACCCAACCTGACATAGTAGCCCTCTCTGAGACATGGCTAAAACCCAATATTTTGGACTCTGAAATCATACCCCCAGGGTTTCAAGCTCTTAGACATGACTGCCTAAAAGAAGGGTGGAAGAGTAGCCTTAATCTACACTAGCCTACTCTCCATTACTCCCTACCAAAATCCTATTCCTCAGTTCAACAGCACTGAACTAGTTACAGGAAACCTCAAACTAAATAACCATAAAAGTATTTGTGTTGTAGCCCTCTATATCCCCCCTGGAAACAATACAAATACACTTGAGGAAATCCTTCTTTGGGGCTCATCTAATATCAGCCTTGAGACATACATCCTAGGAGATGTAAACATTGACTGGAACAAGATCACTGGTAATAATCCCACCATTTCAGTCAATCTATGTAATTTCACTCAACTCACAAATGCTATTACCAGACCCAATAAAAATAACCCCCCAGGCTCCATACTGGACTGGATCCTTGTCTCCCACCCAAATAAAATCTCCCACACTGGCACCTTACCAGACTCCATTAGTGATCACTTGCCAGCCTTCACCCTTAGAGCAAACCCCTTCTCTCCTCACCTACACCAATCTATCCATACTCGGAATCTCTCAAACTTTAACCCCACAGCTTTCTCCAATTCCCTCAAACTGGTAAATTGGAACAAATTAAAAACTTTCCTCTAGACGATGCCATTGAATTCTTCAACTCAACCTTCTTGGATACCCTTAACTCCCAAGCCCCTCCAAGAATAAAATGTATAAAAACCAATTCCGCCCCCTGGCTTACTAAAGATACCAAAACACTCATGCAATAAAGGGACAAGACCTGGAAACTCTACTATCGTAATAAGCACCCTGACACCCTTCTTAAATATAAACAACTCTGCAACTTAGCTAAAAAACGTATTACACAGGATAAAAAATTATACTGTATCAAACTCCAGATTACTCATTTCACAAACCCCAAACAATTCTAGAAATCCACCAACTCCCTTCTTAATCCAGGCACCAAAAACAACCTTTGCCCTGACACTAGAAAACATGACACAGAAATACAGAATTACAAGTGTTTAATGACACAGAAATAGCTACACTGTTCAATTCATTCTTTACTAACTCGATAGCAGAACTCACCAAAACCTTCCCTAACAACAACACCTCCCCCCATCTCAAATCCTCTCCCCAATCTTCCATCCTAAACACTCCTCCTACTTTTCATCTCAAACCCATCCCCACATCATACATAAAAAACTTCTCTCTAAACTTAAGACTTGCTCCAATGCCCCTGACAACATCCCCTCTATCTTTCTAAAACTAGCAGTAGACAGCATTGCCATTCCCATTAGTATACTCATCAACAGATCCATACAGGAATCATATGTCCCTAAACTATGCATCAGCTTTATCCTACCCCTCCGCAAAGGAGGCAAAAACAATAACTACTCCAACTTCCGACCCATAGCAATTCTATCTCCTATTTCAAAAATTCTTGAGAAATGTATCCACCTCCAGCTAATGCCATTTCTTACAAATAACCAACTCCTCACCCCAACACAACATGGGTTCCATCCTGGCCATAGTTCAGTAACAGCTCTTCTTTCATTTCTAGACATAGTAAACCATGTCCGTGACTCCAGCAATCTGGTATCCACAGTCCTCCTCGACCTCTCCAAAGCTTTTGATACTGTCTGCCATATCCACCTTCTTACCCACCTTTCTAAACTTAACCTTTCACAAAACACCATTAACAGCTATCTTTCTGATAGATCCCAGGCTGAGAAATGGAAAACTGGTACCTCTGCCTTCCTTCCAACCCCAACTGGGGTACCCCAGGGATCCATACTCGGTCCTATGCTCTTTAATATTTTCATTAATGACTTCCACATATGAATTCCCAACACTAGAATAGTACAATATGCAGATGACTCAACACTAGTCTGCTCTGCCTCCAACCTCCTTGAGCTCCAAACTAAAACTCAATCTGCTTTCTCAACTACTGAGAAATGGGTGCTTCAAAATCATCTCTCCCTAAATGCCAACAAATCTAAAATCCTACTATTCTCCCCATCAAAATCTATCCCTCTTGACAAAACCTCCTTTAAAATTACCAGCCATGCTAACTCCACTATAGAAATTGTTCCTTTTGCCAAACATCTTGGGGTTACTATTGATGAGCAACTAATATTTGATACCCATATTCAACTAAATATTAAGAAAACCCATCAGAAACTTGGCATGCTGTGCAGAAACTCACACTTCCTCTCCCCCTCAACTAAACAGACCCTTGCCTCAACCTACTTACTACCCTCTCTGATGTATGGTGCTCCCTTACTAACCAATCTATCTTCCTCCAACTCTTCTAAACTGGAACCTGCTTCAATAAAATCTCAAAGTTTGCAACTTCATCCAAATACTCTACTCACCACTGTATACCTCTCCACTAGCTGCAGTGACTAGAACTTCCCAATTACCTGGACTACCTCCAGCTCTGTAGAGCCCACAAGCTTATTTTCCAACCTAATACATGTCCAGCACTTGCTAACATCTTACCTTCATACACCCCTCACAGACCCCTAAGATTTGCCCACCAAAACCTGATCTCCATGTATAAACCAAATCATCCCACTGGGCAGCTACTTCTATCCTTTACCTTAGCCAAAAAATGGAACTCTCTCCCTCCATCTCTATGAATCTCTGAAAACTTTGAACACTTCAAAACCCAGCTCCATTCCTACCTCTCCCATAGTTGGAAGTGCAACTGGTCTCTACCTACTTAATTTTCTTAACTCATGATCACTTTTATTACATGCAAAGTCCCATTTTTTCTTACTTACCAGGGATCTATCCCTTGATAATTACTTTCAAATCACTATCTGACATTTCTAACCTATGAGCAAATTCTACTCTATACTACTGTTCTCAACCTACAGACATGTAAATATGTATTATATATTGTATATATGTTGCAGTTTAACTGTTCTTAGTTTGCTATTTAATACTTACAAGTTGTTACTGCACTTTTTTGCTGCTGTGTATTGTATTTTGTTAACTTTGAATTATTTAGCTTTTCTTTGTACTATGTAGTCTGAATTATGTAGTTTATACTTTGTACTATGGAGCTTTTCTTCCCGGGCGTCCACTGAAAATGGGCTCTTTGAGCCTAGTGGACCTCCCCGGTCACCAAACTGGAAATAAAATAAAACAATATGCCACAACAGACTCCTTGTGAGACTCACACTCACTTTCCCACTCATCTCAAATTAAATCTAGAGGTCCCATCACCCTATGCCCATGCAGCAACTCAAAGGGTGAAAAACCTGTGGATTCCTGGGGAACATCTCTGTAAGCAAACAACAGATGGGGCAAATATTTGTCCCACTCCTTCTTAAACTGATCTGCAAATGCCCATAGCATGGACTTGATTGTAGAGTTTAACCTCTCAGCAAGAGCATTAGTCTGGGGATGGTAGGGGGTGGTCTTCATGTGCTTCACCCAACAGGACTTCCACAGACAAGCCAGCAGTATTTCCTTTGAGAAACCTACCCTGCTGAAAATCTCTAGCAAAGCATTTGCCACCTTCTCAGCCTCAATGGAGGACAAAGCCACTGCCTCAGAGTATCGTGTAGCATAATCTATAATCACTAGGATATACTTTTTCCCTGTGGAACTTGGGGTACTCCGAGGACCCACAATATCCATAGCTACTCTCTGAAATGGCTCCTCAATCACAGGCAAAGGCATCAAAGGAGCTCTCACCTTGTTTTCTACCTTGCTTACCTTTTGGCACTGCTCACAGGTCCCACAGTAGCCTGTTACATCTCTGGAAATTCCAGGCCAATAGAAGTTTTGCATAATATGCCTCTTTGTATGTTTTATGCCCATATGACCTGCAAAGGGAATATCATGGGCTATGGCTAGAAGTGCCAGATGGTAATCTCTAGGCACTACCAACTGCTGTACTCTCTCACCTTCTAGCCCTCCCTCAGGAGTCCACTCTCTGTACAGTAACCCCTTGTTCCAGTATACAGATTCCCCCTTTCCTTGAGAATCAGGTGTCTCCCTAGCTATCTGCCTCAGGCATTACAATGTATGGTATGAGAGCTGAGCCTGTCTCAAGTCTCTCCTGGTAACCCTTCCCAGCTCCCCTTCCACAGGAAGTCTGGCATCCTCTGACAGCGGTGCCTCACTGTCAGCCTGGGTACTACTATGCACCTCTTCCTTTGCAGTTACCCTGTCCAAGGGAACATCAGTACCCACAAGCAGCTGTGGCTCACATTCAGTCTCACTGCTACAGCGTAGCTCACTCCCTGAAGTAACCACCACAGCAGTCCTGGCTGCATGTATGCAGTCTGTCAGGGTCTTCCCCAGGCTACCAGACCCACATGCTTGTCTCCTAGCCTCACTGCATGTAACTGCATAAGTACATAGTACTGCCTCATCCAAATCCTTCCCTCTCAGAACATCTGCAGGATGGTAGTTCCATACCCCTGTTGTCTCAGGACAACCCACTATTGGCATTTTGTCTTTCCCACTTACTGGCTCCCTCATCTTTGGTTCCCCACCTTGCCTCCATGGACATCTGTATGCCACATGGCCCCACTGGTTGTATTCAAAATATTTAACCCTAGCTCCTGGACATGTACCTGGACTAGTGGCTTCCCCTGCTACTGGCAGATTCTGTTGGGGCAGTCCATGCTGCCCCTTTAGACCCATGAGCAGTCCTGGGGGTCCCTTTCCTGTGCAGGGCTGCCCTGCTTGCTAGGTATAGGTCTCCCTTCTTCCCCAACTCCTCTGAAGTAGCACACTGTTTATCAGCTAACCAGATCCTCATGTCCTTAGGCAAAGTGCTAAGGGCTTGTTCCCTTACCAAAAGGTCTGCCAGCCTTTCAAAAGTGGTGACCTGACATCCACTCACTCAGCTATGAAATAAGTGCTTAGTTCAACAACATATTCACATACATTTTCATCTGCCTTGTGTCTATGCTCACAAAACTTTTTCCTATACATTTCAGGTGTTAGCTTAAAATATTCTAATAAATGTTTTTTTTACAGCAGTATAATCAAAACAGTCAGTGTCATGCATTTTTGCTAAAGAAGTTATAGCTTTACCATGGAGTAAGGGGGTCAGGAACCATACCAAGAGCCTTTTGTCAATTTCATACTGTTTACATACCCACTCAAACATATGAAAGACGCTATCAAAATTATCCCCCTCTTTAAACTGTGGAAGAAATTTACTTACCTTTTGTGCATCTGGGGTCTGGTTACTCCCTTCCCCATTACCTGCATGACTCTTGCGAAGAGTCAGTATTTCCCTCTCATGCCTCCTCTGCTGTTCATTTTCTTCAGCTTCTAGGCTCCTCATTCACTTGGCTGCTTCTAGTTCCATACACCTGGCCTCCAACTCAAGTCTCTTCAGCTCCAGCTGGATTTTTAAGTCCACTGCAGAAAAGTTGAGCTGTCCATTCTCCGAGGATATTGTAACTCCACTGTCAGTCTGATTGTCCTCCAGGCTGCTGTTTTCTGATGCAGCTGTAACCAAGGCTGCAGTCAGGTCTGCTTTAGTCAGGTTTCCATGCACCAGTCCCCTAACCTGGCACATCTCCGCCAGCTGGCTCCTTGTCAGCTTTCCATACTCCTCTGCTGACATGCTGCCTGCTCACCCTGACTAACACTAAGCTAACAAAAGAAATAAAACAATTGTGATATGAACTCTGAGTGTACACTGCATGGCTGTTTTAGAGTACAAAACACTTTTAGAGATCGCTGTACATAAGCTACAGGAATTCACTCTACCCACACCACTACAAGCCAATTAGTGTGTGAAGTAGATCCCACCACTGCCACCACTTGTGATGATCGTGCCCTGGCCCAGCAATCAAGGAGCCTCAATCCTCACGACTAACACCAGGGAGGTCATCTCATAGAAAAGGAAAGGATAACTAATACACACAGTAAAGTACAATTTCCCTTAAGTGCCCGCAGAGATCACAGTCAGTCCGGGGCCGGTTGCTCCCTTGCTCACCAGGTCCCCAATAAGACTCCCCACTGGCACAGCTATAGGGTCCGGGTCTCAGCCTAACTGGGCAAGCTAAAACCTCCTGTACCCTCTCTGTCCAACCAGTGCTTTGTATCCCTGCCAAGTAGCTGACACAACACACACGCACTTTGAGATAATTATTTATACAACTTCACAGACACTCCTGGGAAAGGCTGACACAGATTCTCCAACCATGCCCCTTTACCCAGACTATATGGTAGTAATTACTGCCACCACCTAGTTATTAATATCAGCTAGTAAAAGGCCCTTAAAAGGGTGTCCAGTTATTACTGTGCAATATTAATATACAATGGTAGTATGACCAACAGTCAAGGCTTACTTTAGTGTGGCTTATTACAATAACCTCTTTATAAATATGCAATGTATTCTAGAGCTTATCTTTACACAAATCAGCCACAAGTAGAAGGTTTTAAAAATATTTAATAATAAATAATTAAAACACAAGACAAAACTACTACACCACAGAAATATCTAAGAGTTCAGAGATCACACAGAAACTTAAAATAATACAGTAGGACAGGTCTGATTTCAAAGAAACATACCTAATTAAACTTTACTAGCTTTAACTATTCCTACAAGAAATCACAGTGCTAGAAACTTACATGTGAGCTTAAGCAGAGTGTTGGTAAGTTGGATATCAAGATCAAAATGCTCTTTGTCTCTTGTGAGAAATAGTATTTAAACATTACTCACAAACATTTCTCTGGGTCCTCCCCAGATTGCATCATTTTTGACACTTGCTCTGAGTTCCCAGGCTAATAGAAACTCCATTTACTTTATTTAGCAAGCTAACACCTGCACAGGAGAATACAACACTAAAAGGCATTTCACATACACACTCTAGCAATTAGTCCTTAGTTAACACAATAGACAGAATGTCTTCAGCCAGCCTGACCGGAACCAACTTTAAAGATCAAAGAATGTCATAAAATCATTTCAATTTCAAAAGACACATTTGAAGGGCTTGACTTAGTGTTTCTTTACAGCAAGGGGGCAATATTGTCAGCACTCTGATTGGAAAACAAACTTTCTCCACCAGGGTATTAATGTACAAGTAATGCCTGCTGACAAACAAGTCCACCACTTAATGGCAGCATATCAAACTGATGTGGAGCTCGGACTGCAAAAAAAAAAATAACGGCTGTCATTCGTTTACACTCACTAAGCAGCAGTTGTGCTGTTAAGCGAGTGCAAAATGTAAAACAAAAAAAAATAGGAGAGAGACTGTCCCTGGGATTTATGAAGCTTGCGGAGTAGTGTTGGTGATTTAGCACCAAATATGGCCATCGAACGATTCAGTTAAGAGCTGTTTCCACGTGCACTACCAGCGTACGCCAGAGCTGCACAGCTCCTGGCGCATGTATACTAATTACCCCATGTGCAGCAGTGTAGTATGCAAATTAAGGTATATAGCGATTCATGAAGTTGTGCAGGTGTAGCGTAAGCATGTAGAAATGTAAACCAAAAGAAAAACGGTTTACATTTTGTCACACATAAAATTAGAGCCATAACAACGGACCAAACTTACGTATTATAATGTTAATATATGCCAATGGTTAAATATATAGCCAGTGGCATAAAACAACATGCACAACATATAAAAAATAACATTTAGTGTCATGGCCACACCAATACAAAGTAAAACCGCAGTGCATCGCTGCGCAAATGGGATCACAAGGAAAATATATTTAGATGTCATAAAACTGTAATGTAACACAATTCATGATATCCCCATAATAGTCAATGGCACACATGCTACACCACAACCATGGTGCAAGGGTTGCTAAGGGTCTGTGACAGTGTTCCGTGCAGTAACTAGGAATTAGCAGTCAATTCCATGCAAATGAGTTAAGTAATAATGAATCGCAAATGCCCCGCTGGCGTAAGGATGTACCACACAGCATAGCGTTACAACACTGAGGAGTGGCCTGGAGGTAAACATGACATCAAGAGAGGGGCGCGCCACCGTAGCTGTAAGCACATTGGATCATTCCTAATCCATTTTGCGTGTTGCTAAGCAAAGCTGCAAGATAGGGGTGTGAAAGTAGCCGTAGCTTTGCTTAGCTGAGAACACACAAGGTAACCGAAAGTGCATGTGAACGTGGATGAAAATGCGTACAAAAGCCGGTAAACACTTGTGCTCGGAGAGCAACACAGCTGAAACAGGAAGGATACGGGAAGACAATAAGGAAATGCTGCAGCATGGTAATTGGAGTACAAATGAGTAATTAATACCTAGAAACTCACAGTGGGCCACAGACAACAGCTAACAAGGCTGCTAGCTTCATAGTATGTGCCATGCTACACAATATGATCCTGCAGAAACAGCTGCAGCAGGGACAGAATGGTGAAGGCCCTCACAGCCCACCACCATTGCCAAGGGACCCACAGGCATAGGGGGGCTCAGACCATGAACACCCTGTGCTAGCCCCAGTAGGCAGATGGAGGCGTGCTCAGTATGCCCATGCCTTGGCAAAGAGGGAACGTATAGCACAGACACTGACAGTGTAGGCATTCATGGACTGACACCCTTCTCCACCTGCACACACAGCAAACATGGATGGCACACACACACGACCACCTGTAAATTGTCATGTATAGGAGGTCTACTGTGTGCATCCTACATACGTAGCCCTCAACTATTGTACACACAACCGCCATTGGCACAAGGTAAGTCAATACCTGAACAGTAAATTAAGCTATCAGCACGTGTCCATACTGTATGTAGAGGTTCATAGATACATAGGTATGTACATGCCCAACCGCCAAGGCCACTCATAAGCATAGGCAAAACGTGTCTGCTGTCGCCACCCCATCGATCAACTAACTGTCCCTCTTTGGAGCAGAGCCACCTGCGGGATCCCTGGGGTGTAGCTACTGTTCACCACCCACTCTGCACGGATTCCTCGGAGTGTCAGTGAGGGGTTTTGGATAATGTAATCAGGGATATAGTTCCAAATAATGGGGAGTATCCCTGACAGGAATCTTCACAGATGTGTACATGTTACATAGTATACCTTAAACACAGCTTGCATTTATAGGTAGTTCTCCACAGAATAATAAACATGTGGAACACACAACCGCTGAAATGTGCGTTAATCACCCTTGCACTACCAGTGCCTGCTCTGAGAGGTAAGATATCACTGCCAGGATTAGAACACGCAACCGTGTACACATTCATCACAATAACATACCACTAAGCTACTTGAGATGTACCAATGGCAGTTGTATATACTGACAGGATAAAACTCAAAAGGTAGGAATGTGTTGAAATAGGACAAACCAACATCTACCCAATGAAAGTGTATGTTTTATATATATATATATATATATATATATATATATATATATATATATATATATATATACATATATATATATATATATATATATATATATATATATATATATATATACATACACACACACACACACATCATCATATATAGAGAGAGAGAGAGAGAGAGAGAGAGAGATATATGTCGATATATGGGGATATACATATATATGTAGATATATAGATAGGTTAACAACATCTACATAACCATGGAGGTACATATAAGTGGGATACCTACCACATACCGACTGCTTTACATACTAACAAGCGTAATCCTGAGGCTTAAGGCCTGAAAGAGCACAGTACCGAAACACCAGATGCACGAGGTGTAATCTCACAATGTTAATGGACAGTTAGTCAGTGCTTCTGGTGTTGCGGTTTGGGTAGGTTACTGTGTGTACGTGTGTTTCTTAGGGCTGTAGTGTGTGTAAGTGTGTGTTCTGTGTGTGGTGTGTGTTCTTGGGGGACTGTAATGTGTAGTTGTGGGTTAGCTTTGTGTGTCTGTTTGTGCAACCTAGGATGTAGAATATTAAAGTAGGGGGTGTTGTGGGGGGCGCAGACACCTACATGGGGGGTGTAGGGGGGCTTGGCCACATGCTCATACGTAGTGTAGGATGGTTTGTTTGGATGTGTTCAGTAGCAGTGTGTCTGTGAGAAGATGTGTGTGTTCCATGTTCATGTTACCTTCGCAAGTTACTGTCGATGTTGGTAATGTGGGGTATGGGAGTCTGGTCCTGGTACTGTGTGCATCGGAACATTGTGGTTTCAGGATTCCATAGGTCTCCAGTATACAGCGGTTGAAGTGTTCATATATGTGTATAACATAGACCATAACAATCACACATTCCGCCACTACCAACGTTTATGAACAAAGGATATGGAGAGTATATGCCTATACACTATTACAAATATGTGCTATGGACATGAGCCAATGATAGTGTTACCACCTGTCCCACTTTGCGAGGGACACTCCCTCTTTGGGCGGTTGTGTCCTGACCAAATATATTAAACTTGGCAAATGTCCTAGGATTGTAGGACATAATTATGTCCTATATGTACTGTAATAGTTGCATACAATAGTTATTTCTGTATCTAAAATACCTACATGTTACAGGAAACAGGATAAGCAACTAAACTACTACAAGAATAAGCTTATAATTAGGCATGAAAGGAAAGTTCTATCCCTTGTACTGACTGTGGGTTTGTGTCGGCCTGTAAAATCAGATGTGTGTCCCGAAAAGGTCCCACTATGGCCATATGAAAAGGTGGCAACCCTAGCCAAAGAGGGTCAGTCACCAACACAACTACGATGACTGCAAATACCTATGACAGAAATACACTGCTAACATGTAGCAACATGTTATTACATTCAGATGTATTACTGAAGTGATTCAAGGACTAACATCACCTGCATGCTATACAGGAACCATATAACAGTGCCTTAATGAATCAGCCTGCAATTACCATTGTATTAGTCCACAAAAGGATAGGTGTTCAAATAGGGGAGGAACCCTCATGCACATAGCGATTATGTATAAAAGCAGTTCCTACACACCTGCGTCTGCTAAGCACACCCACCAATATCACCCCCACACCCAAACATATTACAATACAAACTATAATAACATCACAAATCATTCACACACTGTACGACATCTGCAGAAGCCTTAACATACCTTGTCAGAGACACACTAACATGGCCCTATGTGAAATAGCTGCTGTTATACAATGGAACAGCTGCTGATGTAATAGGGATTATTTGCACTAATCCCATTTCAGAGGGTTGTGCATACACCGGGATGTGTTAGCAATTAGTGAGTAACAGCACAGTATGCTACACTTGTCACCAAATCAAGGATGTCTGGTGAGCACACTGTACACCACATAACAGTTCATGCATAGCCATACGGCCTTGAGCTGGCCAAACATCCTTGCCAGACTTAAACATCTGCAGAAGTATCAGGTACAAACAGACCCTGCATAAGTAGCACTGTTCCAAAATATAACAGCTGTACTCACATGTAGAACTAAATCGTCTAGCCATTACACACAGTCCATGGGAGTCATGAAGCTAATATATCTCTGTGTGTCTCCATATAGCTGTTGAAATATATCGCAATAACACATCTAGGCCATCTCCCTCGACAGTAAGGCAAATGGACAACGCCCCAAAGGAGTACTCACTTATACACCACTGTTGCCATGGTAACGGCTAATGGAGTAGCTGCACAGCTGACGTGCATCCAGTTAACTACTTTGGAACAGCAATTGGTGGACAGGATACCACATGTTACCGATATGTAACTAGAAAAGGATGTGTTATCACACATTCAAACCATCTGTATATACCAGTGGAACATTACAAAGAACATTGAAATACAAACTGAAAAGGACTGAATCAACAGTTAACGACACCTCGGTTTACTAATAAGGTATGTAGAACAGTCAGTATGTCTGTGTATAGTACTATTATGTAGGATTTAAAGTGCACGCAATCCATATAGTGGAAACAATTATCTTGTAGTGATGTATTGTTGAGCATAGTAACGCTTGTAGTATTTGTGTGTACTGCTGTAGGTCACAAGACAAACACTGCATACACCACAAGGGATGCTAAATAAGGGCTTTGAACAGAAATACTCCTCACCAGCCGATGTCAGTGGCAGGGCTGGTCCAACAAGTATGTGCTATAACAGGGGATAGTATATGTTGATATATTGTAACTGTAGCCATATGTATGGGTGTATTACAGAGAATAACATGTGGAAGGTTGGGCCACTGTGCAAGTATGATTTGCAATGTGGGATATTCTGCCAGTAACTGTGTAATGTACAGTATTGTAGGCAGATATGTATTACAAGCTACATAGCATTACTGTAATGTTAGGCAAACATTAGTTATGTCAATTGGCATTTACAATACACAATAACAGGATACATATGTCTTTTAGTGAGCCGACAGTTATCAGCATGATAGCAAAGTAAAATGGAAGAGCTATTTAACTATCCATGCACATAAGGCATGTAATATGTGCAAAGGTAGGTACTAGGCTGTCTTACCAAGGGTATCTGTAAGCCTAGCTAGAGTGTGTTGGCTTTCGCCACCTCCATAGGTTGGTTTCCTGTGCCTCTGAATGGCAGAGCCAATAGTTCCCTGTGCTTCTGTCCAGCTGAGCCACTGCAGTGATCCCCGGGGTACATGTCTGTCTCCCATCCACATGTCAAGGTTTCCCTTGAAGAGTGCTCATGAGGACCCCTGCCTGATGTACATTGGAATCATTTTAGAAAGCATAGGGAGTGTCCGGGTCAGGAATCTATCTGTCCAGCACGTCCTACTCATCGTTGTTGTTAGGTGTATATCCCTAGAGTATGTGGCTCTCAGGGGCTTCTGTTTAGGTGGAGCATATCCAGCAATACAGGGTTGGACATGGGCCTTGTATGTCAAGCAAAGATCACCTGTGAGTATGTGGTATGCAACTGAGTACAGCTAGAGTTTCGTAGGTTGGGCTGCATAGGTCATCTGTTTGTGGCCAGCAATCCTCTTGGTGTGGTACTGGTGTTGTCTTCCAAGCTGTTGCAGTTGTCTTATAAGGTATATCCCAAATGGAATGTTGTATCCTTTAATGGGTCTAATATGACATGTGCAGAATCACAATGGCCCCTCTGATCTGGATGCAAACCCATTAGAGATTAGGGGGGCCATGTAGAAGGATATTCTAACCACCTTGTCATTATGGGTATTGAAGGAGAGATTGCTATCTACTGGGGTTCACGGATCCCATATTACTTTTTCTGTATGTAGGGGATTAGCACCTATGTGGTAGTCCACGGGTAATTAGTTATATCCAAAGGGGATGACTATGCACGTTTAGGCATTCAGCTTGACGCCATGATATTAACACCAGCTATCCGTCTCAGTGCAACCCTTCTAGAGGGTGTCTGTAACAGCTGGGGAAACAATTATGTAATTGTGCTGCACAGTGGTGCAGCAGTTAACGTTGTCACCTCACAGCAAGAGGTTCTCTGGTTCGATTCTCGGCTGGGGTGCCTTCTGTGTAGAGTTTGCATGTTCTCCCTGTGTTTGCGTGGGTTTCCTCCGGGTACTCCGGTTTCCTCCCACATTCCAAAGACATGCATCTGGAGCATTTCTCCCCGGGCCTCCGCTGAAAACAGGCTCTGTGGAACCTAGTCGGACTTTCCTGGTCAACAAATGTTAAATAAAAATAAATTATGTCCCCTAGTTTGCAGTCGTCTGCAAACCTTTTCAGCCAAAGCCCTCCTGTGCTTGTCTGTACATCAGAGACATATATACTGAACATGAGGGGTCGTATGACTGAACCCTGGGGGACACTAGTTGTAACTGGTATACAGTCGGACCTAGGTTATGCAACTCCCTCTGTGTGGGTTCTGTCCATGAGCCACTTTACAAACCATCACATGATATAGGAGTTAATGTTCAGGTGGATGGGTATGTTGATAATACCAGAAGGAGGAATGGTGTTGAAAGCCTATGAGAGATCTAGGTAGGCTGTGTGGACCTCCTTACCCTCATCTAATGCCTTGGTAACTGTCTCTAAGAAGTCCACCAGGTTTAGGAGGCATGGTCCAGCCTTAACAATGCCAAACAGGGAGGGGTCAAAGGTTGGGAGGTACCCAATGTCTCTGTGACAGTGATCCATAATGTGCACCATAGCCTTGCAGACCAGGCTAGTCAGGCCTATAGGGCAATCGGTCCTGTGGTCCATTGTGGCGCCACCTTTTTGGAGTGGGATAACTGTTGCTGTGCGCTATTCAGGGGGCACTATGCCCGATGTGAGGCTATTATTAAACATGGTGCGTAGGTGGGGAGACAGTACAATCTGAAGTTCATGCAAAATGCAGCCTGGGATGTTGTTCAGTCCCATGGATGCTGTGATATTGCCTTTAGAGTGTGCAACTTTGAGAGGGATCTGCCAGAATGTTGCCAATATCAATTGTTTCTGTAATGTTCATGCCTTTGTGCTGTAACTCAGAGCAGTTCTGGTTGTTGACATCGAGATATGTGACATAGCTATAGAATGCTTTGTGGATGTTGTTGGTATTAGTTGCGTTATAGTCTTCATAGCTAGCTTTGGAGGATCTTATAAGGGATCTCACCTTCTTACTGAGGCTGGCCAAGGATCTCCTCCATGCATGGTATTGTACTCTCGTTTGCAACAATGTGTTTCTCCTGTAGTACAATATGTTTATGGCAGGGGACCACCAGATTGGCTTAGTTAATTAGGAGTATAGCGTCCTGGTTCTGTTTGGGATAGCACAAGCCATGCACTCCTGTAAGTTCTTATAGAGTGCATTTGTGTAGGATTCAGCAGTTGTAACAGTACTGTCCATCTGCATGGGTGTCATGGCGTCCACCACATCTATCTTAAGAAGCATGTAGTTGGCCTTGTAGACATATTATACTGTGGTTCCCTTAATGGGTGGTAGGTGCGGTATGTGGATATCAATGGTGTTCAGCACATGGTCTGATTGGACAAACGAGGAGTTGGCTTCATGTGTGGAGTACCAGTCACTCATGTTGGTAATGACTAGGTCTAGGATATTGTTGCCCTTGGTGGGTGTGTGGATATGTTGAGTCAGGGCATTGGTGTTTATGAATTCCAGAAACCGTTGAGCTAATGTGTTGGTACACGAGTAGTTTTCCCAGTTAATGGTGGGGTAAATTCAGTGAGACTTATGTGATGAGTGTGGTGTTGTGCGACTGTGTACCTTCTCCACATGGCAGTCAGGGTCAGGCTTGGTTGGAGACACCTTTGCCTCCAGTTTGGCTAGATGAGTGCATCTCTCATAGGTTGTAGTGTTGGGTGGTAGGTGGAGAGGCTTGTCTGTGTACATGAGGCAATGTGTACATTACCTCAAGATGTCCAGATTCATCAGATAGACAGATGAGAACACTGGCAGTTGACTCTTGGACATGCCTGAATATAGAACTACATTCACCTAGATAAGTGAGGAAAGTGAGTACAAGAGCTACATTACTCTACGCAAGTGAGAAAAGCATGTACAAAACCTGTTCACCCTTACCTGTAGGTAATGAGGAAGATTGAGTGCTATAGTAATTATTAGCTTACATAGTGTTTACAAGTCCTGAACAAGTGCTTAGCATGAATAAGCAATCCAGATAGGGTATTGGATAATATAAACACACAGCCCCCTCCCCCCAACAGGTACACAAGCATATATCCATGTACACCACAGGGCCCCTGTATCCACAACTATGCAGGTACAAGCTGCACTCAGTCTGCATGGGACCTGCCCACATCACAGGTTGTATCATACACATATGGCAAAACAAGATGCTCTCCACATACACATCATGTAAAACATAGCTCCATGTCAGGTTGTGTACACACTGAATGGTGCGCACCAACAGGTATCACAAAGGGGGAGACACCACTGATGATGGGAAGTACTTTACTACTACCCTGCTGAGTCTGGTCTGGAAGAACATGAACCTTGATCACTTAAACCTCAAACCACTCTAAACCTCAAAATGCACTATCTCAAGGCACTCATAAAAATGGAGAACATCGATATCTGTGCAGTAACTGAGACCTGGTTCAAGGCTCCAGAGAGTACCCCTGCAATACTAGGCTACAACTCTTACCACACTTTTCGGCCACCAAACCAGGACCGAAACACTAAAGGTGGAGGAGTGTCAATATTCACCAAGGATATTCACACCACCAGGCTAGTTGCCCAACACAATGCATCTGAAATTCTCCAGGTGCAACTAATACTAGGTAAGACTGCAATCCAAATTGTAGCTTGCTACAGATCCCCCACCATACCCCAATATTCTCACTACACCTTTCTAAACATACTGGAAAATATTAAGATAGAACCAAACACCCTAATACTGGGTGATTTTAACTACCCTGCCATTAACTGGGAAAACTACTCATGTACCAACACCTTTGCCCAATGGTTCTTGGAATTCATAAATTCCAACGCCCTGGATCAACTAATCCATAGTCCCACCAGGGGCTCCAATATCCTAGACCTGGTCATTACCAACATGGGAAATCGATGCTCCACACCTATGGTCACCTGCTCATTAGTCAGGTCTAACCATAAGCTAATCACCCTTAACATCCACATCCCACCCCCAGTAAGGAAAGTTCCATAAAAAACTTCTCCAAAGCCAACTTCATAATACTCAAGTCAGAAGTGACAAACTTCATGACACCCATGCAGATGGGAACTGAAACTTCAACTGTTGAATCCTACACTAAGGCACTGTACGAGTACATCCACTTATGCATGAATCATGCCATCCCAAATAGAACCAAGATGCTCTCATCCAAAAAAAGGAAGCCAGTGTTGTGGTCCCCTGCCATAAACAAACTTTACAACAAAAGGAAGAAACTGTTGCAGAAAAGAGGAAAATCCCAGGATACAAAAAAACTTTCTTACCAGCCTCAGTAAGAAACTGAGATCCCTCATAAAATCCTCCAAAGCTAGTTATGAAAATAAAATTGCCAAAGATTCCAAAGACAACTACAAGGCATTCTATAACTATGTCAAGAATCTAAATGGCAATGCTCAGATCTGCTCTGAGCTAAAACAGAATGGCATTAAATATACTGATCCCAAGGATATTGCCAATATCCTGGCAGATCGATTCAGTGCCAACTTCACCCCCCTCTCACCCCCTAAATGGCCCATCTCAATACCGGAAGATTGCCAAATTCCGGTAATAATGGCCACACAGGTAAAAAACGCACTCTCCAAAGCTAAGAATACAGCATCCATGGGACCAGATGACATCCCGGGCTGTGTACTACATGAACTGCAATATGAACTGGCACCTCACCTAAGTGTCATGTTTAATCATAGCCTCAGCTCAGGTTTCATGCCCACTGAGCGGCGCAGAGCTACAGTTATCCCAATCCACAAGGGAGGATCCACCTTGGATCCCAGAAACTACCATCCCATCAGTCTGACGAGCCTTAGCTTCAAGGCCATGGAGTGTATTATCATGGAACTTATAACCAAAGACATTGTCAACCTTCAAACACTGGACCCCACCCAGTTTGGGTTCGTGAAGGGCCGATTTTGTCTCCTGAACCTGATTGACTTCTTCGAATCAGTCTCCAGAGTCATGGACAAGGGTAAGGTGGTCCACACAGCCTATCTAGACTTTACCAAGGCCTTAGACACCATCCCCCACTCTGGAATCATAGATAAACTTACTAAGCTGGGCATTAATCCCTACGTCACCCAATGGGTTGCTAACTGGCTTACTGATAGAACCCACACTGTAAAAGTAGCCAACTCCAAAATCAGCTCCAGACAAGTGACAAGTGGAATACCTCAGGGTTCAGTCCTGGGACAGCTCTTGTTTGGTATCTACTTCTCTGAAGTACAGGCCAACATTAAGGGACTCTGGCTAACAAAGTTCACAGATGACTGCAAACTGGGTGACATTATTGAATCCCCAAATGATGTGGATACTCTACAAAAGGGCCTTACAGAAACAGATGCTTGGTGCCAGAGCCATGGGCTCAAGCTCAATGCCAAGAAATGTATAGTTACCCCCTTTGGGAAAAAAACATGTATCTGTGAATTATGATATAGGTGGCAGTACACTAAACACCGAAAGTGTGATAAGAGACTTAGGGACACAGGTGGACAGTGGACTCACCTTCCATAACCACATTGCCACAACAGTCAGGAAATCCTTCTATGTGGCACACCTCATTACTAAGGGCTTTTCATACAGAGAAAAGGAGGTCATTGTCCCACTGTACTCATCCCTCATTAGACCCATTATAGAATACAATGCCCTGTTTGGTATGCGCCTCTCAAGACATCTGCAACAACTGGAAAGGCCGCAGAAATACCTCACTAAAAGAATCACAGGCCTAAAGCAGATGCCCTACGCTGACCACCTTAAAAAACTCCATCTATACTCTGTCACATATCATCTACTCAGAGGTGATCTCTGCTTAACATACAGGGCCATGTCAAACCCAGAGCTGTTGGACATGCTACACTTAAAGAAATCCCAATCCCTCAGAGCCACGCACTCCAGGGATCTAAACCTTGTCATCACAATAAACAAAACATGCTGGAGGGATAGGTTCCTGACCCAGAGACTCCCCAGACTCTGGAATAGATTGCCCATACATGTCAAGCAGAGTTCCTCTTTGGCCCTCTTCAAAAGGAACCTTGACGATTGGATGGGAGAAAGGAAATTCACCCCAGGGATCATGTCAGTCGCCCTGCTAGACAGCGGTCCAGGAAACTAAATAATGTGGGAAGAAATAGCCAGGGAATTGTTATGGCTAGGCTTGTATAGGCCCTAGGGCTGATAGCCTAGAACCAACCTATGAACCTATGAAGTGATGTCAGCAGTACAGATGTAGATGACAGTATGGTTGATGTCACACTGCATATCATAACCTTGCCAGGACATAGGATATCATCACCAATACTGTGTACCACCTGCACTCGGTATACTAGATGTACATTCCTATGTCACAGGAGTGTTTTGCAACAGGACTGCTGGCAGAACCAACACTACAGAAGGTGTCTGAATAATACGTGATCATCACACCAGTGGCAGCTACAGTATGTCAGGGTTAATGAATTTTATTCCCCCTCATTGAAGTCCATACCTCACAGACAAACAGAAGGCATCTGCCTATTGAAGTATGTGAATGACTATGACCTAGGAGCAATAGTTGACTTGCATTGTCACCCCTATGTTAATAACCCTGTACCCATGAACTACCACCTAGGCAGCGGTCAACATAATGGACACTTGTGTGTGTGAGGGATGCAGCCGGGTAGTTGTCTTTCCTGTGATAGCTACGTCACCACACCTGTCAGGTAGTCATATGTGGCAACCCTAATAATGATAGGGTGCCATTCATGAATTTAGAGATCATTGTCCAGCCATACAGAACAGTCAAGTGACCCATATCAGATCACATATTTCCTTTAAGGGGTATTGGCCATGTGCAGATGGCCTACACCAGCCTTCCCAATCCCCATCTCCACTATGTAGCATGATGCATACCCTGAATTAATCCATGTCCAACCCAGTGACGTTGGACATGCTACACATACTCATCCTGATCTCGAACACATTCTTCATGGTCATCCACCTACCACATGCTGGACAGATCCTTGTCCCATACACTTGACATAGTCCTGCCATACTATGCATTTCTGTCTGTCAAAGCTGCACATCGCTCCCCTCACAGACATGGTGTGATGACTGCATGGTAGTGCATGGTATATGTATCATTAACCCTGTGGATCAGTAATGTGGCACTGCTCCACCTGGCCCCACAGACCTGCCTGTTGGCTACTGCCAGGTAACCTTTCATCCTAGATTCATACATGGCTCATGGCATATAACCCACTAGTTGACTTTGACTGTAGATGCTATAGTTGATATCCATCCCTGCAAATACCATCTGGCTAGCCAGTGTCCCATGTGTATCACATGTGCAACACAGGTGATACATGGCAGGATGCTGAATTGCTGTACAGTGCCATGTAGATGTATATGGCAGAACACATACATGTAAAACCTTATGTGAGCATGTCTGCAGGGTCACAGGTCATGTCTGTTAAGGCAGTGTAAGTCCTTATATGTGACATATACACTGTATCAAGGTTGACTGCATAAATGTGGACACATCCAGCCATGTGCTGATAGGTAGGAACACCATTACAGGCAAACAGACATGCCCACATGAAGACAGCAACCACATGGAGTATGAGCAATGTAATCAAGTGACACACACACACACATATATGATGATAATATCCACTCAACATTGAGAGTCACATGTGTGTGACACAAACACATCAGTGTCATGTAGGTTTGCAAATACAACTATTTAAACTGAAAGAATGCGATACACATGTATGTTCAGCTGTAGTTCTGTATGTCTCTGTGAGTTACTGTGACCTGTCTCCATCATTATGTCTTCCAGGTATGCTGCGTGCAAGGCTTCCCCCTTTTACACACTTGGAGGATGAGGCCCTCATCCCATACCTACTTGATAATCATGATATCCTGTTCAACCATGTGCCACAGGATGCACAGCAGCGGGATGCCCTGTGGATGGAATTTCACAGGAGGGTTAATGATGTGGGTGGCCACAACCACACATACCAGCAGGTGCGCAGACACTGTACAGACCTCATTAGACAGGTGAAACAGCATGCAAATGCAATCACCAGGGAACAAGGTGCAACAGGTGGTGGACCACCAACCCAGCCCCCACTCACACGTACCGAGGAGCTACTGGCCAACCTGGGGACACCTGCTGAACCACATCCACAAGACTTAGCCGATATTGTGGAGTTGGGTGTCTCTCAACCACTGAGCCTGGAGTTGCCTGGTAAGTCAATACTGCAACTATAGCAACTATATTCCATATAGTTGCATGTGTCACTGTACAATATGTAATGTAACATCATATGCAAGACATGTATACACACATGGCGCATACTATAGTATGCTACTCTGTGTATGCACACGTGCATACACCATAGTATAGTCTAATGTACTGGTGTATGTGTTATGCACATTGCTCCCTGTAGCCTTTATACAGAGGTGGATTATGCTCACACTGCTGTGTTACTCCTATTTAGGTACCTCTGGCATTCTGCTGCAACAGCAGCCCGTTGCAGGTGAGAGTGTTATTATTTATCAGGAACCGTAATGCACAAATCTATCTGCCATGTGGCCATTCACAACATGTACACATAATGTATGGCCCTGTCACAATATACAGGTCGGACCTGCAATGCATCACAATGACTACCCATGTGCAATACTTGCAAACTATGTGAATCATCTCACTGACATGAATCCTCACAAACTTTATTGCCAGATGTGTTGACAGCTGTGCATACAATGGTGGAGGTGCTGTTCACTTTAGGTACGTACAACAGATCTGATCTACACATGTGGTGAATACAAACAGTACTACATAGTGGGCTGGAGTATGGCCAGTACACAGGTTTCACCGGTGTGGATCATAGCCCTGCTATGAATGTCACACAATGTGATGTGCTATCTTGACATGTCCATGACATCTATTGACTTGGCTGCTACACTGTCTACCTAACCTGAAAACATATCCCACATACCACCCTTTATCTGCGTAACCCTGTTGTCAGTGGAGCATATATGTCATATGGGACAACACAGACATGTGAAATAGATGTCCATCACAATAATTTGGACAACACATGTATACACATGGCCATGGAGGATGGCCAGAGACATGGAGCAACACACACAGTAGATGTGTTGTGCTTGTGTGTACACCCTATCATACAATGGCTGCACATGGTTCAACCATGGCCTTTGTATAATGGTCATAATTTAGATGTGGAACACTAGACATCCTACAGGCCTGTGCACACCTTGTGTAGGCGTAACATCAATCCACCACATAAGATGTGTTGAACATCTTGAGGGTGTTGCAACGTGACAGCAGTCACCTGTACAGTATCCACATCAGGCCACAGATACAGTACATTCCCGTTGCTGGTGTTGGACATAAATGCCATACTAGCTCCTTGTGTCTGTGTGAGGTGCACAGATGTCATGTGGGACATGGTGTACCGACGTGTTCGCCATGTCTGGCCATAGTTGCCAGGCTGAAGCAATATGGTTGCAGATGTGCAGGGTGTCATCCGTATTCCCATCATTGGCCTGTGTCACAACTTACTCATCATGGTTTAGTGTGGATACACCTCAGTGACGTGGGTCACATTCCACAGTATATACGTATTGTATCTGAACACAGTCATGGCTATGGACCCTGTCTGTAACTCACACTTTATAGCACTAGAGAAGCCTCATGATTCTTTGCAATGGCCATGCAAATCAGCTAAATTTGCAGTAGATATGTAGGGCAGGCAGACAACACTGAATTGGTACACCATTGCCCCACTGTATATTTGATAGGGCACCATTGTGTTAAACATGTATGAATGTCATTGCACACATCAGCAGATCACATGTCATACTACATGTGATTATCAAGGTCATATGCCACACATCGGGCAGGTGTACTGTTAACCTGTGCTGGTCCACATGGTATAACACAGGGATGTATGCTAACCACTACTATGATTGTGTAATTTGCATGCCGTCTGCTATGACACATGTATGCTGTTGTGTGCAACCTAGGGATGTATGATAGCTACCACTATTATTGTCTGCGCTGCATGTCGTCTGCCGTATCACATGCATGTTGCATGTCTTCTGTCATATCACATGCATGTGTGTGTCTATTGTATAGATTGTAATGTACAGTTCTTGTCTGCCCTCACAGGTGATGTAGGTGCATTGCCCTCCTGTGGTACATCAGATGTTAGTGTCCCCACAGACTCAAGCAGTGATAATGAACATATGATTGGGACACAGGCAGAGTTGTCAGTGGCTGAAACTGTGCCATTGGTTGCCATTTCATCTATATCCACCTCATCCCCGCACACAGATCCCATACCTGCACATACCCCATCACCAGTGGCCATAGAGGAAGGACAGTTGGTGCATGGTAGCTTGGAATAGGAAAGTGTGGGGGCTATGGAAGGTGTGCCTGCACACCATGGTGTCAGCTAAACTACCGGTGGTGCCCCACACAGGCATGTGGCCAGTGCTGCTCGTAGGAGGACCTCTGGCCAACATGCTCCTGCACAACAGAGCGCAGCAGCTGGTGTCACCAGATGCATGTTTCAGGCTGTAATGGAGGCACAGGCATGTGCTGAATGGCGCAACAGAGAAGATCAGAGGCTACAGAGGGCTGCTGTCCGTTCTTTAAACAACAGCATCCAGGCAATGGTAAATGCTCAACAGCAGATTGCTGATGCTTTGGATAGACGGTTGGGTGACATGGTTGGAGCCCTTGACCATGGCATGACAATCCACGAGCGTGAGCTGTCTGTGTTGGAACATCTGGTAGGAGTGAGGCATGGGGCATGTGGACGTAGGCCTGCTACATCACCTGTGTCAGGTCTACGTGTACGAACTACCTCACATGCCCACTCCCATAGTGGTGGTAGCAGCAGCAGTGCATCTGGTGCTGTGCTGTCCACAGCATGACACAGCAGGCCACGTGCACATGGCCTGGGATGGTCCCAACAGAGACATGGTTCCAGTGGACAAGTGACATCAGACAGTACCTAATCTGCACCTCTGTCTGGCAGCACCCGTGCAACCCCTGGTAGGCACAGGTCACATGTCCATGGCCAGACACCATGAACTGTAAAACCTCACCTGTTCAGTCTGCAGCTGTCAATAATACCCCTGTGTAGGCCAGACACATGGGAAAACTGTGTGCATACATACACGCACACACTGGACACATATGTAGGGCACCGCAACACACACATGCATAACATCCACACACGCTCAATTAGATCAAAGGCCCAAACCCACACACATGATGTCATCCAATGGTGCAGCCTAGGCCTCTGGCAAACATTAACACCCTGTGCATATAATGATGCCTGTGTCACTTCCCTGACATCCACTTCATCAGTGCAGGGACATGATCAAATGGCCTGATGCACAGGGTGATCAGACTAAGATGATAAGTGTAGTTTACAAATGTTGAGGACTGCTGACAGGCAGTAGATATACCATGTAGTACAAGTGTACAATACTGTTACCAGTATGTGTCTTGTGTAACAACAGTGCAGCCTAGGCCTCCGGCAAACATAACACCCTGTGCATATGATGATGCCTGTGCCGCATCCCTGACATCCACACCATCAGTGCAGGGACATGCTCATATGGTCTGATGCACAGGGTGAACAGACTAGGATGATATGTGTAGTTTACAAATGTTGAGGACTGTTGACAGGCAGCAGATATACCATGTAGTACAGGTGTACAATATTGTTAACAGTATGTGTCTTGTGTAACAACAGTAAATACATGTTGGTCATGATGTTCTGCTGTCCTTCTTCAGGTCTAATTGCATGTGCCAGTGAATGTCAGTGTTTGCAATTAAGTGTCCAATATGTCAATGTGGACTACTCACAGGTATGTATGAATATACCAGCATGCACCGTGTAGCTGCCACATACCAGTGAGAATGTCCCACATTACAAACACGTCTAATGTTCCAAGAGCATGATAGCTGTGTATTAAACTACTGTGACCACAGACCTGACATCCATAAAGGGTGACATCACAGGTACAGTTACATGGAGTGGTGAGGTAAGAGAGTGGTCTAGCTGATTACAAGGGTAGAGGTCAGTGGGAAGTGTGATGCCTCAATGGGAATCAGTAATACACATTCCCATGACAGAATGCCAACACACAACTGCACCTACACACTCAGGTATTGACACATGTATTCAGTGACACTGTAACAAACACACACACACACACACACACACACACACACACACACACACACACACACACACACACACACTCACGGCTTCACCGATACAGTAACACACACTCGCACACAGTTGATACTGGTGGGATGAGGACTCCTGCCTATGTGCAAATCATCATTACAGTACTGTGCACCTACATGACGCGCCACAGAGAATACACATGTACAGGTAGTCAGTATGGCCTAAAATCGGGGACATCAACATGGATAGTAGAATGCATTACCTGGATGGTGGGAGGGGTCTTATCAGTTCAGTATGGTAACATACATTCTCACCCCAGTGACCAATCAGCCCTACATACACACACTGTGGCATTCAGTAATTAATACACCTATGGCATGCACATACAGATACCTCACATGTGTGAGATACATGCCCCTGCCTATGTCCTGCTTTCTACATTGCAGTCTGTACAGATGTGTACACTAGTTTACAGGAGAGTGAGTAACAATTGAGATGTATTCTCCACAATACGTGACATAAATGGACACACACACAACCACACATGCCAGTACTGTGACTCTCAGACCTACCTAGCTCATGTTGTGTATGTCAGACATACAGCAATATTGCATATGTTACAAACTGTACTGATGCTTCCTGTGCCAACAGTGCTGATATATGCACTAGGGACGTCATATCTATTAACAGGTGTCAAGTGATTTACCTTCGCTGTCACCCTGATCACTGTCTAAGTTGTGTGTTATGTCCTTCAATTAACACAACCATTGCTTACTGGTTACACAGGGTATTGCAGAACCACTTGTGGCACACCTGTGAGCTGTCCACAGCAAACATCCATATGCAAAGATGCCCCACCACTTAGTTATTTCAACACATCTGTCTATACCTGTGGTACATCTTTCTGTACATTCAGCATATCACCATATACAGTTGGCAATGTTGAGGCTGCATTGCAGCTGCATGATGTACTACGATACACGCCAACTGCATACATCAGCAACTGCACATGCATGTTATCTGAATGCACAACACTATGTGTACAGGTGTGTAGGTCCTACAATCCTGACATTTGGTCATGTTTGTAGGCATTGCAATTGGTGGATATGTGTAATGACATACATGACACATGGACTGTTGTATGATATGATGGGTGACCAGTGCAGAGGGGATGTTATCTCTGTCAACATTGATATCACACCTTATGTACTGTTAGCATTCAGCGGCCATGGACCTACATTCCATGTGCATGTATTTAATGACTGTAGCCACCTGTTTGCACAAAGGACTACAACAGCTATTCTATTTACAGGTATGTTGTGTGTGTGGCATGTACATACCCAGGGCAGGTACATTTATGTCATATCCATACATGAGGGTGTGTACTGGTGTACAGCAACAGACATCTGCTAATGGTGGAAAGTACCGAGGGCCCTTGGTATGTGTACAGTTGACCTGGTCACAGACAGTGGTATCATTGCATTGCAAAACGCATGATGCAACTGTGTCAGTACATGTGTACTGTCTACAGTTGATATAGAGCTTAGTACAGTACACAGGTCAAGGGTCACATGGTGGTGTACTCATCTATGTCATACAACATGTATGGTTGCATGTTGGTGGTTCAAGGGCATGGTGGTGTCTGCAGTTTATATTCTAGAATGCAGCATGTGACACTGTGTCCTGCACATGGCTCATCTGTGATGACTTTCATGGGGGGACCGGTCAGTACATGTGAGTGGCCTTTATGTATGTGGGTACACTACCTGGAGCGGTCCGTACCTGTGTTATGGCCCACATGTCTGGTTCTGAGGTATATGGTGGTAGTGCTAGGTTCTGAGATATATGGTGGTAGTGCTATTGTGCACTACAGAGACATCAGCAGGGTGTTCCTCACTGCACAGATGTCAGTACTCCCTATTGTTGGATCTACAGTGACCAGCTGTGAATATGGATGCTACACATCTAGCACTGGTTAGCATAAGAAAACAATGCAGTTGTCCTGTAGGTGTATGAGAGTTAACCTGTGTTTAGGACATTTGCCTTGGAATGGCACTATGTGGGCCAATGCGACTTGGGTAATATCCACACTCCCTTGTATTCTGGATGCATGTGATATGTGACAAAGGCCTGCCTACTGTCAGCCATGTCATCCCAGAATGACAGCTGATGTTGTTTAAAAGACAGGTGTCAAATATATGTAGAGCAGCGTTCCCACTAACAATGACAACTACTAACAACAGAGCCCATTACAATGTGTTCTTTACGTCAACCTGTAATAGCATGGCCACTGTGGCCCTCCGTGTTTAGCATCAGAGTGCATCCCAGTCAGTCCTGTGCTACTAGGAGTATGAGCATGCCCAGTATATCTTGGTGTAGATGGACACATAGTAGTGCATTCCGACCAGCCCTGTGCTACTAAGTGTGTGAGCATGCCCAGTGACACCTTGTGTTGGTTATGTGCTTCTCTGTATGGGCATGGCCATTGTAACCCTGAATAGTGGTAGTAGTCATCCATTCCACAGATGGGCATACTCCAGGTCAGGATGAATTCCTACTTTAAACACACAGGTTCACAGGTATGTAGATCTTAACTGCCAGCATTCCTGTTGATGTCCGCTTTCCCAGACAGTCATAATGACAGCCTTGACATGTGTAGTCTGTGTGGGGCAATTCGTAAGTATGTAGTATTGTAATAGTAATCTGTAAATAGGCAGGTGTTCTGTACCCGACACTGGCGCGCGTATATGTGTGTGTGTGTGTGTGTGTGTGTGTGTGTGTGTGTGTGTGTGTGTGTGTGTGCGTGCGCGTGTGTGTGTGTGTGTGTGTGTGTGGGTATGTCTGTCCCCGTTTGCCAGTGGACTCTAAATTGCTTTTAGACTGCCCACACTCCATACATTTCTTATACCCACTGTTAGAAAAGCCTATGATATCCCCCATCTACAAATACACCTCTGGGAGGGCTGTGTCCCAGTAATCTCAGTAGCGCGTTCTGTAACTGCGTAATGCTGTAGTGTAATAAAGTAGTTATGTCGGTGTTCTACTCCCACACTTGCCGTGTGTGTGTGTGTGTGTGTGTGTGTGTGTGTGTGTGTGTGTGTGTGTGTGTGTCCCTGTTTGCCTGAGGACTGAGAAATACCTTTATACTGCTCACACTCCATACATTTCTTATACCCACCTTTAGCAAGGCCGATGATGTCACCCATCTACAAATACACCTCTGGGAGTGCTGTGTCCCAGTAATCTCGGTAGCGCGTTCTGTAACTGTGTAATGCTGTAGTGTAATAAAGTAGTTAGGTCAGTGTTCTAGTCCCACACTTGCCGTGTGTGTGTGTGTGTGTGTGTGTGTGTTTCCGTTTGCCTGAGGACTGAGTAATGCTTTTATACTGCTCACGCTCCATACATTTCTTATACCCACCGTTATCAAGGCCGATGATGTCACCCATCTACAAATATACCTCTGGGAGTACTGTGTCCCAGTAATCTCGGTAGTGTGTTCTGTAACTGCATAATGCTGTAGTGTAGTAAAGTAGTTAGGTCGGTGTTCTAATCCCAGACATACCAAGTGTGTGTGTGTGTGTGTGTGTGTGTGTGTGTGTGTGTGTGTATGTGTCTGCCTGCATGAGACAAGTACAGTGCTTTGTAGTATTCACTGTAGCGCATGCCCTAAATGCCTGTTGCTGCAGTGTGATATGGTAGGGGTTTGTATACAGGACATGACATGTGTGTGTTTGTCTGTCAGAGCCTGTGTAGAGGTGGCCATGATTGTCTTACCATTGGACATGTTTGGGAGCGGGGTTTTGTATTTTTCCTATATAGTATCCATCTTATGACACATTGGCCACCTCACAAGGAGTACAGCTGTCAGTCAGCCCTGGCAGTGTGTTGGCAAGCCATACCCATACATCTGGCAAAAGGGCTGGTGAACTAAGTATGCAGCCCTACTAGTACCCAGTATATGTCCCGCACCCATGTGCCATGCACATACAACCTTGCCTAGGGTATCCCACTATGTTGCTAGTAACATGCACATTAAGGACAGATAGTAGGCATGGTGTGACCGCAGTGGCCAGCAGAGGACATGGCACCCTGTACAGCGGTACAATAGGCCCATATATGCGGACATTGTGCCTTCACTATGTTCCACACTGAATGGCTGCAACATATGTGGTGCCATCATATGTGATCCACTAAGGCCAGACAATGCTGTACACATGTGCCCTGTATGGAACCATGCCACTGACACCACGGAATATCTGTCCATTCTTTCCATGCAGGTGCAGGGCTGACCTGCTCACTATAAGCAGGTTTCACCACACCAGGCCAGTATTGGCATATTGGGGTATAACAGACTGTGTACACTGCATGTGTCTGCCAAACCAGGTACACCTGTACATGTCACTGTACAGTATTGTGGGACATGCACATCCCAGGCAATGTCCATGTGAAGGACTATCAAACACAGACATGACATGCATTGCAAAGCTATGCCCCTACACATTGGTAACCAGGATGCCAGGCCAGATAATGCAGTACCCATCTGTGTGGGACATTGCAGACACTACACCCCTGCACTGGACACCATTGTCGGGTGACGCAATGGCAAAGATTACCCCTCACCCAGCCTTGTACAGCCATCTTGCACAGCCAAACACTAAACACCCATGGAACAATGCATACCTGCATGACAGTGCTGGCATCCTGTGTCTGCATGTGGGTTGTGATGCTCCCAACCACAGTCACTCCCAGTATAAACCTCGTTGGCATACCAACAGTTGTCAAGCACTTTCACATGGCCTAGCCCATAGAACCTCCAGATATCCCCTGTGATGCATGTGGTCCTGTGCATTACTGCGGTGTGGCAAACTAAGTGGTTACATTGTGTATTTGCCACACTGGCAAAGGTGTCAATGCGTGTCCATTAGAGTGTGGTTGTGGTGACAATGGCATCCGTCTGTTCATGTGGACTGACATATGTGCCACACCTAATGTATGTCTACTATATCTGTTGCAGATGGCACTCACTCACCTACACACATGTTCTTACAGCAATGCAACATGCCGCCTCTGTGGCACATTGTAGTAACGTCATGCACATGTAATAGTAATGAGTACTCAGGGGTTTGCCCCTGTACTATTCAGCGTGTGGCAGATGATGCTTATGGTTAAGTTTCCAAGCCCTTCCCTGGTGTACATTGCCTGTGTCGCATACACACTCTCTGGTGGATGTGAAGGTGTACACCTGCACAGCAGCAGCATGTGTATTGTAACAGATGGAAATGGTCAGCTGATGGCCTCTGCACCTATTGCAGTCATCCTCTAGCTGATTGCATGTGGTACAGCTGTGATGGTGTTCCCATAGCCATCCGCATGATAAACACAGTACACTATCTAGGGAAACATGTTATTATCTGGCCATGACAGTCACTGTGAGTGGTACCTGGATGTGGTGTTCTGACACGGCATCGCAGATGATATCTGGATGTACCTCAGTTATTTTCCACAGTGGAAAATAGCCTAATGACAAGAGGGTGATGTGCCACACAACTACAGCATGTAAGTGTAGCTATGCTGCATTGAGACTACTGCCTGTTTAACATGTGTGTGGTAATGGCTATTCTGCATGTTAAAATACAGACATGACAATACTCTGTTCATGAAGGAACCCCATCTGTAGGGCCATCTGTGAACAGGTCAGTGAGTGCAACCATTTGTTTTCTGTGTTACACACTGAACACACTTCTGTGTACAGCAGAAGCATGGTGTGGGGATTGCAGACAGCACATGATGACAGGGATGTGTTACTGCCATCGCATCCCTGACTGGACATGTGTCACATGAGACAGTGGTATGACTGACACTGTGTGGGATTCCAAGTGACAAGACGGTGATGGGCAACTGTTCATAGCTACGGTCACACATCTACTACACATTGTACAGTTGCCATGCTGTATATATGCATGTGTTGTGCTCCCTCTGCAAATGTATACCATCTGTTGTTTTTGGTTGCTGGTGATATCTTTGCATACTGTCGTAGGTAATCCTGTATGCTGTTGTCTATCACTAAGCCATATGTGGGTTTAAAATGCAACACCATAGGCTGAATGGGTTGGTAGGTCCCGGCAGATCCTCCTGTCCCACTTCAGCTGACCATGGCACCAGGCACTAGCACATCTGGGGCCCAGCCATTAACATCAACCTCTGTTGGCTCTGCACCACCTTCTAGTGGTACCGCCACTAAGGATAGAGCATGTCCCCCTTGGGAGCGGGACCAGACAGGTACATATCTGCTGTTGTGCGGTCCCGGATATTTTGAGTAGGTGGCTCCCTAAGGGGTTATGAAGCCAGATACACCAGTTTAAGGGTGGAGTGTCGCATTTACAGGGTGATGCTACCCCTCCTGGACAGCCCCCAGCACTGCCTCCTTTGCAGCTGTGTAGGTGCAGTGGCAGTTGCCCATGGCTGGAGACCTCTGTCCCACTGTTCCCATGGGCTTTTGAATTCCGAAGACCCATCCCCATCCAGGGTGTATCCCCCCCACATGTGTCATATACCAACTGTATGCTGTCATTTCTGTGCTCCTACCTATCCTCCATGGCCATACCTTCACTCCTTCCCCAACATCTGACCCTCTGCTATGGACACATAAGGCCATTTGGCTCCTAGGACACCATCTGCCCTATACATAGCTGTCCATTACACAAATGTGCCTACTGAACACATGAAACCCTTGTAATATGCATCATAACATACTACTGTTATTCTCACCACTGTCCCTCAGGCGCACAGTCCTGGTATGCACATCACTACTACATGGTCCAGGTACACGTGAGGAGGATGACCCCATTGTACACAAAACACTACCAGTCCCTCTATGGTTACCCCATTTACCTTTATCATGATGATGATGTTGCACGCAGCACATTGCAGGAGTACTGTTGACACATAATGATTGGACAGGTACTGTTGTGTTAATGTACATTACATGCACAGAATGATGTATACGGCCAATGTACAACTATTTGCATGTATGACTGACACATGTCTGTCTGAGGGAGTCTTGTGATCACATAGAGCAACACCACTACATATTACAGGTGTCACTGGTGTATTCCATTTTATTCATTTGTAATGCTTTGTTGCCACATGGTATGTCCCTGATACATCTCTATATATGCATGTACCTATATGCTGGAAATAAACACTCTCATGTACATCTACATGATGGGATACATTCCTATACTGTTGAATGACTGCACTGTATGATATCCTCTGGTTACAGCCTTTTACACTTGATTAGCCTCAACATTGCTTAACCAATGCAATACTCGCATACTTGTAGCCAAACACGCTTACACCCACTCGATCCCGCACTTGCTAATGCACCAGCATTGGTGCTTGCATCTGTCACTCACACCCCTGGGTGTGAGGGAGGACTACAATATTACCTTGTGATGCCTATTACATTATACTACATGACACCAGTATCAGGATTGGCCACCCATTAGGCGATGGCATCACGTTTGACTGTACGGAATCAGCGACCTGTCCAGTGACGCAATCATATTTGTGTGTACCTCATACAATGTGCTCCCACCTTGTGATGCCTATTACATCAGAATACATGAATACAGTATCGGAAATGGCTGCCTATTAGGCGACGGCATGGTGTTCAACTGTATGGAATCAGCGGCCTTTCCGGAGAATCATTCATATTCGTGTGTTCCTCTTAGGCATACCTTGTGATGCCTATCACATTGGACTACATGACCACAGTTATAGCCGGCCTTAGGCATTGGCCAACTAAGCAGCTGCCTAGGGCACCGCTTTAGTGGGTGCACTTTACCAGTATTTATTTGGTGTAGGTAGACCAGGATGGAGGCACTGGGTGGTGTGGTGGGGGGTGCCGTTGTGCCCTCTGCCTAGGGCACCAGTTCGCTAAGGCCACTCCTGACTACAGTATTGGGAATGGCTGCCCATTAGGTGACCGCATGGCATTCGACTGTACAGAATCAGCGGCCTGTCCGGTGAATCATTCATAATTGTGTGTTCCTCCTACAATCTGCTCCCACCTTGTAATGCCTATCACATCGGACTACATGACTACAGCATCAGGAATGGCTGCCCATTAGGCGATGGCATGGCGTTTAGCTGTACGGAATCAGCGGCCTGTCCAGTGAATTAATCATATTTGTGTGTTCCGCATACACTCTGCTCCCATCTGGCTGATACATGGGAACCGAGACCCTGCATTACAAATGAGTAGTTGGGTTGTGGTAGCCACATCCGTCGGACGGCTCATGCTACCGCATACCTATTATAGGTTTGCCACCTTCTCAATTGGCCAAGGTAGGACTTTAGGGTTACCACCTGTCCCACTTTACGAGGGACAGTGCAAAAATAATCAAGACATAACACATGTCCAGATTACAGGACATTATTATATTCTACATTTCATTAATAATTGCATACAACAGTTGTTTTATATATGACACTTCTATATGTTATGTGAAGTAGCATAAGCAATTCAAATGCAACTAGATTAAGCTTTTATTTGTGCAAATAAGTGTAATCCTGTACTATGCATTGCTGTAGGTATGTTTAGTCCTGGAATGTCTGACATTTCTACAGAACATGTCCCACTCTGGCCATTTGGAAAGGTGGCAACCCTATAGGACCTGTATGTAGAGATGTCAGACTTTGCAGGGCAACACACCCACAGCCAGAAGAAAGGGGTGTACTTCACTGTTTTGCCTAAATAAAAGGTTACTCTAGTAGCATTATAGTTGCTTATACTGTTAACCTATAACATTTAGGTGTTTCAGAGGAACATAATTGTTTTATGCTACTACTGCAGACAATATAGGTAGTCTTTGCCCTAAATCATAGGACATTTGCCTTAATTACAGTTATTATGCAGGACACAACTGCCCACAGGGAAGTGTCCCTCACAAAGGTGGACAGGTGGTAACCCCAAACCTATTATTCTATCAACTTTCTAAGGTAGTCGGCGGAATATGTGCTTTCTCTAACTATCAGACCTCTCATACGAATGGGGAAGAATAAACACGGAATCAGGGACACTGCATAAAGACCTCAGGGGCACATTTAGAAGGTTCGTGCTATTAACCTGACACATTGACAGACACAGAGCACATATGTATTCATACACATTGTCTGAGGTGCATGCAGTTTATGACTCTTACATGTTGTTTATTCATTACGTGTATTCCGCCACCTTTCCTCCTAATCACTAGTGTAATGTAATGTAATGTAGTGTAATGGCGACAACATCTCTACCCTAGAGAATATTCTCCACTGGGCCTCATCTGAAATAAAATATGAAACATTTATTCTAGGAGACGTCAACATTGATTGGAACAAAATCAACACACCTTCCCCCACCCTAGCTATCAACCTTTTCAACTTCTCTCAATTAATCCATTCTACAACCAGGCCCAACAAAAAACACCCCCCTGGCTCCATCATAGATTGGATTTTAGTCTCCCATCCTAACAAAATCTCTCTATCAGGAACTATCCCTGACTCCTTTAGTGACCATCTACCTGCCTTCATTCATCGCTCAGCTAACCCCTCTCAATTCCTACATAATTATATTCAAACTCGTAACCTTAGCAACTTCAACCCCACAATCTTCTCCAACATATTCAAAGAAATCAACTGGCAAATCCTTCAAACTCTGTCCCTCGACAATGCCGTAGAACATTTTAACTCCATCTTCCTAAATACTCTCAACTCTCTAGCCCCCCTTAGAAATAAACGAATCAAAGCCAATTCTGCTCCTTGGCTGACCAAAGAGACTAAACAAACCATGCAACTCAGAGACAAATCTTGGAAGCTTTATCAGAAAAGCAAACAGCCTTCTGCCTTGCTCCAATATACCCAACTCTGCAACCAAGTAAAAAAACTAATCATCAGAGACAAAAAAACTACTACAACAAACTTCAGTCTACTAATCTTAACAACCCCAAACATTTCTGGAAATCTGTTAACTCTCTTCTCCATCCTGGGTCACAAAATAACCCCTGCCCTGACCCTAGTTTAACTGACAATGAACTAAGCTCACTATTCAACACTTTCTTTACTGACTCTATAGCCAAACTAACCAAAACATTCCCTGACAACAACCCTTCCAACTTCCTAAACTCTCCGAAGGACTGTCACCCTATGTTTCAACTCAAACCAGTTTCCACAACTTTTATAAAAAAGCTCTTAACCAAACTAAAACCTTGTTCCAATGCCCCCGACAACATTCCCCCCTCCTTCCTCAAACACGCAGCCGAAGGAATAGCTCTTCCAATTAGCATCCTGATTAACAGATCCTTAAAAGAGTCATACATTCCCAAACTCTGGTGTTCTGCCTACATTCTACCACTTCCTAAAGGAGGTAAAAACAACTCTACTTCTAACTTCCGCCCTATAGCCCTACTCTCTCCTATATCCAAAATTCTTGAGAAATGTGTCCATCGCCAACTCTTACCCTACTTAACAGAGAATCAGCTACTTACACCCACCCAACACGGTTTCCGTCCAGGCCACAGCACTATAACTGCCCTACTTTCCTTCTTAGAAACAGTTAATCAAGCCAGAGATTCCGGACTTCTAGTATCCACTGTTCTGCTGGACCTCTCTAAAGCCTTTGATACCATCTCCCATTCATATCTACTCTGCCAACTCTCCAACCTTAATCTTTCCACTAATACTCTTGCCTGGTTCTCCAGCTACCTCTCTGACAGATCCCAGGCTGTCAGATGGAAGAACTCTACCTCCTCCTTCTTACCTACTCCTACTGGTGTTCCTCAGGGATCCATTCTCGGCCCCTTACTTTTCAACATCTTCATAAACAACCTTCACACTGCTCTCCCTGACACTACAGTCATCCAGTACGCTAATGACTCTACCTTAGTCTGTGCCGCCCCCAGCTTTACTGAACTTCTCTCTAAAACTCAAACAGCTTTTTCCACTACAGAAAACTGGATGCACCAAAACCACCTCTCCCTCAACTCCAATAAATCCAAAATACTAATTTTCCTCCCTTCCAAGACTTCTTCCTTGGACAAAAACTCTTTCAACATCCTCAGCCAAGCTAACACTCCTATTGAAGTGGTCCCCTACGCTGAACTCCTTGGCATAACCATAGACGAACATCTTAAATTTGACCTGCACATTCAACAAAATATAAAAAAAAACCACCAAAAACTAGGCATGCTCTACAGGAATAATCTATTTCTTTCCAAATCCTCCAGGCAAACCTTAGCTACCTGCTTCCTCCTACCCTCTCTACTTTATGGAACCCCTCTCCTAACTAATCTGTCTGCCTCCCTCACCTCTAAACTTGAAGCTTGCTATAATAAAATCTCTAAATTCGCCACCAAATCCAAAAACTCAACCCACCACTGCCTCTCCCTTCAATCTTTAAACTGGCTAGAACTCCCAAACCACCTTGACTATCTCCAACTAACAACCACTCATAGATTAATATTCTACCCAGAAAAATGCCCTGCTCTATCCAACATCCTCCCCCCTTACATTCCCAACCGATCTCTAAGATCTGAACACCAAAATCTAATCTCCATCCCCAGACCAAAACATCCCGCTGGTCAACATCTTCTATCCTTCTCCCTAGGTAGGAAATGGAACTCTCTCCCTCCTTCTCTTAGAACCATACCTAACTCAGACTTCTTCAAAACCCAACTTTTCTTACACCTATCTTCAAAATGGAAATGTTCTTGCTTTCACCCTACTTAATCCCAAGGTTCCCCTAGACTAAGCCCCTGTACTCCTGTACCTTTATACACTCAAACTCTAGCTATGTTTTTAGCAGGCTCTAACTTCACTGTATGGATGACAATATTGAATAGTTAGCAAAAAAAAAAAAAAAATTCAACTAATTTTTAACTTTTGCTGTGTCCTATAAATTCTTGCAGTGTATTGTAAATTTGCATTTTCAGTGTTCTTACTGTGTCTACATTCTATTGTAAATATGCATTTTAAAATGTTCTTACTGTGTGTACTTTCTATCGTAAATTTGAATTTGCAGTGTCTTACTTTGTTTTCTTGCTGTTTGTATTATGTTTTGTATTCTTCTTAAACATTGTATTGGTTGTACTGCCTTTGGAGCTTTTCTCCCCGGGCCTCCACTGAAAATGGGTTCTTCTTGGCCCAGTGGATTTCCCCGGTAATCAAACTGAAATAAATAAGTAAATAAAATAAATAGTTTTAGGATGGTTTAGTTGGGACTGTGTTAAGATTCTGATTCGTAATCACGGACGTCACTGGTAATCAGGGACAGTTCAATGATATGGTCCCTATGTATTCCCCCAATGGTTTACGGACTGTCCAGTAGATGTGCTCTTACAGTTTGGGAGGTATGGGCGTCTGCTATACCTACATCAGAATATTACTTACACCCACAGGGCAGTTCTAATACGGGTCTGCCAGCCAACAACTGCAAGCCTAGCCTCATAATCGCATACCCATAGTTCCCCCACCTGCCACTACTCTACAGCACTCATCCTTACTGTGGGCGCAGGTGGACGCAGGTGGGATATGAACACACCCCTACACACTGCCCACTCTCCCCATGTCAGAACACATGTACGTTGTGTCAACCCATGTGTTATCAGGCTTGCACAACCTACTGTTCCATGTACAGCTACATCCTGGTCGTAATGGTGTTCCACCATTGGTTGAAGGTACCAAATTTTTGGTGTCCCGCAAAGGACGTCACTGTCCATGTTTAAAGTGTAGACCTTGTAGATCTCTTCCACTGGTAGTTTCCTGCCTGGGAAGCAGTTTTGTATTTACCTTTACTGCGTGTCTGTATGTCTCACCAGCCTAGCTGGGGGGGGGGGGTGGTGGTGTGGTAAGTAGACGTTTGTTGAATGGATCTCCCACCAACATATGCCCGGTCTAACAATGTTACCCATAACTGCTGTAACATAACCTAGGTATATACATGTGTATATTTACTGTAACATATATATATATATATATATATATATATATATATATATATATATATATATATATAGATATATGTACATTAATATATACAGACATATCTTACTGTTTTATATATATATATATATATATATATATATATATGTGTGTGTGTGTGTGTGTGTATGTGTATATATATGTACATCAGTGTGTCAATACATTTCCCGCTCATACGCACTTACACATGTGTAATGGTGTTTATAAGCTTCACCAGCATGCTTATTCATTATAATGCCGACACACTCCAGTTATCTTGTAATCAGTATGTAGCACGTTATACAGTGGACAGATGTCGCTATATGTTCATGTACGGATTTCCGACGGTAATTGGAATGCAATTTGACCCATCCCTCTTCTGCACAGCCTATTATTCCATGTACTGTCGATGTTTGTATGGGCACATTCCTATTATTTATGTCAACAAATGGAATGCATGTGTTACAGAGTTTGTACGTCAACATATATTGTTGTCTGCATGTGAGTATGCATATATACCTATTATGACCTAGCTGACCTCCACGGGGCGGTCCATTAGAACTGGCCCATCCAACCCTGGCACGTCTGGATCCATAATTGCATACCCATAGTTCCTCCACCCCACCCGTGTTAAATTTACATGCGTAACATCCATTATCCACTTGTTATCGCAGCCATGACACACCTTTACACATTTTCCTCTCCAGAGCTTTTGGGGCCCTACACACATTCTGTCCTGCCTCATGTATTCACAGGGTCCTCACGCCATTTATATTTGCACATACGTGCCTTTCCTGGGGTTATGGAATACGGCCATTTGCGCTTTTCAATTTTTGGAGTTCCAAGCATGGGACTACATTCCGTCTGTGTGTAAAGTAGACCTAGCATTTCAACGATGTTACTCCCACTGGTAAAACCCTGCCTGTGGTGTGAGTAGCGGTGCTCTGCTCACTCCTGAGCAGCTTTTTATGACATACGCTGAAAGCACTTTATAATACCAACATTGCTCTTGATTCCCTTCACATCCCTTGTGTATGCTTTACTGTTACAACGTCCATTTTTTATATATATATATATATATATATATATATATATATATATATATATATATATATATATATATATATATATATATATATATATATATATATTTCTCATGTATGTAGATATATATCTATACATACATATATGTGTGTGTGTGTGTGTGTGTGTGTGTGTGTGTGTGTGTGTGTGTGTGTGTGTGTGTGTGTGTGTGTATATATATATATATATATATATATATATATATGTGTGTGTGTGTGTGTGTGTGTTTATGTGTGTGTATATATTACATCTGTACATACAAACATACATTTCCTACGCTGGGAGCTGCTTACACCCGCACAGGCACACTCGCCTATGCTTACTGTGCATTACATATGTTTACTGTTGCTTATTTGTGCCTTATACATTATGACAATACCACTTTGATTGAAAGGATCTGGTTAATAGTCCCATGCGATACACATGTTCACCTTTACATGTTTAAATGTCGACTTTACAGCAGAGCAACATTCATTCCACAAGGAAAATGATATGTGCTATTGTCGACCTTGAACCGTGAATGCCTTTTCGTTAGGTGGATGCTCTAAGCACTACACTATTGGTGTTCTGCCTCCTTTATATGTATGCCCATGGTGCATAGTTACCTGAACACATGCCTCATCACTTCACTTACACAGCAGGCATCTGTTTACCTGCTGGGAAAAACGCACTACTACACATGTGCAATTCCCTATTCCCTACTGCTCTGGACTCGTGCCACATGTTGACTCACTCCAAGGATATTCAGACTTCCAAAGCCTATAATCCTGGCACATACGTGTGTTCGATTGTTAGGGTGTTCATTTGGTCTTCCGGGTTTAGGCTTATCTGACTGGGGACCGTGACTGCCCTGTACCTAGTTGAAAGTCAGACTTAGCAAAGGGAGATCGTTCGTTCGCCATTCCCTATTCCCTACTGCTCTGGACTCATGCCGCATGTTGACTCACTCCAAGGATATTCAGACCTCCAAAGCCTATAATCCTGGCACATACGTGTGTTCGATTGTCAGGGTGTTCATTTGGTCTTCCAGGTTTAGGCTTATCCGACTGGGGACCGGGACTGCTCTGTACCTAGTTGAAAGTCAGACTTAGCAAAGGGAGATCGTTCGTTCCACTTTTAGCATCCTACCTGTGGTTGGGAATGCAGAGGTGTGCTCACCTATGACCATCCTGATATATAACAGCACTAACTATTACAGGGTTTTCCTATATTGTGACCATGTTCATTCTTCATATCTACATATATTTTCATATATATATATATATATATATATATATATATATATATATATATATATATATGTGTGTGTGTGTGTGTGTGTCTGTATATATCGGTCTGTACATACACATGCATATACACCTACATGCTCATTTACATTTCCCATACCGATGAATCATCGCCACCTACCGTTGCGCATACACGCTTGCATACCTACTTACGTCTCGGGTTGCCACCTTTTCATATGGCCAAAGCGGGGCATTTTCGAGACACATATCAGATTTTACAGGCCGACACATACCCACGGTCAGTACAAAGGTTAGAACTTTACTTATTTGCCTAAAGGAACACTTATTCTTGTAGCAGTTTGTTTGCTTAATCTGTTTCTTGTAACTTTGAGTATTTTACATAAATAACTGCTTTATGCAACTGTTACATGAAATATGGGACATATTTCCTACAATCACAGGATATTTGCCATTGTATTATATTTGGTCTGGACACAACTGCCCAAAAAAGGGACTGTCCCTCACAAGGTGGGGCAGGTGGTAACACTACTTACATCTGCTTTACGGTGCCTTAAGCACCCTATATCTGACTGCCACTATGCGAATGTGTAAGGTATATATTCCCGATAATCCACGTGGGGAGACATGTAGCATGGTCAGGTGTTTAATCCCTCGCAAGGTGGGGCAGGTGGTAACCCTACATACGTCTTCTTTAAAGCACCTTAAGCACCCTTTATCCGACTGCCACAATGCAAATGTGTAAGGTATATATTCCCGATAATGCACGTGAGGAGATGTGCATCACGGTCAGGTGTTTAATCCCGGGTCGTAAGTTCTGCAGGACCGGCTGGAGGCTGAGCAGTCTTGTGGACAACTACTGCTCATACAACTTGTGTCCAGATGTATACAGGAATGGACATCATGTCATGACACCAAGTCTAACGTTTAGAGCAGATACATATCCCATGAGGGATATCCAAAAATTGTGGGGACCGATGACCATCTTTGCTTTATGGCTGTAAGGTAGGGTTATACATGCAAGGCTGAGACTGCCTAGGGTGAAACTGCCTACTAGATATGGGTAGGGTTCACTATGTGCAGATATGGCCGTGCCTATCTAGCAGCCCGAGTATGGCTGGTTTTGGTGGATGTTCAAGAAGGGGGAGGTGTGCTGCGAAGGGGATGATGGGTATTCAATTATGTATCCAGGTGTGTTGGGGTTGGATGGCTCAGTTCAGGCCAGATTATGTTGGTATATGCCGGTAACATTTCTGTACATATGTATTGCACATTTTAATGTTCACATGTTTGTGGGATTGTATTTCAGATGTGTATATTTGTTCTTTGGTTATCTTCCTGATTCAGCCACCACTCCCTCGTAGACCTCCAGTTCATCTATTGTGCATCCAACCCAGTCTTCCCTTGGTGAATTATTACATTACCCATCACCCCTCCCCATATTCCACAAACAACATTCATCCCTTCTCTAGTTGATGGCCCATGGCACAGTCAACAGAGCACATTGCGTACACTACATATCTCTGGGACCAATATGGTTGTGAGGTTTACACTAACATTTCAGATCATCCACATGCTGTACTTCACGCACATAGGTACTCGCAAATACTTATATTTCATGACATGGTAGGTAGACCCGGGTAATACTCGTTCATCTATGGGCCGTCCTAACAAGGACATCTTGGACCGTGAATGGGCAGATATTGGGCGAATGCTCTGACCATTGGTAAGGTTGCCACCTTTTCATATGACCTGGATGTGACATTTTCATGGCACACATCTGAGTTTACAGGCCAACACATACCCACGGTCATTACAAAGGATAGTACTTTAGTTTCATGCCTACATATAAGCTTTTATTGTTGTAGCGGTGTAGTTGCTTATTCTGTTTTGTTTACTTGCTTATTCTGTTTTTTGTAACATATAGGTATTTTATATATGGACATGCGTACTGTATGGGACTATTACATAACATATGGGACATAATTATGTCCTACTATCGCAGGACATTTTACATTTATTATGATTTTGGTATGGACACACCTGCCTAGAGGGGGACTGTCCCTCACAATGTAGGGCAGGTGGTAACCCAAACCATTGGGCTAGGCCTGGCAATTGGCGGCGCGCTAACACTATGCATTTCGCTTCCACTTGGTATAACTAGTTACACTAAAATGGAATACGGGCACAGGGTTTTAAATAACATTGTTCCAGGGACGGGGACTCAATATTCAGCTACGTGCCTTTGTGTTTACTTCTTATTGTGGTGTTTGCAATGATGTCTTGTATGCTTTGCATGCATTTCAGTACCCACGGACACTGACAGGAGTGATTACTATTAGAGGCAGGCTGTACTAGTCAGCATTTTATGTTGCGCGTATGCACACCCCCGTGCAGTGCTTGGACACACCCCCTGCACTCATTTCCTATGCTTGTGGCCGTTACGGCAGCACGCCTTCATTAATATGTATGTGGTGCTGCTGCGCCATCTCTACGCCGCACGGTCGGCGCAAGGCTAATGCCGTCCTTGCGCCAAGCTTCATGAATCTCAGGATGTGTGTGTGTGTGTGTGTGTGTGTGTGTGTGTGTGTGTGTGTGTGTGTGTGTGTGTGTGTGAGAAAGAGATTGAGAGAGTGAGAGAGAAAGCGAGAGTGATCTTGTGTGACTGAATGAGTGTATGAAAGTAGATGAGACTGTGTGTGTGTGTGTGTGTGTGTGTGTGTGTGTGTGTGTGTGTGTGTGTGTGTGTGTGTGTGTGTGTGAGAGAGATAGAGAGAGAGAGTAAGAGCGATCTTGTGAGAGTGAGTGCATGTATGAAAGCAGAAGAGCCTGTGTGTGTAATAGATTGAGAGTGAGAGTGATCTTGTATGAGTGAATGTGAGTATGAGCACAGAGGAGACAGTGTGTGTGTATATGTTTGTGTGTGGAAGCAGAAGAGAATGTGTATGTGTGTATGGGAGAGAGAATGGGCTCTATGTAAAATTGTTGTTTTACTTTGTTATTATTTTTTAAGGACTATATTATTTTTATATATGTTTGATATAACATGCTTTCTCCCAACACCATTAACTTATACTACAGCAAGTTTGAAACATTAGGCAGAGGAACTATTTTACATTAAAAATATATAAAAAAAAATAAATAAGCAAGTACAACACAACAAGTTTACACAGAGCCTATTCTCTAAGTGCAATAATTTTATTTATTTATTTATTTACCTGGGAATTCCAGCTGGACACAGGTCCTTTTTTAGTGGAGGTCTGGGGAGAAAAACTCCACGGAACAATAAATGAGCAGCAGAGTTCATGAAGAACAATTAAATATACATACAATAGCAAATAATACATACTGCAGCAAACCTTAGATATACATACAATATGAAACATAGTAATGAATAGATACTTCAATATATAGCTAGAGACTAGGAATAAAGGTAGGATGTATACAGATAGTACTAAGCTCAAACGGATACTGTTCTAAACTCATAAACCTAAATCTTATATACAAATATTGCACTAAACTCAAGCAGATATAAAGCAGATGCTCCACATGAAGGTGGAACAAGCTAGAAGGGCTAATGGGATGGAAGGGGACGATAGAGGAGTAAGAGAGGAGACTGAGTGAGTAGTGTACGTGGCAGTGAGAAGCAGAGCAGTGGCTAGGTGTAAGTCAGTTGGATATGCATTTGGAGTTGAGATGAAGTGAGGTAGTTAAGCATGTTATAACAGGTCTGAGAGATTGAGTGAGGAGGGAAGGGGAGAGTAAAGGGTGAACCAGGGCCTGCAGTGGAAGGAATGCAATGATCAGATGGTATGAGGCATGGTGGCTTGGGTAGGGGAGAGGAAGGGGAGATAAAAAGGAGGGTCACTAGTCAGGATTAGTGCATGGGCATAACCAGAGACTTTTTAAGCGAGTTTTTACTGCAGTCTTGAAGTGATTCTAAGAAGGTAGTGTGGTTATAGTTGGGGAGATTGTTCTATAATCTGGATATGATGCAGGAGAATAGTGCTTCTCCCAATGAGTTCTTGGGTTTGGTAACTAGAAGTAGATTTTTGCTGCTGGAGCATAGTGGTCTAGTGGAGCAGTATTGTTGGAGAAGGTTTTGAAAGGATGGGACTTTAAGAGGATACCCTCCATGGTGTGTGTTAATGGGTAATTAATGCCCTTCCAGTGGCATAGAGGCCCTCTGCCTGCGGCATTGGGCCTCATAACACCCCTGGGTGGATGTTACTTACACATTAACACTCACCCTATCAGGCATTATTGTGTAAAGCCCATAAATCCTCTCACAAAAATTTGTAGTAATCAGGAATGGCAAAGATGGAAACAGTGGGATTGCATTCCTGATGTCTAGAGGGAAGAATAAATACTTTGGGACAAGGGTGTATGGCTTGTTAAAGGTGATTAGGGAAGAAAACTGTGAAGGACTAAAGGAAAAGATAAAGGGTTTGCTAGACAGGTAGTTAGAGAAGGTAACTCCATTGGGTGAAAAAGTGTAAAAGTGATGGTAATGGTTGATCAGTTCATGTTGTATATGCTGAGGTAGCTGGAGATCTAGTGCACAAGATAAATATCTGAGGTACATTCAAAGTGTTTGTGAAAGGTTTGTCTAACAACATAATATCAGACATAAAAGAAGGCTGCAAATGAGCAAGAAAAAAGGCAGGTCTAACGATGTGACAGTTTAATAATAATAATCTAGCTAGGGTGAGCTTGGGGAATCTTGCTCATCCAATAGTGTAATAAGATAAAAGTACACTATCACCAAAGGATATGTTTATTTGTGGAGGAGGGATGAACTTATGATGAAGGAAGGTAAAGTAAGGCATAACATCTTTAATTTTAAAAAAAGGCTGTAGCAACCACAACTTCTCATTCACTGGATCAAAACTCTGACAAGCCATTCTCCCAGGTAAGATATCTGCCTACCATTCCACTGTTAAAAAATGCTGAAACATTTCCATATAAAAGCCACCTGCCACTTCCTTCAGTGATACAGAGATATCCTAGAATTATCATTTAACAGACCTATCTAGTCTGTAAAGCAAGAGTAACTATATGACAGAAATTTTAAACCCAGCTGTCTGCCATCATCCCTCCTTCCCCCAGTGTCCTTGTATCTCCCACCAACGTATCTCACATTCCTTATCCTATTACTTACATGAAACAAACTGCACTTTTCACATTACTACCTACCCTGCCCTTCTAATACTTAACTGCTATTACTTTTCAATTACGTTTTATATATACATAACCTTATTCCTTCCTAACCTTCAAACTGACGCCTCTTTGTCTATTTTTTCCATATTCCACCCAAGAATCTCACCTTTGTATTCCTGACTGAAATTTTATGAGTTATTTGTTTCACTGTACATTGTATATATGTACTAGTTTATACTCTTTATTGATTACTTGTTTATCTGTATGGTGGTGTCTACCTAAGCTGCCTGAAATAGGTCCTTTTGGGACTAGTGCTCTACTCGGGTTAAATAAATATATTACATACAGGAATGACCACTACCTCATGGTATCCTTGACATTGTCTATGTCTGAGTAAAAGATGGGGGTCCTAAAGATTCCTGAGACACAGATGTAGGTTTTAGCTTCTTTGCTCAAAATTCAGAGATAAAGCAAAAGTAATGAGGGAGATAAATGCCCAAAACTGGGGACAATTTTTAAAAATTAGTCTAATTCACTTCAAAGGTTAAAGGAATAACATAGTCTGTATCAATATGCATGTTTTGAATATTAGGAAGTGAAATTCTAATGTATGTCATAAGCAAATGTCAGCAGTTCTCAGTGATTTACCAAAAAAAGTCAAATATTTTACAGAGGATATGACACATACATGACAAAGTCAGATACATTTAAGAGGTGTTGAGAATATAGATTCAGATTCACAGACAAGCTGTGCAAAGCTAATTTTCAGGGAGGCTGCTGTGCAAAAATTCACACAGCCAATTGGACATGCATTAGGTGATGAATAGTGCAGGCAGTCCAAGCAAAGGACTGTATAATTAAAGGAAATCACAGTGCTAACAATAGTCTGGGTGCTTGAGTAATATGACATATGACATCACAATGATGGTAGGCTAGCATGTAGAGTCAAGCGTGCTCTCAGACATGTAAGTCAATGACAAATAATTACATCTTGTACTCATCTGGCACAAGAATGCCATCACAGCAGCCACAAGATAAACCACTGTAGGAGTAAACAGTAATATCCCAAACCTATTCAGCTTGTAAATGAGAGGAAATTGATTTATTAGAAAAGGAAGGAAGGGGAAAACAGCAAGTACCAGGATACATACAAGGGTATCCACAAGGTACATAAGGTTGGGAGAGGTAGGATAGTTTTTCCATGGAAAAACTTTTGTTATATATGGAAAGTAGAAGTAGGTGGGGAAGGCATAGCAGGATGTTTGTGGATGCCCATAGAAGGAAAAGGGAAAGTAATGGGTCAAACAGACAAACATGATACACACAAACACAGACAGGCATTGTAGACACACAAAAGGTTTGAGGGAGAGTAGATGGACATAGACATACATAGGATGGACAAGTGGTGAAGGGGATGACTGGACAACAAAAATTGAATGGGGAATTGTACAACAGGGATTGAAAGTACCAGGATCAGAACAGGTTAACGTTCTGGCATGAGTTAGGGCCGGGTTAGCCCAGATGGTTGCAAACCTAGGCATCACTTGCCTGTGTTACTGATGTTAGAGGCCAGTTGCTCCCTAATGGTTTGATGAGTGGAACCTGCCAGTCAGGTGACTTCACAAACCATGCCAGTAGACACTCTACATTACCAAGCCAAGCATTCAGTTACCAGTGCACAATGATAGCTATCAAACTCCTCAGCTGACACTTAGGGATCAGGGCAGCATTACCCAGAAGACTCTCAGAAGCGGTGTCTTTGCCACCTCTTCTATGAAGTGGACTAAAAGGGTACCAGTTACCCATCCAAGTCACATCTATCAAGGAAATAGTCATCATCCTGATTCTAGGCAGACCTGCCAACCCAGCACTAAAGGCATCAGCCAGTATTGACTGCTTTGTTTGTTACCACCACATCCTCCTTTTCCACAACTTTACTTGTAGAATGACAACACACTGGGGAAAACCTAATACACATATGCAACAAACACAAGTGCAGTGTTACTGAGACTGACATAGATATCATAAATACTCCTCTGGGGGTGTCATGGCATTCAGTGGCATCCAACCATATTAAGCTGTCCCTCCTCAACCAATGGAAAATAAATTATGCATACAGCATGGAATAAATGCTTATAGTAAATGTCTGACCTTCTCGCCATAACCACTGCCTCCACTGATGAAGCAGGTCAGAGAGATCCCACCTCAGAGCACTGTACCAGCATTGGCACTGCTTACCAGAATAAGTGATATCACTGGCATCAACCACCATTCTGGGAAGTTCATGAAAGGCATCAACTTTTTACATAATGTGATCCTGAGTATTCCTGTGCAGGAAGAACAAAAAATGTCAGTCCCTGGCATACCATATGAGAGCTCTGTATTCCCCAATGTTTCTAATAACCATGGCTACTAACTGAGGTCTAGTTAAGGAGCAAAATGATAACCCTGTGAATGTGTATACATGCTTGTGGATAATGCATTGTACAGAGAAGCACTACAGTGCTGCCTATACTACCAGCACTGCACTGCATTGTAGCCCTACAGGTGCACATAAGCTGTATGCATGAGCATTTTGGTCACATGCATCATGGCCACAGTAATATGTACAGCTGTTATAAACATGTCTGGGTAGTGCAAAATACTATGGAAGTAGTTTAAAAACAGTGGTATGCAGTAGCAAAGTAGCTGCATTGGTGTACCTCCACACTAACAGGAGCTAGTCTGCATATTACAACATTTTGGCATAATTTTGGACAATATCATTCATCATTATATAAATGTTGATTGCATGAATTTTAGTAAAGGTTATGCAGACTTGCAGCTTCACAGAATTAAAGATGGAGTCTTGACTGCTAAATTTTCTTAGCAAGATGAAAAAACACTTGGCTAGATGTCAGGCACAATGAGACACACATCCTTGTAACTGGTAACACAAAACATTGACAGGGAGTGCTCTACCTGCCTCTAGCTGTGGGTGTGGGTATCTGTGTGTGTGAGAGGGGTGTATTGTGTACAATGGAATCCTCAGAAAGAACACGAGGCAGGGGATTGCATTTCAAGTTGTGTGCTGAGGTGTGCATGCAGTATATGATGTGGATTATGTGCATGGACGTATATCACTAAACACGTGCATAAAGGGAGTGGGAAGATATGGTCACAGGTAAGGACATCCCATAGCAGACAATGCACACCAACTGACTGAAATTTTCACCCAAAGGTGTATATGTTAAGGTGTAGTTATCTGAAGGAGGCATCATCTGCAAAACTTCATTGCCTAGGAGAATGAATCACTAATACAGGCTCTCCACAAATTGTATACACCTGCTAATTCTGCCCTTCCCCTGTCAACTATGAGCACACAGCCTGTTACCCCTGATCATTGGCAGTGATGAGTTCATGACAATCATCAGGATTTATTTATTTGTGTTTGTTTTCCAGGGTAGAGCAGTGTGTGCTTAAGTGATTTGTTCAGAGTTACATGCTTAGCCAGTGGAGGTTGAGAGAATCCAACCTTGCACCACTGGACGACAAGAAACAGTTTGGTAAGTCCAATACCAGTCAATCAATACATAGTATGCATCATCCAAGTTATTGATGATGGTTATGGAGTTCTGCTCCTTCCTTGCCACAGATCATTTCAAACAAACACTACAAACTAATGCAGTCAGCACCGACAATGGTCATGTGGCAGCTTAACTATGTCATAGCAGAATATGAACCTTGACTTCCTACAACTTCTCAGCGTACATGGTTACTAGTGTTCGCCTCCCATGGCCCTTCCCCATCTCATACTGGTACAGTCACCTATCACTGTGTCTCCTCCACCTATGCAAGTGATGATGACTGTACCCTGCCACCACTGTAGCACATAGGCATGGTTATGTATGATTCATAATGTGGGCAGTCCATGCACTACCCTGAATAGCACAGGTGTAATAATATGCCTCATTTTGCCTTGTGTTGTCTGTGTTATGGCCCATAGCTGTGGACCAGTCACACCCTCTTTGCCAGTGCTGCAGTGTATTGCACCTGCTTCTCTGATGCTGCTGTATGCTCTTCAACCTGGCTCTCCATCCTGCATTTCTGTTGCTGCCACAACTGATATGCAATACCCTGCCAAGATGTTGACTTATCACTTCAACTGTTTGTACAGTGCCATGCTGTTCAGCATGGACCTAAAAAAATCTTACTACAAATATCTGGATTGTAATGGAATGATTCAATGGAAGTGGAATATCCCATAAGTAGGGTAAACACCAGCTCCACTAGACTCTGAGTTTCTGAGAGTCCTGCATTAAGGACCATTTCCTGTATGATTTGTGAGATGCACAAGGGGGCCATCGACCAGGGCTCTAGGACTTACCTGTTATCATCTGCAACACACAACAAACAACATATTTTAGTGCCTCCTCCCAGCTTGAGTAGTGCCTGTGTGTACAAATCCTGTGTATCTAGCATATGTACATATCTACTAATCAGATGGACCTGTGGGTGGTTCCAGTGCAGGAACCTTTGGTGCATTTTGTACAAGTACTAGATGGACAAATCACGGGAACTGCTTGAGTGGTGCACAGATATATTATAAATAATGAGTTCAGCATTACAGATCACCCGTTTGTCTCTTTTTAAGTCCTTTGGAATTAGATATGATTGTCCACATACTGTAGCATAATGTCCAGGAACTGGTTCAGGATTCATGAGGCTAATTTCCCTTTTTATTTTTTTATTTTACATTTGTTGACTGGGATAGTCCGACTGGATGCATGTCCATTTTCAGCGAAGGCCCGGGGAGAAAAGCTCCAAGGTAAACAGATACAACATAACATATTACAAATAGAATATTTACAGTGATTACATAAGCAAGCAAGCTAAACAAGTTCCACAGGTTAGAGTTAATCCCGAGTGAAAGTCAGGATTAAATTACACAGTAAACTGATTAACAGATTTTACATATTATAGAGGAGAGTTAGCCAGGCTTGATACAATGACATAGCCAGTTTAGTGCCAGATGTTGTTTGAGTCTAGTTTTAAATTGACCTAGGGTGGAAAGTAAAGTAATATCAGCTGAAGAGAGTTCCAGGATCCACCTACAGAGTTTGCAAAGAGAGAGTCACCGGCTGTGTTATTAATTTTGCTTGTCTGAATTAGTAGTCTGATAGAGGATCGAAGTGGTTTACGATTATTATAGGGGGTGATAAGATTTTTAAGTGCAGGAGTATTGTCCGGATGATAAAGGATTTTATAAGCCATAATCAGTTGGTTATACTGGATTAGACTGGGTAGTTAAAGCCACCCAAGCTAGTTTAGACTGATGCAATGATGTGTCCTAAAAGGCAGTCCAGTGGCAAACCTGGCAATGTGGTTGTAGCAGGTTGAGAGTTTGTTAAGGACAGTCTTGTTTAAATTAGTGAGTAGAGGGGATGCATACAGAAGAGTTGAAAGAAGGTGAGAGTGAGCTCTGACAATTTTAGCTGGAGGGGTAAAGAAGGCTTTTATTCTGTAAAGTGACCCCAGTTTTGTATTAATGGTTTCGATCGACTGGTTAACATGTTGGTCGAATTTTTGATTATTATCTATAATGGCACCTGATAGTTTTGTAGAGGTGTCAGGGGAGATTATTGTGCCATCATTTGCATTTATGGTAAAGGTAAAAGCAGTAGACCTATGTGTTGGTGAAAATAACAGCATTTTAGTTTTTTTGGGATTTAGCATAAAACAACGTCCAGAAAGCCAGTTTTCTATTGTATTAAAGGTGGTCTGGGTAGCTGACCATAACTCTATTGGAGATGTGGCCAAGCAAATCAGAGTAGAGTCATCAGCTTATTGGATACAGCTGACTTTTGGGATGACAGTATAAAGGTTGTTAATGAAGAAGAAGAAGAACCGCAGGGGCCCTAGTATAGGGCCTTGTGGTACTCCGAGGGTGTTAGGTAGTAGGTTAGAGAGTTTGTTCTGCCAAAGGGCAGCCTGCTACCATTCAGGTAGGATTGAAACCATTGAAGAGCTTTAGTATCTAGACAGAATGTTTGCAGGGTGTGGATTAAAAGTTGGTGATCAACAATATCGAATGCCTTGGAAAGATCCAAGAAGAGGGCTAAGGATATGTAATTATTGTTGTGATTATGGTTTATGATGTTGGTAAAGGCTAGAAGGGCTGAAGTAGTGCTGTGGTGAGGTCAGAAACCATGCTGGGTGTCTGCTATGAGGTGATTCTGGATTAGGTGGTGCATGAGTTGTCTATGAATACATTTTTCCATAATTTTTGCAGGTGGAGGTTCAATTGATAGAATTGATACAGGGTAAGCAACAGCATCAGCTGATTTTGTAGGTACTCTGCAGGGAGTTGATCAGCAGAGAGTGTGGTGGATTTCAATTTTTTGATCAAGGTATGGATAAGTGAAGTGGCGACTGGTTGGAAGCTGAACGAGAGTAGGTTTCTAGGGGTGGGAATTTCAGGGCCAGGGGAGCTAGGAGCTAGTTGGCTAGCTAGGGCTTGAATTGTCTTAGTAAAGAATTAGTTAAAACTGCCTGAAACATCCTCAGGGGTTTTATCAATAGTAGCAGCGGGGATACGGGTAGAAATTTGGACAGGATGTAGTAGATTATTTAAACCTGCCCAAAACTTCTGAGGGTTATTTTGATTTACTGTCTGTAAATTACAGTAGTACTGTTTTTTTCTTGTAAAATAGATTTTTTAGTTTCGTTCTTAGATTACCTGTATTTAATATAATCTTGGGGGACTTTAGTAGTATGCCATAGAGCCCATACTTTGAGTCTAGACTCCTTAGAAAGCCATGGTGCAGTTTTTGCTTTTGTTCTCTTTGAACGAACAGGTGCATGCAAATCAAGGATCTCAAGGAATTTGTTGTTAAAGTATGCAACTGCTTCCTCTAAGGGGAGGTATTTTAGAATAGACCAATTACATGAGTTTAGTTCTTGTTGGAATTTGGCAGGGTCAAAGTTTTTTTTGTTTCTAACTTTTCTGAGTAAGGGTTGTTGGGGGTTAATGGCTTTGTGCTTAACTATATATGTGAGAAGGTGATCGCTTAGGTCATCGGGGAGGGTACCAGAGGTGTACAGTTGGGGGTGACTGTTTATGAGTACCCAGTCAAGTATGCTTTCTTTTTGGTTAGGTTTACTTATCCTGGTAGGGGTGGATATGATTTGTGTAAATGCATGCAGGTTAATATGAGTGGTTGGGAATTCTGAGGAACAGGTGCCCAAGTCTGTGTTAAAATCTCCAAGTAGTAGGGTTTCTTGAGGGTAATGACATGATAACCAGTGCAGGATATCTTCAAGTGTGGATATGTTACTACCTAGGGGAATGTACATACAGATGATATTGATGCATTTACTTTTATTAAGTTGCAATTTGGTGGCAAGAATTTCCTGAGTTATTAATCTGAGGTGGTTGTATTACATCTATGGCCACATTTAACTCAGATTTATAGAGTACAGCTACCCCCCCCTTCCTGGAAACATGATCCAGCCTGTGTATGTTGTACCCAGGTGGTAACACTTCATTGTCTGTAGTGTTAGGTTTTAACCAGGTTTCAGATAAACAGAGAATCTGAAGGAAATGGACAGCCCAGAGTGCATGCAGTTCATGTACCTTGTTATTAATGCTTCTAATATTGAGATGACAGGGTAGGAGAGAGTTAGTTGGCCTATTAATTGTAGGTTTATAGCTTAGGTTACAAGTAGAGGGGGTATGTATATCTGAAGTGGGTGGGCCAGGGTTGGGGTGAATATCACCACCAAGTATTAGGTTATGTCTATACTTAGTGATAAGCTTCAGGACTTTGTTTATAAGTTTGTGGTAGTGTTTGGATCTAGAGCTAATGTGCCTGGGATTGATGTGTTGGTAGAGTGAACAAGATGTTGAACAGGACCCTGTACTGTAAGTATGGTTGAAGGTGGGAGGATTTACAGCCGGGGTGACATTATGGCCTTTTAGGACCTGAAATCCTGTGAGAAACTGATTTTCATACAAGGTAAGGAGGTATGGGGTGAGCAAGAGGGGTAGTAAAGAGGAGTGTATCATTGTTTGGGATACAGCAAGTGAGTTAAGGACCTGTTTTACTTGGTGATGCAACACCAGAAGATAGAGTGGTGAGGTAACTATACTGGAAGGGGGTGGGAGAATGTCCAGTGAAAGCTAAATAGGTGTTATTAAAATGTAGGTTGAATTATCCCAGATGAAAGCTGATAGGCTCTAGTAAGTGGGGGAGTAGCTATTGTACTATAAAGTTAGAGGTACTAGGGGTGAGTGGGAATTGGGGGCAGGGAGTGAAGCAAAGTGAGCCCCATAGTGAGGGTGATCAGAGTGGATCTATTGCAGTTTACAAGGTTTCCTAGGACTTCCTAGAGCTGTAAGGTAAGTATTTTAGCTCTTAATTATGCTAGCTATAGGTTTGCTGTTTTTTGATACAATTATTAGGGAACATGCCAAAGTTAATACAAATTTAGGGTTGTTTTAAGGTTAGAAATACTATTGTTCAAGGGCAGGGGTAGACTACTCTTTAGTTAGGGTTGGGAGTGAGCCAATTTGTAATGGGGACAAACTATAGGTGTTTTAGACTCCAGTCAGCAAGCTTGCAATTTAAAAATGGAGAACAGTAGTAAGTTTCCACCTTGGCAGTTTATAGTGGGCTGACTTCAGTTTACTGTATTCAGCAGGGTAGCGTCCTTCTAGGTCTGAGAGCACTTTTAGGGATTTTATATCAGGGGAGCTACCTGGAAATTAGATTAGAGCAAGATAAAATAAATAGTTACGTAAGAGGCAATTTAGTACTATTTTATCCCTAATGTGTCCCTAAGTATGTTGGTAATAGATGCCTCAAGCTAAGATGGTTAAAATTATTGCTGCATCAGTATCTACAATAACAAGCATACCACACATCCTCTTTGATTCTGTTTGTGGGTGAGACACTTGTGTACTGTCCTAACAGAGTCCTGGTCCATGTGAAAATGTTTTACATTTCCACTAGTAGTTTGCCATGTGTTATCTGTACCTCCTTCACTAGAGCTGATGTGCAGCATTTTAGCCACTGCCCCTGATGGGGACTGATAATGCACGCTGCTGTTACTGCAACCACTGCTCCCCTCATGTATATCATGATTCCTGGTGTAAAAATGCTTATGCTCTGCAGTGCGGTGAGCTCATTTTTTATTATGCTGAATCAGTGCACCGTGTTGGGTGGTGTTACTTGCATACAGTATTTGGTTCATTTGTGTAGAGTTTTTCATGTCCGTGGAACTGGAAACTCATTAGCATAGATTGTCTACAGCAATATTTTGACACTTATGTGACCAGACAATGTCTTAGAACTGCCCACAGCCTGCACATTGTCATCACCTGTACTAATTTACATTGCACAATACACTAAAAGTCTGTGAATCCCAATCATAGATTTGAAGCACATTGTTTTTGAAATGCTTTGCAGTTCAGAATACAAAAAAAAAATATATAAAAAAATAAAAAAAACAGCAGAGCTTATTTTTCTTGAAATGAAAATATCTGCTATTTGTAAGGGTGTCTACCTGTAAAGAATACTTTTTCTCAGTCAGGAGATTAGGCTTTGTCTCATGAAATTTGATTTTGGTGAGTACTTGGCAGGCATTTTGAGTCATTATGAGGATTGACATATTTTTGAAATACATTTTCCCCAGATCTGCTACACTTGGATTTCCTAGCCTCAGTGATGTTATTACTGTTCTTTATATGTCCTTATTAACAAACCTGGGAGGTGCAAAATGTGACCAATAGGTAACAAAGTGATCAATGTATTTATATCTATCTATATAGATAGGTGTGTGTGTGTGTGTGTGTGTGTGTGTGTGTGTGTGTGTGTGTGTGTGTGTGTGTGTGTGTGTGTGTGTGTGTGTGTGTGTGTGTGTCTGGCATGGGAGGGCATAGATGCTTTGTACTGCCCTTGATTTTTGCAGGAAGTCTCTGATTATTTGTGTCATATTTTGGTCTTCTGTTGCTTTTAAAGTTTGCAGTTTAACTGGCAAATCAGTGAGGATTGCAGTTAGTAAATAATGATGACAGACATTTCAGTTTCAGTCTTAATAGCCTTAAAAAGCAAAGCTTATTTTTCTAGCAAATCTGTAAGCATATAATGGCAATAGTTGTCCGTGATTTTGATCAATTGTTCTCCATGATTATTGCCTTTTTTCTTTTTTTTTCTCAAATTTTTTTTTTATTTTCAATTAAAATAACATTTACATAATATTTTTAAATATCATTTTAAACAACTATATACAATATTTACAATAGCCTGACTTTCAATTATATACACTGTATGTTATTAAATATAGAATTAACAGATCAGTTATCAAAGATACAATATTGATTATTGCAGAGTGTCCAACAGCGATATAACTTTCTTCCAAGGATTATTTACCAATGGTCTGGGATAGATTCATAGTTCTTTGATTTTTATTTCCATCAATGCAGTTGTCTTCAGTAAAGTGTAGAATTCTTCCAAGGTCGGGGGTGTATTTGAATTCCACCTTCTGGTTACGCATTTCCTAGATATAACAAGAATTGTCCGTAACAAATACATATTTGTCTTATTCAGGTAGGGACCTTCATTTACATTTAGTATTATCAATACTTTAGTTAAGGTAAAGGATTCATTAAATAAAGCTTGTAAAAATGATTGATTCCATTCCACTATGATTTAATTTTATTACATTCATAAAAATATGAATCCAGTCTGCTTTATTTGACTTTTCACACCTCCAGCAAAAAACATTTTTACTAGTACTGATCTTTTTAATTCTATCTGGTGTTAAAATGCTATATGTAAGTATTTCCAGTTAAATATTTTCCAGTACTGTGTGTTAGAGGTGTAATTAACTGATAGTAAGATGTTACTTTTAATTTCTTCTGTTAATTGCAATTACTGACCTTTTGTTAAGAACTGCTAGTATGATGGTTTGGGAATTGTTTTATATGTTATTAACTCTTTATATAGATTTGAAATGGAATTTTTCTTTTCACAACTATTATATATAAATTCATACAGAAAACTTATTAGATTTGGAATATCTTTAAATGAAGAATTATTAATTAATCTGCATAAATCTTGAGTGTACATTAAAATGCTTTGTAAGGTTAACCAGTCCTGTGTTGGAATATTGTAAGCAGTTTTTATCATATGTATATCTAAAACATTTAATTTATTTACACATTGAAACCAGCATAAGAATCTATTTTGTTCCCAGGAGGATGTTTCTCTATATATTTTGTGAGGAAAGTTCTTAGTGATGGTAAATGGGGTTAAAAGGTCAAGCCAAAGTTTTAGATCTATGTTTGCATTGATAAGTCTCTTAAAGGAACTGATGTAATAATTAATCAGTGTTGTTTTAGAAGGTTTTGTTATATTATATTGTATACTTATGCATAATATGTACCAGCGTTTGTTTGATTTATCGACTATTAAAATTTTTTTAACAGATTAAATTCATTTATTAATATAACCATTGTTAATTCTTTCCAGTTGGCAAAATCATTTGGGTTTATCCAGTCTATTGTAGTTTTAAGCACAGATGCTTCTATATATGTTTCTATTTCCGGGAAGTTTAATCCTCCTTGTTTCCAGGGTCTAATGTGATGAGTTAGAGCTACTCTGTTCTTTTTAGGATACCATAAACATGTTATTAAACATGAGTTTATTTTTTAAGAATGCATCTTTTAGGAATTAACTGTATTGCTAATGCTACATAATAGTATTTTTGGCAATAAGACCATTTTTATTCATTGCAATCTGTCTTCAAAAATTAATATATTTTTGTTCCACTTTTCTTTATATATTTTTATTGTTTCAATAATGATTTTATAATTTATTAATATTGTTTCATTTATATTTTTGCATAACACTATTCCTAAATAATTTAGCATAAGTTCTTGTTTTCCTATGATGGATTTATCTGTAACTTGTATGTCTTTTTTCTTATTTAAAAATAGAAATTTTGATTTTGATCTATTAAAGTATAGACCTGAAATCTTATAAAATTACTCCATTACTTCTTCTAGCTCTCCTAATGACTCTCTGGAGTTTGATAGGGTTAATAAAATATCATCAGCAAAAAGCATTATTTTATATCTGTACTGGTCATAGACTTCTATTCCTTTTATTCTTGGATTATTGCGTATTATTTCTGCAAGTATTTCTATAGCCAAAGCAAATAAAATAGGAGAAAGGGGACATCCTTGTTTAGTACCTTTCGTTATATGGATAGATTCTGAGGTGAAAGGATCTAATTTAATGTAGGCTAAGTTATTAATATATATGTTTTTTAGTAATAAGATGAAGGGAGGAAGAAATTCAAATAATGCTAAAGTTTTAAATAGATATTCTCAGTTGAGGCAATCAAAGGCTGTTTCTATGTCTAATCCGATTATAAGTGTTTCTCTGTCTTCTTTATTCACATAATCTATAAGAGTAAGTATCCTTTTAATATTATCATGTGTGTGCCTGTTATATAAAAATCCAGTTTGATCATTATTAATTGTCTTTGAAAGTGGGATTTTCATTCTGTTAGCTAGGATTGACATGAATATTTTGTAATCATTATTCAGTAATGATATAGGTCTGTATGAGGTGCAAAGGTCTGATGGTTTATTATCTTTTAGAATTGGTGTTATGAGAGAATATTTCCATGAGGGTGGAATTTTTGCCTCTGACTGGACTTCTAGCAAAGTTTTATGAAAAAGGGAGATTACTGTTGAAGGGAAGAGTTTGTAAATTTCCGTAATTATACCATCTATCCCTGGAGCTTTGTTAGATTTACTTTATTTTATCTTGTCAACAATTTCTTTGTGGGATATAGGTTTTTGTAGGTCTAGTTTTAAGTTTTCAGGATTTTTTTTATATTGATAAGGTTTGTATCTAAGTTTATTTGGTTGGTATCTAAATCTTGTTTTTTGAAGTGTTTCATATAATGGAACCAAAATGCTTCAAGGATGTCTCCTATATCTGATACTTTTTCCCTTTCTTTTCATGATATATACTACTAATGTTATTTGCTTTACATTGTATTTTAATTCTTGTAGATAAGTTATGTAGATATCTGGGGGAGGTGGCTAATGAGTTTATTTTTAATTTTTCCAAGGCAAGACAAGTTTTGTGTGCTAGAATTTCATTATATTTTTTATTTAATTCCTCTATTTCTTTTCTGACTTCTGGACAATTCTGATTTTTTTTAGATTTTGCTGAAAAGAGTCTAGTTTGCAAGTCTAATGATTCTGATTCCCACTCTCTAACTTTGTTTTTGAACCAGCTAAGGGTCTTACCAAATAAATATGCTTTTAATGAGTCCCAAACCATGACTCTACTGATTTCTGTTGTATTATTAATTTCAAGAAATAATTGTAGTTCTGACAACATCCAGAGTCTGAATTCTTTAATTTTTGTGATATATGATGGAATTCTAGTTGAGAGGATTAAAGGTTTAAACTCTATTTGGAGCTTCATTATCAGAGAGTCATGATCTGAGAAGGGACATGGAACTATTTAGAAGTTGAGGATTTTTGTTTGTAAATCTTGAACTACGATTAATTTGTCTATTCTGGTTTGTGTTCCGAATCTATGGTCTTTATGGGAAAATAATAAGGATTTATCATCTTTTACTTTAAAAGTGCCTATTAAATGAAATTAATCAATCCATTTTTTTAAGGATGTTGAAAAAGTTGCTATGCAAAAAGACTTCTTGGTGGTTTCAGAAGCTTCTAAGGTGCAATTAAAGTCTTCTCCCAGTATAAGATTTCCTTTATAATTGTTGGAAATAAAATCTAGGTGTTTTTTAACAGTTCTTGCTTCAATTCCTGGGAACCAATATAGATTAGCTAAGGTCCATATTCTGTTATTACATTTAATTATAACAAATGCTAGTAGAACTTCTTTGTCTTCATATTTATAAATAACTTTTGGAGTGATTATGTTTTTCTTCCAGAGAATTGATATTCCTTTTGTCTTTGTTCTATAGGAGGATTGAGCTAAGAATGTATAGTCCTTATGTTTCCAAATAAAGCTATCATTAGTCTTAAAATGCATTTCCTGGAGAAATACTACTTGTGCCTTATTTAGATTTAAATATTTTAGTAAGTTTGATCTTTTATTTGCATTATTTAAGCCATTAGTATTTAATGATAATGATGTTAAATCCATTTCAAATTATTGTTGGAAGAAACATTTTGCTTCTTTTTTTTATTTTCATTATAGTAGCTATACCATATTCTCTGATAACATTGGGTGTTATTTTTATGTGTGTAAACTTCGGAGTGTAATTTAATGTTCTTTCTTCTTTAAATATAAGTAGGGTAAAATTCTGGTCAGGCTTTAAAAAAGTACTTCTATAAAACTTTAATTCTAAAGTATCAAATACAAGTAAATATGAATTTCCCATTAAACATGGAATGAAAGTCATTCCTAATCCAATAGATAAAGATAGATCTATTGGATTATCACTCATACCTTTAACCAGCAATATCAACTGAGCTCCATATGTTAAATTATTATATGGAGAATTTTCTTAGAGATATGAAATTCTATATTATTCTATTGTTGTTCTATAGTATTTTATATATCAAGATGGAATGTTAGTAGTGTAAACAATTATTATGTTGACATAGAAAATATCCAATATTTAGTTACCCTTTAGAGATCCCAAACATGTCAGATATGTCATTTTTGGATAAATTAAATGCAACAGAGGAGCATACACTAAATAAGCCAACAACAAATAGATTATTACTAAAATAATTTGACTAAAAGGACTCTATGGGAGACAATGAGTGATTACCAATGAAATATGAATTTACTGTAGGTGTACTGTCTTCCTTTACTTTCCCACTCTTCAGCTCACCAACTTCAACTTACATTTATGAAAAGACATGGCTTATCAGTGGTATCCTGACTCTGAGTAGAGGCGCCCTACATTCTAGTGTGCAGTGCTTTTACATATTTATAGATTTACAAAGCAGAGTCTAAGAATGAACTATGATCAGCCTGACAATTCCCATCCTGCATAGGGCACCTCCTGCTTCCAGAACGGGTAATCACATCAGGTCTAGAATGAATGTGAAGGTAACTATATGGTAATCAAGACTTACCTTAGGTAAGTATTAATCAAATAGTATTTACAGCATCTTAGAGAGTTCTCGGGGCAGTTAAAATACTCTTAAGCCTCTCCTCCCTTGACCAAAAACAGAGATTTCCCTTCCCTTTCTTTCCCTTGTTTTAAATCAGTACTAATAAAAGAAATTCAGCAAACATAGGTAAACAGAAATAACATTAAGTAGTCCATCTTGTACATGACTCGCAATCCATTAAACAAGTCAGTGACTAATATCACTTTAGTAAACATTATAAAGACAAATTAGAAATAATTTCCTAGCTCTTTAAATTTTCTGATAAAGCAAAAAGTTAACAATAAGCTATTTTAACTAATAGTATAAAGCATTTCAATTTTTCCTTGCATGTATACATTTCTACTTATATTGTAGTGTCAAAAGCTGTCTTTGAAATCTGTACAATACTTCACATCTTCAAATCATTCCTTTTTCAATTCAGGTTTTGTTTTGTCAAAACAGCAACAATATTTCAAGGGCACAATTAGTATTTAGACTGATATTTCAAATAAATAACTTGTCCGTTGCCAATTGAGTTAGTTTAGAATGTATGGTTAGTGCAAATATACCATGTTGCAAAAACAATATGCATTCTTTCGTGTGCTCTAGAGACTATCATATGCAAGTGACATATATAATGTAGCATATATAGAACATATAGCTTATGGATTCAGGTTGTTAAAGTAGATCATGTTTATTAATCAGGTAGTTTCATTTATATTCACAAGTAATTTGGGAACATTTCAGTTGAGTTTCCAGGAATGTGTAGTCCAATGTGAGCAACTGAGTCCACTTTTCCTCATAAAAATATGTCACAATTCATTAAACTAAGCAGAGTGTCTAATAATCATTATAAAGACAAAGAATAGTAATTTCCTAGCTCTTCAAACTTTCTGATATCGCAAAATGTTGACCGTAAGCTATTTTAACTGGAAGACTAAAACATTTCCATACTTCCTTGTGAATATACATTTTTACTTTTACTGTAGTGTCGAGAACTATCTTTGAAATCTATGCATTACTTCACTTCTTTCAAGTCATTCATTTTACAGTTCACATTATATTTTGTCAAAATGTCAATAGCATTTCAAGGGCACATTTAATATTTAAACTGATATTTTAAATGAATAAGCTATCTGTTGTCAAGTGAGTTTCTACAGAGTGTGAGGTAACTGCAAAAATAACATGTTGCAAAAAGTAATATGTATCTTTTCATGTGCTCTAGAGACCGTCAGTTTCAAATAACATATAAAATATAACTTTTACAGTGTAGACAGCTTGTGGAATCAGCATGTTAAAGAGAGTTTGTTTGTTTGTGTCTTTCGGCTTTTCCTGTTTAGGGGTCGCCACAGCAGAACTCCGGTCTGCTAATGATTGGTAGCTGATTTTTATGTGCCGAGTTACCAGCCCTGACGCACAACCTTCAACGAAGGTACACACATTCATGCATATCTCCATGCAGTAGACGCTCTAGCTGAGAATCGAACTGGACAGCATCGTACTGTGAGGCAACAACGCTACCGCAGCACCACCACCGCAGTGCATACCTTTTAATCAAGCAGCTACATTTCAGTGCACATGTAGTTTGAAAACATTTCAGTTGTGTTTCCATGAATATGAACATGTCCCCAATCACAATAAGCATAACAGTGACTATCATTAATCTAATAGATATTGTAATAACAATTAATTAAGTTCACTATTCCAATTAGTCTACCTTAAAACTAGATTATTATAGCAATAACCCACACCTGGGTGTGGGTAATGCTGGATTTACCCATGGTTGGCGTGGTTTGGTCCCGGGCTCCGAGGACCAAACAAAGCCAACCATGGGTAAATCCAGCATTACCACACCCAGAAGTGGGTTATTGCTATGATACGATGACATTATTTAAGAAAAGAAATAATTACTTTTCTTAAATAATGGCATTGTATAATGCCTCTTTACTGCCCTTCCGCAGCTGTCTGGTATTCTGCAGCAGTTCTGATGTACTGCATGCCACAGTACATCAGAGTTGTGGGCAAAAGCAACGGAGAACATAAAATCTCCGTTGCTTTTGTTTTTAGCTATGTTAAATGGGTTTAACATAGCGAGACAGCTTTAAAATAAGCAACGGAGATCTCTGTTGCTTATTGTAAACTGTCTCGCTATGTTAAACCCATTTAACATAGCGAACAGTAACGGAGATCTTGCGATCTCCGTTGCTTTTAAAAACTGTCGCTATGTTAAATGGGTTTAACTTAGCGAGACAGCTTTAAAATAAGCAACGGATATCTCCGTTGCTTATTTTAAAGCTGTCTCCATGTTAAACCCATTTAATATAGTGAGACAGTTTTAAAAGCAACGGAGATCGCAAGATCTCCATTGCTTTACACACTGTGTCGCTATGTTAAAGGAGTTTAACATAGCGAGACAGCTTTAAAAAGCAACGGAGATCTCTGTTGCTTTTTAAACCTGTGTCGCTATGTTAAACTCTTTAACATAGCGAGATAGTAGAGTATTAACGGAAAAAGTCCGGGCGACCGGACCTTTTTCCGTTAGTATATTGAGGGATTTACAATGGGCACGCTGGTTGGGCTGGCCAATCAGCATGCACATTTTAGGGGAGGAATTGTATAATTTAGACTATTCTTTATCTATGTATAGATAGTGTTATTAAATATATACAGACTATATTAATATAGTAAATAGGAGAGAATTTAGAAAGGGAGACAAGATGCAGTTAAAATAAATAATGAGAAAAGAGAGAAGAGAGAGAGAAAAGAGAAAATTAAGAGAAAATACACATATGATATGTATATTGATTTACAGTATAAATATTTTATGTGTTATATAACACTCCTTCTGTGAAAGAAACGTACCGTTTTACACACCTGAGGTAATGTGAAACTCTCATGTGTCATCTATTTTCAAAAAATATAAATAAAGATTCCAGTAGTTAGTTACCTTTGTTTTAAAATTCCAAGCAGTAAAACTGGTCCTTTAAAGTAATGTTAAACTATTCATATCATAGTAGATGCTTTGAGAGATTTGGCTGTAACAGTATCAGTCTTTTGTTTCTTCTTTTTGACATCTGTTCAGACATTTGTTTCTTTTGTTCTCTTGAGAGAACGTGACATCCAATCCATATCTTCTGATAAAGAAATCACATTATTAGTTTTAATAAATGAAGAGGCTTCTTCTAAGTCAATAAAGGTCCTCATTTCGTTGGCATACAGTATTCTTATCTTAGCTGGATATGCAAGTTGTGCCTTGATGTTATTTTGTTTCAGAAACTTTATTATTGGCCACACTTTTTTCCTTTGTTCCATTATTCTAGACGAATAGTCATTATCAAATCTGATCAGGCTCTGTTTATATTTTAGAGGTGCCTTCCTCCAAGCAGATCTTAAAATCAGTTCCTTGTCTAAGTATGAAAGAAATTTGATAATTATTGACCTAGGAGGAGAGTTTGAGTTAGTGGCACGTTTTCCAAGAGCTCTGTGTGCCCTTTCAATGCCAAAGGAAAGTCCTTCTTTTAAATTTAAAAAGTTGGGGATTCAGCTTGATAAAAAGGAAATAATAGCCTCACCTTCTGTGTTTTCAGGTAATCTGAAAATCCTGATGTTATTTCTCCTCTCCCTATTTTCCAAGTCATCTACTTTATTAACCAACCAAGTGTTTTGTTTAAGAAGCAGTTCTTTATGTGTTTCCTCTGCCTTAAGTCTGCTTTCTAAGTCATTTAGCGAAACCTCTATCCCTGTTATCCTTGTCTAGTGTTGTTGTAACATTTCCTTGAGGGTGTCAGCCTGTTTTTGACTGCTTCTTTTAAGATTTTCAAGGTTCTCTTTAAAATCATCCATGTTCAAAGACAACTCCTGCAGGGTAGATGCCATCTGTTGTAGTTCCTTCTTTAAGGCAGCATCCTGGGGAGAATTCTTTCAGTTACTCATTTTAACAAGTGAATATATCTCCAAGCTTTTTGACAGGAAATTATTTGTAAAACTTCACCAAAGTTTCTAATTATGTAAATTAGTCCTTTATCTAAAAGATTTTATACTTCGAAGAAAAAAAATAATGTTTTTTTCCTGTCTTATTTAACTAGTTATATGGAGCTCTAATATACTGCTGCTTTCAGTTAGCCATTCAGGATCCACCCCTTGGCGTTTTTCTTGCTACTTCAGATAAGAGGTTGAAACACATTCATGGTGGGGGCTTGCACACTGCATTCTGACAGTGAGTTGAAAAGATAAATTTCTGTCTATCTATAAGCAGTAGGTTGGTCATGTTGTTTTCACAGTCAAGGATCAGCTTTGTACTCATTAAGTGGCTGTCAGTGGTCACCTGGGCAGGGTCTGTGTGATAGCAGCCTATCATTGGCAGAGTATCGTACTCAGTACAATACTCTGTTTGATAGCAGCCTATCATTAGCAGAGTATCGTACTGAGTAGTGTTGCCATTTAACAGTGCTTGGTTCTTGGGTCGAGTTTTTGGCTGTGATTCTTTCTTTGTAGAGCCTGCACATACTCTCTGTCTCTATGTGGGTTTCATCAATGTGCTTTGGTTCCTTCTCCCAGACCCTCTGCTGTATAATATATTCCTCTGGCCATTAGTAGTTTTACTACTGTCCCAGTCTAGCATCAGAGGGTCACACAAAGGGTTACTATCTTTCTTTTGAGGGCCAGGAAGGCAGGCACTATATCCTGACAGAATTTATATATCTTTACATTTGTCTTCTCAGTTTTTAGGGGAACTATTGGTTTTTTTTAGCTTTGAATATTACGTTTTTAGACACAACATATTTTTCCTTGAAAGAAAAAATAAGACTGAATTTCTTTTCTTACTCATGATTTTTGGTTCAGGCCATCATTAAAGCAAAAAAGTTGTAAAAGAAGCTCTAAAAAAAAATTAAATTTAAAAAAAACAGCTGTGCGATCATTGCGTGTGCATGCTAGTGCGTTAAAACTGTTGCCCCAATAATGGAAAAGTACCGAATCCTATATGACTTCTAGGGGCTGTACCCCCAGACCTCTGACTTAATTCATTTGCATCCTCTAGACCTATTAAAGTAGAATTTTTGCCATTTAGAGGGAGTTAAAAATATTGGGGGGTTAAAAGTAAGGCAAAGTGTGAAAAAGCAAAGAAGATATGAATGGTGTTGTGCCTAGATGAGAGGAAAACAGGGCAGGGGCATGGGAGGTACAGGGGTGCCCCACGGGCATAGGAAGTACAGGTGGTGCCCCAGGGGCATGGGCGATACACTGGGGTGCCTACAGAGTCCTTTGTGTAGGGCTACATTTCACCTAAGGCTGGCCTTGCTGATTACAGTCAGACATATCAGACATATACATATATATATATATATATATATATATATATATATATATATATATATGTATATATATATATATATATATATATATATATATATAAATCAATAATGTGGCTGTAACAGAGCCCCACCCCTTTCTAGTCAGCCCCACTCATTCAGTTGCTTCTATTGCTTTGAAGTCACGAGTCACACCTGTGTATAATGACTATGTTTCTTTTTGTTTCTGAGACTGCAGCCTGTGGCTGAATGTACTAGTTCTCATAGAGCCCTCATGGTCATTTGTCCTTGAAAATCCTGCAGTAAGATGTGGTGGTAACAGTTTAAAGGCTGTTTGTGAAGTAACTGCCCCAAGCTAGATCTATGCAGACTCTACAAACAACTGAATGTAACAAAAAGGAATAAGAAAATAATGACACTGACAGTTAAGTAGTCAAACATACAGAAAATTAATATACTATTCTGTGTGAATGTGTGTGTGCATGTTCTGTGTATAAAACATGGTGATATAGCAATATTGCACTACATTTTCCATCATAACTCTATTGTTTATGAAACTTTTCATTGATATCTCAAGCCAGAACCAATTTTTCAAATATAAATGCTTAAAATATTTTTCCTTACTTCAGTATCAAACTTGAATTAGATGCTGTCAGTCTGAATACCTTATTTAAAGATCTGTTGCTCTTGGATTACTCAGAAGAGCATGCACTGTGTGCATTCAGATTGTTTCCTGTTAAGTAAATTTAAAACATCAGTCCTAATGTTGTTAATTAAGACCATGCTAACTTAATTGAACAACTGTTGTCATTACTAGTGACAACCGCTGTGGCAGTGGGTAGTAAACCTTAAGAGCCTCATGGTGTATATCTTTACTGATACTTGCACTATTTTATTTTATTCATTTGCATATTTTATTATGTATTCTTTACTCTGAGTTGTCCAGCTGAGCCAAAACCCACTTAAGTATTGAATACTTGTACCACAGAACAAGATGTTCTAGTTGGGAAGGAAAGCTTGCATTGAAATTTACTTAAGGGACAAATTGTGCTGTAATTGTTTTCAGGACAGTGTTCTTGTCTTCAGAGTAACAATTGATCTACATGTTAGCTAAAAAGACATTTACCAGTAAGGCACACCCAAGTACAGCAAGAGGGAAACTTATCAGCAAAAATGTTCTAGCTTTTCTTTTAAATAGCCACGCAAATGCATTGATTGCTTTCTGCTCTTAAAATGCACCTTTCATTTTATAGTCTAATGTCTCTCCGGCACCCAGCTTGGAGCCTATGTTTTAATGCCTCTATAAAATATGTAACACTTTATTCCCCAGGTTGCACTGAAGTCCTACTTTTGTCCATAATAGGCTTCACATGTCTGTCACAGATAAGCAATATTAAAAGCAGTGCTCACACTTAACAATATCTTTATGATTTATTTTGTAATTATAGCTAATATGCTCTATAATGTTTAACTGTACTGAATTTCATCTAAATACTAAATTGCATTGTCATTTCTTATATAACATTTGCTCAAGTGTTGGCCAAAGATGTTTCCAAGAACAGCCTATCTACCCAGTCAGGAAATGTCTAAATAAAAAGAATATATAAAACATTAATGGTACAAATACCAACAAAATTGTTTTGCAACATCAAAGAAGAAGCAGAAAAGGAAGGCTATACAGCATAAAAACAACAAGTTTCAGAAGTGGTGACTTTGAATTCTAAGTAGTAACTAGAAGGGATGTTTCAGTCCAAATCAGTACTTCAAAAAATGAGGTGGGAGGCAGATATTCAATTGATTTACTAAACAAAGAAATCCCTTGGAATAGGTCAGTATGTCAAGCAACCTGACTGCCAATACACATGTTGAAGTCAGTTTACTTATAAATGTACATTATGAATATTTTCAGATGTGATCAAAAGACCCATACCTGACAGAATTTATGCTTTAACTGAAATGTTAATTCTGCAATATTCCCCACCTGGAGGAAGCTCGTTATGCTACAGCCAGAAATGACTTTCTTTCAATATGACATTGTTCGCACTGAGAATTACAGTGACAAATGTCACTGGCCTTTCTGTAGATTGCATGTGAGATAATGTCTCATTAAGCAGACTATGATAGCTTAAAATATTAATGTTGCCCTATCAGGTGCCATTAAAGAAGACAACACTGAATTGCAATCTATCTGCTTTTCTATGTCCCCAAATAAAAAAAAAGTTACTGTGCTTTTTTTCTTAATTACCACACTGCCTCCGAAGATGTAATATAATGTTGGGCATCATGCCTCTCAGTGCAATAAATCTGGACAAAGCCATAAATAATGGGAGGACAAAGGCCCAAAAATAAGGACAGCTTTTAAATATTGCTTCTATAAACTTCGAAAGTTGCAAGAATGACAGATTTTGCATTATTATGTATTTTCTGAAGGATATGGAAAGGCTCACCCAGACTCTGCTACAGTTTGCTATGAGGGAAAGGTTAGTTTGCTTTTTATTTGCTGTAGTCTGTATTACTTTATTGCCTTTTTCTATTTTGTATACTGTGATTTGTTTTCTTTACACTGTGTTTTACTTGTATTCTGCTTTTAACTGCATATTAAAACTTGAAAAGACACCACAGCTCTGTCTCTTGTGTAGCAGACAGAAATTAGAACGGGTCAATTAAGGAGTCACACATAAGTTAGAAGAGGTCAGTTAAGGTTAATCATCTGTGATCTGAGAGGGTGGAGCTAGGAACTAAACCTTCTATTTAAGGGGTAAAATAAAAAAAAAATCAGAGCTTTACAGGAAAGGCTCACCCAGACTTTGTTACAGTTTGCTGTGAGGGAAAGGTTAGTTTGCTTTCTATTTGTTGTATTCTGTAATACTTTATTGCCTTTTTCTATTTTGTATACTGTGATTTGTTTTCTTTACACTGCATTTTACTTGTATTCTACTTTTAACTGCATATTAAAACTTGAAAAGACATCACAGCTCTGTCTCTCATGAGTCAGACAGAAATTTTGCCCACCCTCCCACCATCCTCCTTCCTGGTTACTGTTGTGTTTTTAAACACCACTGTCTTTCTAGCTGCCTGCCCCTTATGTTAATTTGACCATATATCTCATTTCCTCTCTGTTTTTAATGGTTGGTGTAAGCACAAAATTATCATTTTGTGAAATCACTACTCTTCAACTATTTAAATTTATTGGCCATCCTACTGTATTCCATAGTACCAGAATAAAAATGTGACCACCCCTTTCAATCTATCTTGCTATTTTAAAAATAGTAACTCTCCACTAAAACTTAACTTTTTAGACAGGTAAAAGTTAAGTTACCTACTTTCACATCTAATTCCTCTAGTGCACACTGTGTTTAGAATAAACCATTTTTTCATCTTACTTTTAAGCATCTATTGCAAGACCACCAGTTATTGGAGAGCCCACATTCTGCCTCCCAGTAGTCATTTTGGGATTACTGCTTCTGTTTTTTCCTGGTGAGAGAAGGAGTGCAGTTAGATTATTTCATCAAGACTGCTGATCACCAGAAAGCTTAATAACTGCTTTATAGGTGACGGATTGGAATCTGTGCTTATATTCTCATCCTGGTGGGAGCAGGAGCAGAGTGCATTGATTTCTGACTCTTTCTGGTTGGAAAGTGAGTGTCTTTGCTTAACGTACCTGATTGGTCTGGTTGCGATTTGAGGCAGCTACCAGAAAATGGCTACAAGCCTGCAGACCCTTGCATCATCTGGGATAAGACTGTGGATCACTAAACAGGCCATGGCCTGCTTTTCTTCTTGGGATTGGTGCTAACATTTTGCTTCTGGTGAGAGAAGAAGCCACGGAGTATTGTATCCTAACAGAGTGAAACTCTGCTGAGACTAGCATTAGTAGTAGGCAGGCAGTAGCCATTCATGCGACTCACCTCGTTTTATCATTCTTGACAAGCTATTTTTTTATTTTCAGTAAGTACTGCTTGATTTCTCCCTTACTTTAGAATATCTGTTTAAATATGTCATCCTTAAATTTTCAGGGTCTACTTATTGGTTTCCCTTAAGTGTTTGACAGTGCTCTGTACAGACTCTGACACTTTGAGTGAAATTTTTCCTGTAAAAGGCTTCAGTACTTAATATAGTGAGCTCATATCCAGGCATGTCTAAAAGTCAGTTCCCTGTGGTTTCTCCTGTCAACCTGGTGAACTTGGACATCCTGAGGCAATGTAGCAACTGCTTCATGTACACAGACAACCCTCTTCTCTTACCTCCCAACACTACATATATAGCCAAATTGGAAGCCAAGCACTCTGCAGCCAAGACTGGATTAGCCAGTCAAGAGTAGAAGGTTAACACCTGCACCACACCACATTCAACACATAGCCCTCCAGAACATACATCACCACAACCCTCACATAGTAACACAAAACACACACCTACCTTTGTGGAGGTTCTCATAAAAATCTGCCCGAACAACAGAGACCGCTAAGGCAGAAATGCAAACAACCACCACATCCCAGCACAAACCATGAGACACATAGCTCACATAAACAGTGTGCCACTCAACCAAAGCCCATAAGGCAAAACAACTTACCCAATACACTAGTTATAAGTGACTCAATAGTAAGGCACACTGATGTTCCACTCACTAGGTTGAATAAGGAGAACGTTACGGTCATCTGCCTGTCGGGTGCTAGGATCTGCCACATAACACACACACTTAGGTCACTCCACAACAGGTACAAATATGACTATGTCATTGTCCATGTTGGTGTAAATGACCTGAGACGTACCTCCCTGGACTACATGAAAAGAGACATAGAGGAGCTCTCGGATCTTGTAGCCCAGGCAGGTATGACTCTAGCTCTGAGTAGTATCCTAGCATCACAAAGAATGATACTACAGTACAAGCAGAAAATGATTGACTTCAACAATTGGATAAGTTTCTGGTGGCATTCTAAGGGGAACCAGTATCTGTCTGCCTGGGATGACATGATTGACAGACCTCAATGTTTCGGCAGAGATGGCCTGCACCTGTCACCCCAGGGATTCCTGATACTGGCCAAGGCTCTTGCCTCCCCTATAGGGCCTTTTTAAGCAGTGTCCTGAAGACAAAATTACCACCAAAACAGCTACAAGCAAATGAAATCTGAGGGAAATGTTACTCAACGCTAGAAGTCTAAATCTCAAAATGCACTCGCTCGAAGCACTCATTAAAATGGAGAACACTGACATTTGTGTAGTGACCGAGACCTGGTTCAAGGCTCTGGAGAGCAACCCAGCATTAACAGGCTATAATTCATACCACACCTTTCGGCGCCTAAACCTGGACCAAAGCACTAAAGGCGGTGGTGTCTCCATATTCATAAAGGATATGCAGACCTCCAGACTAGCAGACCAACATAACACATCAGAGATACTTCAAGTACAACTAACACTGGGTAAAACTGCAATCCAGTTTGTAGCCTGCTATAGATCCCTCACCGTGTCCCAAGACTCCCACTCCACATTCCAAAACACACTGGAAAATATTAGGGTAAAACCCAATACCCTTCTACTGGGAGACTTTAACTACCCCTCCATTAACTGGGAAAATTACTCATGTGTCAACACACTTGCTCAACATTTTCTGAAATTCATTAATTCCAACACTCTGGACCAACTAATTCTTACCCCCACAAGGGGTAGAAACATCCTTGAGCTAGTCATTACTAACATGGGCAACTGTTGCTCTATACCAGTAATCAACTCCTCCCTGGTTAGACCTGACCACAAGCTAATCACCATGGATATCCACATCCCACTGTCACCTCCCTCCTTAAAGAAAACCACTGTAAAAAACTTCTCCAAAGCCAATTTTGGACTTTTAAAATCAGAGGTGGCTAACTTCACGACACCCATGCAAATGGAAAATAGGCGCATGACTGCTGAATCATACACCAATGCACTGTATGAGCACATACACAAGTACATGGAATGGGCCATACCAAACAGAACCAAGACGCTCTCCTCCAAAAAAAGGAAGCCAATCTGGTGGTTCCCCACCATAAACAAACTCTACAACAGAAGGAAAAAACTCTTGCAGAAAAGGGTAAAGCCCCAAGACTGGAAAAACTCCTTTGTCAGCCTCAGCAAAAAAACTAAGATCCATCATCAAATCTTCTAAAGCTAGCTATGAAAACAAAATTGCTGCAGATTCTAAAGACAACCACAAGGCATTCTATAGTTATGTCAAGAATCTATATGGGAATACTCAGATCTGCTCTGGGTTACAGCACAATGGCAATACATGTACAGAACAAACTGATATTGCCAACATATTGGCCGACAGGTTCAGTGCGAACTTTACCTCCCTTTCACAACCTAAAGGGCCTATCACAATACCTGAGGAATGTCAAGACTCTGTTAGCACAGCTGCACAGGTAAAAAATGCGCTGTCCAAAGCCAAGAATACAGCTTCCATGGGACCTGATAATATCCCTGGTTGTGTTCTACATGAATTACAAAGTGAACTGGCACCACACCTGAGTACCCTGTTCAATCACATCCTAATTTCAGGCTTTGTTCCTACTGAATGGCGCATTGCTATGGTCATCTCACTCCACAAAGGGGGAGTGACTACAGACCCTAGGAACTACTGCTCCATTAGCCTGATGAGTCTGATATGTAAGGCTATGGAGCACATCATCATGGACCTTATAAATAAGGAGCTAGGGAATCTCCAAACTCTGGACCCCATGCAAGGCCTTCGACACCATCACTCACTCAGAAATCATAGATAGACTCACTAAACTAGGCATAAACTGTCATAAGATGATTTGCCAACTGGCTCACTGATAGAACCCACACTGTGAAAGTAGCAGACTCCAAATCTGACTACCTACTGGTGTCCTACAGGGATCAGTCCTAGGTCCTCTCCTGTTTGGCATCTACTTCTCTGAAGTTCAAGCCCAGACAAAAGGACTCTGGCTGACCAAGTTCGCAGATGATTGCAAACTGGGAGCCATTACTGATTCTCCAACTGATGTTGACATTCTACAAAAAGGCCTCACTGACACCAATGACTCACGCCAGAGCCATGGCATTAAGCTCAATGCCAAAAAGTACATTGTCATTCCCTTTGGGAAAAATTCAGTGCCTATGAACTACCACATAGGTAGTAGTCCACTAAACACAGAAGGTGTGATAAGAAACCTGGGGACACAGGTTGACAGCAACTTCTCCTTTGATAACCACATTGCCACTGTAGTCAGAAAGTCCTTCTATGTGACACATCTCATTACAAAAGGTTTCTCATCCAGAAAGAAGGAGATCATAATCCCTCTCTACTCATTCCTCATTAGACCTGTTATAGAATACAATGCCTCAGTACCTCACTAGACACCTACAACAACTGGAAAGGCCACAAAAATACTTCACTAAGAGGATCTTAGGCCATAGACACATGCCTTATATGGACAGACACAGAAAACTCCAGCTATACTCTGTCTCTTATCGCCTACTTAGAGGTGATCAATGCTTGACTTACAAAGCCATGTCTGACCCAGAGCTGCTAGATATGCTACACCTAATGAAATTCCAATCCCTCCATACCACACTATCCAGGGACCTAAGCCTCCTTACCACAATAAACAGAACATGCTGAAGGGACAGGTTCCTAACCTAGAGACGTCCCATACTCTGGAACAAACTTACCATTCACATCAAGCAGAGCACTTCACTAGCTCTCTTTAAGAGAAATCTTGATGAGTGGAAGGGCAATAGGAAGTTCACCCCGGGGATCACTTCAGTGGCCTTGCTTGACAGGGGCAATGGGAACTAACTTTGGGCGGCATGATGCCAGGGAATGTTCTTGGGCTAGGCTTATATAGGCTCCAGGGCTGTTAGCCTAGTACACACCTAGAAACCTATGAAACTCAAATATCTGTCATTATTTATTATTATTTAGTGATTTCAATTCTCAATGATTTTCCTGAAAATCACAACTTTATGAGGAAAACACTAAAAATAAGAGGGAAAAATCTAGACATTCTGTGAAAATCTGGGCAGCTGAGAGGTATGCTGGGCCTTACTGCAAAATGGTGCAGTCTGGTTCAAGTTCACATATACAATGTTCCACTGCAAACCTGTCAGAAACATATGCAAACAGGTTGTGGGTACTGTACCAATTAAGGGGAACTAGTGACCTGATACATAGTTCAAGCTAGTAGATCATATAATCCACAAATACCCACAAAATACTGCATTACAACAATACTAACTCCTTCCATTTATAACTAGATATCCATAGAATGAAGACAATATCTTAATATCGAAGCACAATAATCACTGAAAAATTCTTAAAGTCCGGGGTACATGACATGACTGCATAAAAAGTGAAGCTGCCAGCAGTGAAATTACAGTTTTCCTCAGCCAATGTATCTAGTAGAAGTGCTTCAGGTATCTTCCATCATGTTACTGAGAAAAATGCAGGAGGGGCAGAGGTAGATGGGGGTAGTGTAACAGCTAATAGTAAGGTGTACTCAGGAGCTGAGCCAAAGACACAGAGGAGAACCAATCACAAAAAAACAAATAGCAGGGAGGGAAAGAGAGAGGACAGGGGAGTATTTAGTGAAGGAAAGCCAGAAAGTGCATGCAAAGATAATGGGCAGTAAAAGTATAAAGGTAACATACACTTAGTAAGGTAAGGCTGGATCCATGAAATAGAGGGCAGCAGGAGAAAAGTCAGAGCTAAAGAAGAAGGATTAACCTCAACTAACTACTTCAAAAAAATTACGTCAGAAAGGGAAACAAAAGCAGACAGACTTATAAAATTATATAAGATGAAGTCCATTTCCTTTAGACATATTTTGTCTACTTGTATATATTAATGAACAGTTTAGTACAGGAGAGGCCAGACATATCGGAGGCCAAATGTAATAAAAAAAGCTGGTGGGGGTGAGAAAGGGAGAGCAACATGCAATGATAGAGGGGCATGCACACATGATGGAAGCAACAAATCTGGCAAAGTAAGGAGGTGCAAAAAGACTAATGAGAAGTACGGACACAAAGTAGCAGGAGATGTGAATGATGTCATCATAGACACACAAAACTGTTGTTTAGTCAATAGTTATACTGTAGGACTACAAAAGAGACAACAAGTTTTTGTCACAAAAGGAACAGATTACTAGGAGCGGGGTTACTGGGAAGTGAACTTCTGAAGATCAAGTTTAATTTTCTGTAGAGGAGATGATGTAAGAACCGAAGGAGGATTGTCATATAGTAAAAAACATGAATGTGAGAGTACTGCTCTTACAATACAAAGAACTATGTACAGACATGATGTATTTCCACAGAAATGAAGCTCGCCTGTCTCCCTTTTTATATCTTGCGTGTGTGTGTGTGTGTGTGTGTGTGTGTATGTGTGTGTGTGTGTGTGTGTGTGTGTGTGTGTGTGTGTGCGTATTCATATATAGATATATATATATATATATATATATATATATATATATAAAAATATATATATATATATATATATATATATATATATATATATATATATATATATATATATATATATATATATATATATATATATATATATATATATATATATATATGGGTCTACTTCAAAATCTCAAAGCCCAAAATATCGACATTCAAAATCTCAAGACAAAAATCACGAAACGCGAAAATTCGGCCATCAGATTTTTATCAGGGTAAGTAAACAATTGGCCAACATGCCCTTTTCTCCACTGTAGGTCGATCCCGGAATTGGTATATATAGTTAGGGGGGTGTGGGGGTGCAGCCCACCCCCCACCTTGCTGGGGTTTACGTACCTTGGTGTGAGTTTCATTTCCATTTGACAAAGTGTTTACTTACCACAGTAAAAATCTGACATTCGAGTTTCCACGGTTTCGTAATTCTGGGTATCGGGATTTCTTAGTAGACTCATATACCCATACACACACATGCACATATATAAAACTATATATAGCTATATTGCAAATATCAGTCAGTCTTGACTTTTCCATTTCACAAATCAATGCCTTCAATAAGCTCTTCTATGCAATGGAAAGTCCACTCGGAAGGCTAACAATACTGTAGATTTTTAGCCATCCAACTTTTTCTTTGACATTACAGATGGGCTGCTATCCAGTGCACCATTACAGCCTCATTTCTCAAACACCCATTAAATGGTTTAGTCATACATCCAAATAATTCATGCCACTGTGTCTTTTCTTTTCCTAATACTAATTTTACTTGCATTGGTGTATTTATCACCTTTAACAAACTTTTCCAGAGTCATGCCATCTGCTATTTCAAAGCCACATTCATTTCATTCACTTTTTAAATCATACCAGACCACTGTCAGGATTAAACATTTTCCAGATCTTTTCTGCTTTCTTTGAACATTCCCCTTAGTCATTTTCTCATATTAGTTGGTATACTGCTACTACAAACTCTTTTTATACCCTCACAGAATTCCTTACTAATGTTTTATCCTCATAAATTAAACCATTCCTCTTGGGCTGCCCCATCTCTTCCTATCATTCATAGTCACACCTCTAAACCTCTGAGCATTAAAAATTGTAAGAGTGGATCAGAGAGGGTAGCACCTAAGTTTTCACTGTAGAAGATCTTGATATACTAGATGATTTATAGCTAGTGAAAGGGAATCTTTATAGAGGCTTAGTTTATTTATTTAATAAGATACATACCCAGAAAGTGGTCTGACTTTATGAGGAACATCAATAAATCTGGGAGGAGAAAGGCTAAATCTGATGGCCAAAACCATAGTTGTTGTTGTGTCTTTCGGCTTTTCCCGGTTAGGGGTCACCACAGTAGAACTCCGGTCCGCTAATGATTGGCAGTAGATTTTTACGTGCCGAGTTGCCGGCCCTGACGCACAACCTTCAATAAAGGTATGCCCATTCATGCATGTCTCCACACAGAAGACGCTCTAGCTGACAATCAAACAGGACAACGTCTTACTGTGAGGCGACAACGCTACCGCAGCACCACAAAAACCATAGTGCTGTGCCTAAATCATAGCAGTTGAGACGTATGCTTCTAGTTCATCACAGAACCTGTTAGAGTAAAAAAAAACAAAATGTACAGTGCACATTCCTTCCTATAAATTGTTTGAAACACAGAAAGCACTATTCTTCTGAGAATCCTCACTAATGGCTGCCCTTCCTCTCATCATCTTTTGTTATGTTCATGGAAGCCTCTAAGTGTATCCTCAGAGGCAGTCTTTACACTAGGCATCATTTTAGAGCTCTCTGAATCTGCAATGGGTATGATATTTGGTATTGTTTTCTCATCCTTCCTGTTTCTACTATTTTGATTACTTACTATCATGAATCATCTCTTTACTGCTAAAACAGTAACTCATTTTTTTTAATCAAAGGTAAAAATATGGCCATTAATACAAGAGGTTCTTATGTCTTATAATGCTAAGATTGTATTCTTTTTTTACTTATGAGGATGTCACAGATTTCTGTTTTTACTACGTCACCACTGTATTACATACAGCCTAAATATCCACAAATATTATTCTGTTAAATGTTTGATATTGAATGCCATTCTCAGACAGGATCATTCTGTTTATCAGCTGGCATTCTCATGGTACACCATTTGTAAATAAAACAGCTATGTCTTAGTTTATTTTAACCTGAATAAAAAAAAAACAACTGCAGAATGAGTCAGTGTTTTGATAGCATGATAAAATGGCAGACTGATAGCTGTATATAAAACATAGAACTTGCATACTGATAGGCAGATGACCTCAGATAGTATGGTCACATCTGTGGCAATTCCCTGGTAGTATTATATGGTCACAGTTGTAAGGCTGAAGTTTCTTGCCAGTCAGTTATAATGATCACCAAAGATTAGTTGGCGGTTGTTACCTGGTCAGGACAATGAATTATTGACAATGACCGCTTGTATTCAGAATGTCAAATGAAGATTTTATAGTAGGTAACCAGAGATTACTGTTCAGGATAAAACATATGAAAAATCAGGGATGAAGAATAACATTAACTTAATTACAGAAATATAAATGTATACAAATGTGAAGTACAAGATTCTTCATCCTTCTGTTATTGAATTTAACAGCACAGCCATGCCTTTGCCACTGTTAGCACCCAGAAACAAAATGAACAGGAGGCGAAAGTGTTAATATTATGACTCAGTACTTATTATTTATAAATTCAAGAGAGTTGGAAAATAATTACTGCATTACTTACAAGACTTGGAGAAAGCACATGACAAGGTACCAAAATAGCTAATTTGGGCAGTCCTGTGATGGTTCTAAGTTCCAGAAACACCGGCAGAATTACTGCCGGCTATGAAAAATTACCCAATGGCACAAGAACGAATATTGTTTGGACTCACAGATGGGTTCCCAGTGGGAAAGGGTATGCAAAAGAGTTCAGCTCTGAAACCATTCCAGTTCACACTGGAGATGGACTACATAAGCAAGTAAGTCAGTGGGGAGAGTTAAACAATGCTACTATATCCATACTAGCTGGCATCACAAACACACTCTAAACAGAAACTTCAGAAAATGACATGGGAATGGAATGCAAATCTGAAGATGCATGGGATGGAACTGAATACGGACAAGACTATTATCGTGGCAACAAATGAATGGAATGTAGAAGAAGCTTAAAATTAAGATAGAAGGGAAAGCATTAGAAAAGGTTAGCAGCTTCAAGTATCTGGGAGAATTCGTTGAGGAGAAGGGAAGTCTGAATGTGAAGGTCAAAGCTAGAATCAGATGAGCTCCAGATAACTGACATGAAACATCATTGGCAATATGTGACAGAAGAATGCCAATGACTATGTGAAGTAAGGCATACATATCAGTTTTGCAACCAGTGTTTCTGTGTGAGACAAAAACCTCATCAGTAAAGACAGAGAGATGAAGTGCCAAAGACATGCAGTAGGATAATCTATGTGGGATGGATGAAGAAATTAAAACCTCAAAGCAGAAGCTGGACTATTCCTAGATACAGTAAATGTCAAAGAAAGCAGATTATGGTGGTTCAGTCACATGTACAGGAAAGCAGAAGACAATCTGGTGAGGCAGATTTGGGAGAACTAGGATGACAGCTTGACAACTGAAAAAGGCAGAAGAGTTTCTCTGAAAAGAGAGAGAAGTGGAAATAGTTGATGGTCCTATGTGAAATGGAGGAAATGGGGCAGTAGATGATGAAGATGATGGTGAAGCTTAATAGCATTGGAGCTAATGAATATTTTTGTAAATCAATTTCAAAGTTAATTCAAGACCCACCCAGCAGCCTAGCTACAGAAAGAGAAAACTTAGATTCAGTACCATATTCAGCAATGACACAGTGAAGGAAAAATAAATATATAAATAAACATTTTTGTCTTAACACACTAATTTTGGGATTAACAAACTTTTACAGGGATTACTTTTTTAATGACTAGGATTTTGGTGTGCATTAATGAACTAAATGTAAAAAACATTAGTAGTTTTGACTATGAAAAATGACATTGGGGATCTAATCTAGATGATTGAAAATGTATGGAAAGAGTGAAATAGTTCTGCTTTATCCAAGCCTTGAGTCCTTCTGCATTTCCTGACAAGTATCTTATGTATATTCTACAATAGTAGTCATTTTCTTTCTTCTACAGCGTAACAAAACACACATTTCTCCCATTTTATTCTGTCCAGATTATCTCTACCTAAACAACTAATTAGGTAAGTATCTCCTCTACCTTTTGCCACCAGATGTTTCCATTATTGAAAATCTCTTGATTTACACTGCAGTCCACATTTAGTTCCAGGCTAGACTAGTAAATATACCACATGATGTAATTCTTCAATCTGCAGTCATTTATCTGCTCAAAATTCTAAATATAAATATAAGTATAGATCCCAATTATAAATAAAATACATTGTTACCATTTTAATGACTGGAGCTGTGCACCTCAGAATAGTGAGACCATGTTCCTAAAATGGAAACACAAACATTCTAAGTCTGAGTTTTGTGGTATCTTGGCGTATCCACCTACTCCAAGGTACAAAGATCTTGGAATTATACATGTACATACATAGCAGGCATGTGGGGGCAGAACTTTCTATGCTGGGGTTATATGGGATAAAGTGCCTCAACAAAGCTGTCATGGTAGCACTGCAAGTTTTGACATTTGGTGCACTTTGCTTCCAATCTCATTTTTTTTCTGAAGTTATAGGATTCACAGTTATAAGTGTTATACTTTCAAGTAAGTTGATTCATGTGTAGCACACCCTTGCAAGGAAGCATGCGCAAACTGTTCCGACAATTAATCCACAAGTTTTTTTTAAAAAAAGGGATTGAAATGTTCCAGCCATGAGATCTAGGCAGGATAGGTGTGTCTTTAATCCTGTGGTTCTTGGTGTGGCTGTTGGCTGCTTTCCCATTCCAAGTTTTGTATTTTTATCTACTCACTCACCTGAGATATGATGGGATTGTATTATAACTGCTTGTGATTTTTGGCATCATTTTCATCATTCATATTCATATCAGTTGTGATGAAAGGAGGTACTGCCAGCACAGCTAGCTTGAATTTTGTAAATAATTTTATGTCATTTGTGAATATCAAACTTATTTCATTTCATTTGTGAATATCAAACTTATTCATACAAGATGCTGGTGTTACATACTTATTAGAACTGTATGTTGTGTATATCAAACTGATTTGTAAAGATGTTTGTATTGAAAATGTGTTTGTAAAGTGTTTGTGTTTGAAATGTATGCACGGTATGCCTTACTGGAGAGAACAGATATGTACATGTACTATTGTAACTGTTTAAATGTATATTTTTTAACAAAGGAAACTCTGAGGTTAACCTCCTTCCAGGAAACTTTAGAAAAATATCTGAAATTAAATCACTTTATAGGCTAGGCCATAAAGATGCTATCTCACATGTTTCAATGCAGCCAGAGACACAAAGTCTTTACTGGCTTTCTGTATTGTCTTTGGGGTGAACTAATTACTCTCTGGAAGTCTGGAGGTATGCAATTGTTTTATGACTTCCAGCACCTGCCAAAGATCTGAGCAAAAGCCCTTGTGTGTGTATTTTTACAGGTAGGTGCTAAGTCCAGCCAGCTTCCAGCAATAAGTGTCTTGTATGAGAACTAGAAATCACATGACCAGAAATGATGTCATTCTGCAAGCTATCCTAGCAGTAATATTTTAGATATTATTTTGAAAAGTTTCTTAGTGAGAGACTGAGCATTCCGTATTCTGTCTTGAGCATTTGGCCTGACAACAAGAAGGACCACTCGCCACACCACCCGCCTTGCTGTAGTAAGTAAGTTATAAGGAAATAGTATAATTTTCTTAAATTCAATCAGGAATAGTGAAGCTTAGTTTACATATTGTTTTTCTTTATTTGTCTAAGCCTGTCTTGCAATGTTATTTTAAATATTTCCTGTAGTTTTATACTCTGATGTCACTGTGAATATATATATATATATATATATATGTATATATGGGTACCTATTACTTGATCGACAAGTCAAAACAGCGACACTCACATGTTCGACTCCACATCATCAACACTTCATAACATCGACGTTTCAGGTAAGCGATCTTCCCCCTCACAGGACCCATGGTAGCACTCGTTTCACTATTAAGAAGGTAAGGACAACGCTGTCAGGGTACATTTTGAAGAATGACGTAAACCTTATGCGTTAAAAGACAGAAACGAGTGCTACCATGGGTCCTGTGAGGGGGAAGATCGCTTACCTGAAACGTCGATGTTATGAAGTGTCGATGATGTGGAGTCGAACATGTGAGTGTCGCTGTTTTGACTTGTCGATCAAGTAATAGGTACCCATATATATATATATATATATATATATATATATATATACTTGGTATTTCTATGTTCTTTTATTATTTATTATTAAATATATATTTAAACCTTTCATTTTGGCTGTTCTTTATAGAGATATTTACATTTTAAGAGTATTTGCATATTTATTTGGTGACACTGTGCGGGCTACTCCTAATAACCTTGCTCTTGGTCAAAGTACCATTTGTATTAATATTAATTTCACTCATAAGAGCCTTAAGGTAGCTGGTGAGGAGATCTGGTGGCAGTGGCAAAAGGAGGAATAGCTAGTAAACCTGTGCCAGTCTTTCCCAGGTGTGTGTGTGTGTGTGTGTGTGTGTGTGTGTGTGTGTGTGTGTGTGTGTGTGTGTGTGTGTGTGTGTATGTGTGTGTGTGTTTGTGTGTGTGTGTATGTATATGCAAATCAAATCTCAAACTGTGTGTGTGTGTGTGTGTGTGTCAGCAACTTGGGCAGGAACACAAAACACTTCATAGGTTCATAGGTAGGTACTAGGCTATCGGCCCTAGGGCCCATACAAGCCTAGCCAAAAAATGTACCCTGGCTTTCGCCACCCAAGAAAATTATTTTCCTGTGCCCCTGTCGAGCAGAGCTACAGAAGTGATCCCCGGGGTGAATTTCCCATTTCCCATCCAATCATCAAGATTTTTCTTGAAGAGTGCTAAAGAGGAGCTCTGTTTGACATAGATAGGTAGTCTGTTCCAGAGTATGGGAAGTCTCTGGGACAGGAATCTATCCCTCCAGCATGTTCTGTTTATTGTGGTGACAAGGTTAAGGTCCCTAGAGTGCGTAGCTCGGAGGGATTGGGATTTCTTTAAGTGGAGCATGTCCAACAGCTCTGGGTTTGACATAGCTTTGTATGTTAGGCAGAGATCACCCCTTAGTAGGCGATATGCGATGGAGTAAAGCTGTAGTTTTTTGAGACGGTCTGCATAGGGCATTTGTTTGAGGCCAATAATCCTCTTTGTGAGGTATTTCTGTGGGTCTTTTCAGTTGTTGTAGATGTCTTGTGAGGTACATACCAAAAGGGGCATTGTACTCTATAATGGGTCTAATGAGTGATGAGAAGAGGGGAACAATGACCTCTTTTTTCCTGTATGAGAATCCTTTTGTGATGAGATGAGCCACGTAGAAGGATTTCCTGAACACGGTGGCAATGTGATTATCAAAGTAGAGACTACTGTCCACCTGTGTCCCAAGGTCTCTTATCACATTTTCGGCATTAAGTAGACTACCAGCTATGTGGTAGTTCATGGGTACAGAGTTTTTACCAAAGGGGATGACAATACACTTTTTGGCATTGAGCTTCAGGCCATGGCTTTGACACTAGGTATCTGTCTCAGTGAGGCCCTTTTGTAGTTTTTCCACATCGTTAGGAGTTTTGATTATGGCTCCTAGTTTTGCAGTCATCTGCAAACTTTGTTAGCCAAAGACCTTCTGTGTTGGCCTGCTCTTCAGAGAAGTAGATACCAAACAGGAGAGGACCCAGGACTGAACCCTGTGGTACTCCACTTGTCACTGGTCTGATGTCGGATTTGGAATCCGCTACTTTCACAGTGTGGGTTCTGTCCATGAGCCATTTGGCAACCCATCTTGTGACATAGGGATTTATACCTAGTTTAGTGAGCTTATCTATAATTCCAGAGTGGGGGATGGTATCGAAAGCCTTGGCGAGATCTAGATAAGCTGTGTGAACCATTTTACCCTCATTTATGGCTTTGGTGACTGCTTCAAAGAAGTCAATCAAGTTGAGGAGACATGATCTGCCTTTTACAAATCCAAACTGAGTAGGGTCCAGAGTTTGGAGATTACCAATGTCTTTGTTTATGAGATCCACGATGATACATTCCATGGCCTTGCAGACAAAGCTCGTCAGGCTAATGGGGCTGTAGTTCCCGGGGTCCGTCGTGGCTCCCCCTTTGTGGAGTGGGATAACTGTCGCGGTGCACCATTCAGTGGGTACAAAGCCTGAGGTGAGGTTATGATTAAACATGGTACTTAGGTAGGGTGCCAGTTCATTCTGTAGTTCATGTAGAACGCAGCCTGGTATATTTTCAGGTCCCATGGATGCTGTGTTCTTGGCTTTGGAGAGTGTGTTTTTTACCTGTGCAGTTGTGATTATAGGAACTTTGCATTCTTCCGGTATAGAGATGGGCCCTCTAGGGGGTGAGAGGGGGGTAAAGTTAGCACTGAACCTATCTGCTAGGATGTTGGCAATATCAGTTGGTTCTGTATATTTAGTGCCATTATGCTGTAACTCAGAGCAGATCTGAGTGTTCCCATTTAGATTCCTGACATAGCTATAGAATGCTTTGTGGTTGTCTTTAGAGTCAGTGGCAATTTTGTTTTCGTAACTAGCTTTGGAGGATTTTATGAGGGATCTCAGCTTCTTACTGAGGTTGACCAGAGAGTTCCTCCAGTCATGGGATTTTACTCTTTTTTTCAGCAGTTTTTTCTGTTGTAGAGTTTGTTTATGGCAGAGGACTGCCAGATTGGCTTCCTTTTTTTGGAGGATAACATCTTGGTTCTATTAGGGATAGCATGATCCATGCACTCGTGTAAGTGCTTATAAAATGCATTTGTGTGGGATTCGGCAGTCATACCTCTATTGTCCGTCTGCATGGGTGTCATGAAGTTTGCTACTTCTGTCTTAAGAAGTGTGAAGTTGGCTTTTGAGAAGTTTTTTACGATGGTTTCCTTAATTGGGGCTGGGGGTGGGATGTGGATGTCTAGGCTGATTAGCTTGTGGTCGGATCTGACCAACGAGGAATTGACCTCTGGTGTGGAACACCAGTTTCCCATGTTGGTAATGACCAGGTCTAGGATATTGCTGCCCCTGGTGGGGGTATGAATAAGTTGATCCAAGGTGTTGGAATTTATGAATTCTAGAAAACATTGAGCAAAAGAGTTGGTACATGAGTAGTTTTCTCAGTTAATGGTGGGGTAGTTGAAATCACCCATTATTAGGCTGTTGGGTTGTACCCTAATACTTTCCAGTGTATCAAGAAATGAGGAGTGTGAATCCTGGGGCATGGTGGGGGGTCTGTAGCAAGCTACAATTTGGATTGCGGTCTTGCCCAGAATTAGTTGCACTTGGATAATCTCGGATGCATTATGCTGTGCAACTAGCCTGGAGGTGTGGATATCCTTAATGAATATGGACATGCCTCCACCTTTAGTGCTTCTTTCTGGGTTAGGTGGCTGAAAGGTGTGGTATGAATTAAAGCCTGGTAATGCAGGGGTGCTCTCTGGAGCTTTGAACCAGGTCTCTGTCACTGCACAGATGTCAATGTTCTCCATTTTAAGGAGTGCCTCGAGTGAGTGCATTTTGAGGTTTAGACTTCTAGCATTGAGTAGCATTACCCTCAGATTTTGCTTGCTTGTACCTGTTACGGTGGTGAATTTGTCATTTGAACCTTGCCTAAAAAAGGCACTATAGGGGTGGCAAGAGTCTTAGCCAGTATCCGGAATCCTAAGGGCAGCAGGTGCAGACCATCTCTGGCAAAGCATCGTGGACTGTCGATCATGTCATCCTAGGCAGACAAATACTGGATCCCCCTAGAATGACACCAGAAGCTCAGCCAATTGTTAAAGTCAATCATTTTGTCCTTGTACTGTGGTATCATTCTGGGTGATGACAGGATGCTACTCAAGGTTAGGGTCATACTTGCCTGGGATACAAGATCGGAGAGCTCCTCCATGTCTCTTTTCATGTAGTCCAGGGAGGTATGTCTCAGGTCATTCACACCAACATGGACAATGACAGTGTCATATTTGTACTTATTGTGGAGTGACCTGAGTGCATGCATTATGTGGTGGATCCTGGCAACTGCTGTTAAACAGAGAGAGTGTTGGAGGACTTGGCTTGGAACCCTGGCTAAGGACTGAACTCTATAGCTGTACCAGTGGGGAGTCTTATTGGGGATCTGGAAAAAGAGTGAGGAACCTGCCCCAGACTGAGTGTGGTCTTTGTGTACTCTTAAGGGAAATTGCACTGGATGCAGAGAGCTTAATCTGGAAATACTGTATGTGTACCTGCTATCCTCCCAGTGAATGTCCCCCCACAGGTGCCATTACTGAGCATTGAGGCTCCTTGATTACTGGCCCCATAGTGGGATATCCACATCACATATTGGTTGGCAGTGATGGGTCATCACATCAGTGCATTTATTTCCACACCTTACTGGCACCCTATCTAAATTCTGTGTTCCACATGCTATTAACACCTCATATCCAGTTCCATTTTTTCTCCATTACAGCCATGCATACCAACTGGATATTCATTTACTTCTACCACTTGCTATTATACCAGTCACAGCTATTAATTATTAATTATTCAGTGGAAAGGGTCATTCTAGCACATTCCTATTGTAAGATACCTCTTCTTTATCTCGCTTCATACTTTCCACCCCTCTTATTCGAATATCACACTCTTCCTAGATTAGCATATAACAGTTTATACTAATTATACAACCAATAGGATTGAACAATCTTACAATTTCCCCAATTAAATAAACTAATGTTATAGCCAATACCTTCCTCATTCACTTCACCGCTCACCTACTTCATTCCTGAAATTTCCATTTTTTCATTCTGTAAGCTCATTAAGCAGTTATGTTCTGCTCATAACCCCTTCATTCTACTTGCTAGCAGCTATAGACATTCTTGCCCTCCTTTTTCATCTGCTAACTTGCGGTCTGTTGCAGGCTAAAGTTGTCAACCTTTAAGTATATCTAATATTGTCATTCTGTACTTAATAAGGAATTGGTTGTCATAATAAACGTTTACTGTATCACACAGAAACCCTATTTCATAGTCTATCTATTTGCTATTCCATTTGGTCAGACACTCTGGCAACTTACTATTCACTCACGAAATAGAAATAAATGCTAGTCAGCAAAATAAGAAATGCATATCACTTGAGGCTTGATTAATGATGCAGTGATCTCATATAGTGGCCCTGTTGATTTTACCAACAAAAAAAAAGAAGTACATGACTGACATAGTAAAAATGGGTATCTTCTCATTGCTGCCATATTGGAGAATGTTGGCACATTTCCTTGTCGTAATTGTAGATACTGTTTATATTAAAACATTAAATTTTACTCATCCAGTAACTACTATAACTTATACTTGTAATAGTTAAGCTGACTGTAACACGTTGAACGTTGTATATCTTGCACAATGTCAGTCATGTACTTCTTTTTATGTTGGTAAAACCAACAAGGCTTCTAGGGAGAGGATAAGTGAACATTTTGATGATGTAAGAAAACCGAAGTCCACCAGTGATTTATCTAAACATGTGATGTCCAATGGTAATGAACACTATTTTAATTTTATTGTGTTTTATGTGATTAATGTTTCTCCCTGTGGTGGTGTTATTTTCAACACCACAGAGAGAATTGAGCTTGAATGGATTAGGTTAAGGGCTCTAGTTTTTCCAGGATTAAATGACTATTTCTTTAAAAGCTGTTTTTGTCTCAGCAAGGCTTGATACACTCATTTCTGTCATGTAACCATTTTATGTATTGAAAGATTTGTTTTGTAATGCTTTAATGTCTGAAAAGTGCTTCTGTTTGTGAAAGTGCTTACATTTTTGTTAATAAGTCATGCTCGTTGTGGTCATATAAGTGGCTATATATCTGTGTGCCTGTCCCTCTTTCTCAACATGTGAGTGTGGGAGAGAAGTGGCTAAAAGAGAATACAGGGGCTTTTCTGTGCATAGACTAGATTCTGCAATTCCCTTGTTAGTCCTTCTTTGTGATTACAAAGCAGAAGGAATACTCAACTTTATGAATCTCATTCCTGCCAAGATAGCCTCCATTCAGCAACCAACTACATCTAAAGCAATGTGGATAATGGACAAATAAAATATGCAGTATAGCGTACCACAGTCCTTCAAATGAATTGATCTCAACATATTAATCAAAACAAACTTATACGGGCATCTACCTGGTTCAGGGATTACAGATCCAACAGACATTAAAATTTGACATCTTGGTACTCACTCAGAGACAAGCAATCTTTTCCTCAAGGATTAATATTTGGACCTATCTTTTTTTCATTATGCATTAAATCTTTCCCACTTGACCTTCTCCGTCTTAAAATTATTCTATATACATTTAGTTTGGTTCATCTAAAATCTATAATTCTGCTTTCAATGTCCAAAGCAACCTCCGGGAACAATTTGCCAAACTGTGCCACTGATTCAACAACAGCTTAATAGTTTACTCCAACAAAACAAACACTAGTAAGTTTGCACCTCTCAGTGCCTATAGCCAACACTACCAATTTACAACTGAGAGACCATTGGGACATCCCCATCCTGCCAGTACCATCCTACAAGTGCCTAGGTATTCACTTAGCTCCAACCCTCAACTTCTCCCTCCCAGTACAATCCTACAAGTCCCTAGGTATTCACTTAGATCCAACCATCAACTTCTCCCTCCAGGTAAAATCCTACAAGTGCCTAGGTATTCATTTAGATCCAACCCTCAACTCCTCCCTCCCTGTACAATCCTACAAGTGTTTAGGTATTCACTTAGATCCAACCCTCAACTCCACTATCCCAGTACAATCCTATAAGTGCCTAGGTATTCACTTAGAGCAAACCCTCAGCTTCTTATAACATGTAAACACAACCCTTTCAAGGGTCCTCACAAGTCACAAATAGGCTTACAAATTCTCTAGCCATCTCATGGCTGACTCTAGGAAAGTGATGGTAAAAATATCTGACTGCCAAAAATTAGAATATCTTTTCCCCTTGACTACCCTTGGTTAACTCACTCAAAACATGTTGGCTGCATCTTCCCCAATAAGAAATCTTCTTATTTATACCTGCCATTTATTGCAATAAGACCCTGATATATTTATTTGTTTACTGTGAAGTTTACACAATTTTTTTTTCATGCTTGCTTGTGTCTTGGTAATCGGTTGTTTGTTTATTTATGATGTTTCATTCACAATTTTTCCTTTTCTGTTTACTGGTGTTCATAGTAGAGGTTCATAGTTTAGTACTAAGCTAACTGCCCTTGCGAGGCATTTTAAGCCTAGCCAATTATCCTTTGTGAGACTCAAACCTTGCACCTTGTGTTTATAAGGCAAACACCTTAGCCATTAAGACACCCTCCCAACCCCTGTAATTAACTTATTGTGTCCTAGAAGAGTATAATCACCAGGAAAGCAGAGTTCCTATGTATTCCGTGACAGTATGCACATCTTAACAGGACTTTACTCCTGAAACCAGTATACCTGCCAGTGTTTTCAACATCTAATTTCTGATGTCCTGATACTGATACATACCTAAATCTAAAGCAGCAAGGTGACATCTACAAGCTAATATAATTTGCTAACCATGTAGAGTAACACGATCAGCATGAAATGTATAGGGCTAGAGTTAAGGTGTGCTTGTAGAAAAGCATGACAAATATATATTTTTCATGTTTATATTAATAATGCAAAAATGGAGTGTGATAGTGCCATGTTAGGCAGGCATTTGTAAACAGTGGGTTTCAGTAAAACATGACACATATGGGTAATTTGAAGATATTTTGAGATATAAATGTTTATGGATATTAGAAATATTTCATATCTGCATTACTATAAAAGATGTGTTAAACAAATGGTGCCATCTTATACATATTATGGCACACAGTTTTGCCACTGTGGCCATCTAGCATGCACAGTTTTATGAATTAATATTACTGTTTAAATTCTCGAAAAAATATTATCAATACTATTCACACCATGCACACTATTGCAAAACAGCAGTGTAATGCATTCCTAGAAACCTCTTAAACTAACAGTCACTTCACTGATACCTTGGGTGCTTCTTGCAGTCTTGTAGAAATATAAACATTTGCTTGACCATAGCATTATTCATTCTGGAAAGTAAGATATTTTTTTATTTCACTAATCCACAACATAAAATTTGACTCATCAGACAGACCTTTGATACTAATACCAATTTATAGATCATTACCAGACATATTCCTTTCATATTTTACATTTTTGTAGCTCACTTCATCTACTACATATCAAATGAAATCAAAGCAAATCAAATGAAGGTATTCAAAAACACTTAGGCATATCTTGTTCAAATAATAACTCTATTTTTTTAAATGTTTCTTAATGCTTTGCAAAATAGCTATGTCTGCATCTTAAATACCTGTTTGTTGCAAAAACATGCATTTAACATTCAGATCTATCCACATTATGTCCACTTAGGAAAATCAAAAACAAATTATTGCTGTACTTAGAACTTTGCAGAAGTGGATAGGCATATCTGAAAACTCAACCAACATGGGGTTTCAGTAGAGGATTTTGTAGAACAGCTTTCAGGCAAGTGGTTTACTGGTTTACAAGATTAAAGGAGATGAGGGAATTAATTAGCCTTCCACCACTCAAGACTGAATGATTTAAGGGATTGCTGCTTTCAGATTTTGACACTTAACAGAGTTTGTAATTAGATCTGGAATATTTGCAATTCAAAGTAGTTTATGTATGTATGTTTTCCTACTGGATTATCTGAGTTGTGGAAAAGTTCCAAAATCAAGGTGCCAAACATACAACATATAAAACTACATCTATTTTCCAGTAATTAATACAACAGTAAAAGAAAAAAGAGTGTAAAGGTTAATTACAAGCAAGAAACTATTATCAATTTCTGACCTGTTTTAAATCTATCTATTCATTCAGTGTTTTCTGTTTGTCAGTGCACATGTCAGTATAAGTAACGACAAGGAGACGCTGTTACCCAAAGGTCTGCTCCAAACACCAAAACCAAATACACTCAGGACAAACTGGAACAGACCACCACAATAAATGGATAAAAGTCTTTAATCGGACAAGCGCTTTCGCGTGTGTAACACGCTTCTTCAGATCCTTAATACAAACTGAAAAGCTAAAATACAATACTTATATATTCTGGTACAGACACACCTATCCAATAAAATCTGCAGCTGATTAAACAATTGACAATTAAACAATCAATTGATCAACTAGGCAATCTGTTCTCCAACGGTGCAAACATCTAATGCACTATTCATCAACTTGAAACTTACTCAAAAAGCAACTAGAATGTATAAAAATGCATAAAAATGACTTAAATGCACAACAAACATAGATAGATAAGTAAAACTTTCATCAAAAAATCATATTGGAACTATCTTAAACATGACACACACACTAACATAAAAACGCTGTCATGTCATAAACTGCCTACCGCTAACAATATCCCTATGTAACCTCATCAAAAAGCTCTATTTGCTCAAATTGAAACTTCAAGTTGTTTCTATCATTATACATACTATAAAATAAACAAAAATACATATATTTAGCAGCATGAAAAAATGAAAATACGAAAATACATATACTTAGCAGCATAATATAAAAGAATGAAAGTGCATATATATAGCAGCAAAAATACAAAGTGCACGTGAACAACAGCAAAACATATATACATATATATCTCAAAACATACAGACGGGCAAACGCATTAATCCCACATCAACCTGCTCAACAATGTCTTCGAAATTGTCTAAGATCAACACCCAATCACTGACAACTGACTCTCTATATAAATCGCTGGATGTATTTGTGTATCCTAGCAGCTCGTACTGATATCATGTTCGCTTCCCGCTAGTCAGGAATCTTAATGTTATGTGATCCGTGAACGACTAATGTAAAGAAGCATTAAAGTGAGCTATTAACATCTAACTATATCCATCAGCATACCATACTCGAAAGTGTCTCGAAGTTGCCATCTATATCCAACAACCATAACTAACCGTTATGCCACTTAGACGGAATCCGCAGAATCAAGTGTCCGTACACGCACTGACTAAAAGAAGTGCTATTATGCTGTTACAGCCTGATGCCATGAGGACCATCAAAACACAAAATATGCGTTATACGTAACCATCCAAAGATGGACAAATATGTAACTGTCTCCTCTGCCCATCTGTATACCCTAAGCATACCTAACTAGCAAATAAAATAAAGATAATAATCATCCGCCAGCCACCAGCAGGTGAATAACATCACCAAGCATTATATGTGTGGCTTAAAATCTATGCTGCCTGTGACCAGGAAGGAACTTGCAAAAATATATATATGTCAGATTTATCCTACTAAAATAAAGTATTACATTATAACTTGATCATGAGGTATAACACATCTATCTATCTAAAAACATATATATGTATAAAAAATCTAAAAATATAACTAATCTGCTGAAGCACCGACAACACATATAACACATAAACTGTGACATAAGGCACCTCAGTTAAGCCATTATCGCCCAGTTATGGGTTAATCCATGAAAAAACTGGCATCTATAGCTTCAAAGCTTCACAAAGAACGAAGCCAACCAAAAGCCTATCCAAAAAACCCCAATCATTAACCATCACATAACACTCCCTTGTAAATGAATGAACATAGAGGCTTACAAATATCAGGACAGAACGTCCATGTGTACACTATGCTACGTATAGTATACACAACTAAACTACATGCTTGTATGTGTATATATGTGTATGTCCACATATACCAGTATGTGTGCATGTGTATATGTGGTTAATTGCTAATGGTGTGTCCAACTCCCAGACAAAATGCACTCACCTGCAGGACCCTACTGGAGACATAAGTCCACGTTCTATAAATATGCAGATTTATACTGCAACTATAAAGATGTACAGATAGCTAAACCAACACAGCTGAAACTATGCACCTAGATACATTATTCAACGTGACAGCTGTACCTGAATCACCACTTATTTGAGTGAACGTGCCTTCAAAGGGGCCCTAATGCTCACATATTGATTCAACCCCGGCTCATATTGAGCCTTGAGTTTAAAAATCCAACTCAATTCCACTTGTTCCAGGTCATTGAATATGTCTCCTTCCCTCTTGCTAGGTGTAATCTTCTGTAAAACCTTAAACCCAAAAGAGTGCTCCCTATTTGTTGTAATATGTTTCACTAGGGCGTTATTTGTGTCACCCTTCAAGATATCATTGACATGTTCTTGTACCCTTTCCTTCAATGATCTCGTCGTCATTCCCACATAGAACGCACTACACATCACACAATTAGCTAAATATATCAAATTTCTATCCTCGCATGTAGCTTTAAAGTGTGGTTCAAACCTGTATTGCAAAGTAGGATGTATAAACATCTGCTCCAATGTGATATACTTGCAGATGTTACAACTCTGACAAGGAAAAGTGCCAGGAGCATCTCCCCTGGATGTCTTAGATCTAATTATCTCACTGGGTTCTACACAGAGTAATCTCTTAAGGTTCTTACTATTATGATAAATATAGGAGGGTTTTGGGCCTACTAGCTTCATAATGCATTGATCAGTCAATAAAATATGCCAGTTTTTGCTTATAATATCTCTGATGTGTTTAATATCGCTAGTGTACCTAAGATTCAACCTCACTTTGGTGTTATCAAAATTTCTCCTATCCCCCCTCGAACCATCGTGTATTCTGGCATTACTTTGTTGCATCCTCTGGCCAAATAAAACCGAATCTCTAATGAGTTCTGTCTTATATTTGTCATAACCCCTCTCTTCAAAACATTCTAAAAGGAACTGGCTCTGTTTATGCAGTTCAGAGTCTGTCTTACATAGCCTCTTGACCCTAGTAAATTGACTCTTTACTATGCTGTCAAACACAAATCTTGGGTGCATGCTATTATATTGTAGCAGGCTGTTTCTCCAACATTCCTTCCTGTACAGAGTGGTTTCCAATTTCCCTTGTAGCCCTCTGTATATAGTTAAGTCTAGAAAGTCAATCCTATCTGTGGATGAATTAACTGTGAATTTCAGGAATTCTGTAGTGGATTCCATGTATTCCACAAAGGACATAAGTTCAGCTTCACTCCCGTGCCAAAACATCAGTATATCATCCACAAATCTCTTGTATAGACTGACCTTCTTAAACCAATCATTATTAAATAGAAAGGTACGCTCCCAATGGAGCATAACCAAGTTAGCGTACGTGTTAGCGCAGGGGGTGCCCATGGCAACCCCCCACTGCTGTAAATAGAGCTGGTCTCTAAACTTAAAAACATTATGTGTCAAGACCAATTCCATAATGGCGCATAGTAAAATCTCATCATTATTTCCAAACCTCTTACTTGTGTGGATAATGCACCTCAATGCTTCCAAACCGAAATCATTCGGTATGGAAGTAAAAAGATTTTTCACGTCCAAAGTTACAAGCATCTGAACTCTATCAAAATTTGCGGGGTATCTATCAAAACTGTCTAGCAAATCATAGGTATCTTTAAGAATAGAACTAGTCTCAGATACTAACGGTCTCAACCTTTTCTCTAGATATGCAGATAGAGTCTCTGTAGCCCAACCCTGCCCGACCACTATGGGTCTCATGGGTGGTGGAAAAATACCCTTGTGTATTTTGGGAAGCCCTTTTATGTAAGGTATTTTGGGCTTCTCTACAAAAAAGTATTGATACAGTTCATAGTCAATTTGTCTGGACATAACATAATCATATAGCTCTTGGTGTATATCATACACAACTTTCTCAAGCTCAACATGAGAGATCGGTTTATAAGTGGCTGCTTCATTCAAAAGGTCTAACATGCTCTTAACATATACTTCTGTGTCTAACAAAACAATAGCCCCTCCTTTGTCTGCTGGTTTCACCACTAAATCACTGGCACGTTTCAACACATATATGCTGTCCCATTCTTTGGTACAAGTATTAAAAAAGGGAGCACTGTGCTTGTGATTATAGAAGTACCTATAAAAGTCATTCTCGCAGCTCTTCAAGAAACACTCTGCTACTGGTGATGGTGCAGGTGTGAACACGCTCTTTTTCTTGAAATTAAATTTATCAGTACCATTGTCTGTGGGGTCTAATTGGTTGCTCTGCTGATTAAAAAATAGTTTCAGAGACAGATTCCGTATGAAGAATCTCAAGTCAGTTAACACTTCAGGTAGGTTACTCACCTGAGCTGGAATATAGTTCAAGCCACGATTCAATAAAATTTCATCTGTGGAGGTCAACTTGTATTTGGAAAGATTAACCATCAGGTTCTTCAATTCTTTGCTCTCCCTCTCTGGAATTGCTGTTCTCCTGAGTACTTCCTCTTCATTCTGCCCCTGCTGTTGGACCTGCCTCTCGCAAAATGCTGTTGTTGTACAGGGAGCGGTAAAAAACGCTCTATGTTAGTTTGGGCTATCTTTGGTTTAGCCCCTGGATTATGCAAACTCGAGCGCTGAAGTGCTAGCTGGTTAGGCGGTGGCGTGTTATCTGACTCTGTCATAAACAGGGACGGAGCTTCAGCATCACGTGTTCATGGCAGACCAATAAATACATGAAATGTAATTAAAATCACTTAATGTTAATACTCTAATTAAGACCAGGAGACTTGTCAGCATCTAACAAAACTTACCACCTGGTTTCTTTACATTTGAACAAACTAATTAATCAAATATAACATATCTAGCACAAAAAAACTAAATTTTATAAAAGAATCACACACTAACTGTGCTTAGCTAACGCATCATTCAAGTTTTTTTGTAATGGCTAGTGTGCATTCATAAACCCTTTCTGACAATGACCTATTGGTGTTGCCAACGTAAAATGCCTGACAAGTGTCGCAATGAGCTAAACAGACAAAGTTTTTTGACTTACAAGTGAATCTAACTTTATTATCTTTAACTCTACCATTTTTTATAACAAAAGTTTGGCTATTAGACAAATATCTGCACTGTTTACAAACTTGTCAACTATATGTGCCATATGGTCAAGAATTCTCCATGAAAGCATAATTAACAGACTTAGTAAAATACCAAACCAAATTATAAACTTTTTTATATGTAAAGGTGGGAACAGCACCCACAACATGAAAAAGATCATTATTACCTAAAATGATTTTCCAATTATTTTCGACAATACATTTAATAGCTTCTGCATCAATACTCATAGGCAATGCAAAAGAATGTTGAAAAGGGACTATATAAGTTTGAGGCTTGGCTATATAGCCACAGTGCAAAATAGGTTGAAATCTGTATGACCTATGATTAATCACCTCCTTAAAAATATTGATAATTTATGAACTAGATAACCTCTTTCAGCAACTAACGTTTTTAAAGTATTTGCTTCCTTTATAAATACATCATCATCACTAATTGAGTTACTCAGTCTGATAAATTGTCTCCTAGCAACATTTGGTACTTTTCCATTAAACCCCTACCACTTCGCTCTCCTGTGTTTTGCCGCTATTTCGTCGGCACTTTGGATTGTCTTCTTTCCTACACCACTGACAAAGATGACATAAAATCAACTACACAAAGAAGGCTATCCAAACTGCCATCGAAATACCGTTAAACCCCTACCACTTCGTGCTGCTGTGCTTTGGCAGTATTTCGTCGGCTGTTTGGATTGCCTTCTTTCCTACAACACTGACGAAGATAACATTAAAAGAAATACACAAAGAAGGTATTAATATTCACACTTCATATCCTTCGTAAAATTCATGGTAATACAAAACCTGCTATGCTATCAACTTTCTAAGTCTTTAACTGCAATATTTAAAATGCACATCTGTACCTCTATACCTTTGGCCCTCATTACTTATGTTTTCTTTCCAATTTTGGTCAGCTAACAGCTTGAGAGATATGCAACCATTACATCAGTATGTCATTTCTGATCATCCCTGACAAGTTGCACAGCTTATTTTAGACATTTGGCCCTGAGTTGGAGAATTAGGCATATTGCTGACAGCTCCCTTAATATATACCTCTCAGCTGTCCAGATTTTTCACAGAATGTCATTTCTGCCTCATGTTCTTGGTGGTTTTCTTATAACTTCCAGTCTTCTTCCAAATCAGTGAAGATTAAAGTCACAAAATAATGACAAACGTTTGCTTCAGACTAAACATTGTTCAGAAATAAAGCATGCTTACACCAAACAGTTGCTCTTGCAACTTTCTGAGTTGATGGGAGCAACATTAAAATCGGTCCCTATTTTGGGGGCTTTGCTCCTCCATTACTTTTGGATTTGTTTAAATCTCTTGTGGTAAGAGGTTAAGACATAACTGTTAATGATTTTCAACATGTTTCCACATCTCAGGAGTTAGTCTGTAATAAAGACTGAATTATTTTTTAATTGTTCAGCCTAAACCTAATGAAATTATCTGTACAATAAGCGAGTTGGTAGGAAAGAAGGCAATCCAAAGTGCCGATGAAATAACTGCAAAACACAGCAGCGCAAACTGGTAGGGGTTTAACAGAAAAGTATCCAACATTCCATTTAATAAAATTGGGGTGCATACTTCTAAAATTTAAAGAGTTATTAATGAAAGGTTTCCTAAACATACTACTATGGAAAATTCCATTATCTAAATCTAAATAAATAATCAAACCAACAAATTGATAAGACAACCTTTAGCACTAACAGTACATTTTAAAAAATGTGTACTATTACTTATAGCCTCAAAAATATTAAAAAAATCCTCCCATGTGCCATTCAATAAAAAAGTTAAATCATCAATATATCTTCTAGAAAAAAATTAACAAATTGAAACAATGGATATTTTACCAAATAATCTTGCTCTGACCAAGCCATAACAAGATTAAAAAAGAGGTGCCATTCTAGTACTCATTGCACTATCTCTCAACTGCTGAAATATAATTTTAGAACATGAAAGCATTATTAGCCAGAACTACTTCCAACAATAAGCAAATATTTTTAATTTCACAGCTTTGAAGACTGGTAAATTTATTAAGATACATTCAAAGAAATTCTATACCACTCCTCCAATCAATCACTGCATATAATGATATAACATCAATAGTAATAAACATTGTTTTGGCCCCTGTGAACTGATAATTTTTAATTAAATTCAAAAAGAAGAGAAGAGAAGTTCAGGTTAATCATTTTATTAGTCATTCATGACAAATGGCTTCAAAGGCCATCAGGAAGTTCAAGAAAGGTGCTGCTACTAACATTATCTGAATTTAATTGTCTCTAACATAGTTAAGATTAGGAGAGTTGTATTAATGAAAACAGTTATGAATCACTTGCTGAGAAGTAGATAGTACTCTGTGCTCCTTTATAAAGACTGTTGAATGATTCTTTCAAAGATTTTAATAAAAATATTAAGAACTATAATGTGTCAAAATTTGTTGGACTTGGAAGGAATGTTATTTTGTATAACAGTATTATGTGAGCTTTAATTCAGATAGTATGCATTATTCTTTCCCATATACTTCTGTTTAAAAGGGTAGTTGTAGCTAGAAAATGTGTTTTTAAGTTACTGAATTTTATGGGAGGTCATTAGAGCCAACGGATCTATCTTCTTTTGTATTTTTAGAAGTGTATAGGCTTAAAGTTTGCTCAGTGGTTAGCATTGCCACCTCACAGCAAGAGGTTCTCCAGTTCAATCCTCGGCTGGGGTGCCTTCTGTGCGGAGTCTGCATGTCCTCCCTGTGGTCGCGTGGGTTTCCTCCGGGTGCTCCGGTTTCCTTCCACATCCCAAAGACATGCTGCAGGTGGATTGGACACTCTAAATTGGCCCTAGGTGTCAATGTGTGCATGTGTGTGCCGACTGTGGAAGTTTGGGTGCCGGGCTGGCGACTCAACACCGTAAAACTCCACTGACAATCATGAGTGGACAAGATGATCCACTGTGGCGACCCCTAACCGGGAAAAGCTGAAAGAAGAAGAAAAAGAAGATAGACTTAAAGTTTGCTCACCTCTTTCAGTGTGACTTCTTGTGATGGTTGTGTCATAGTACTTAGGTCTGCTGTATGGAGGAGGTACAGGGACATAAATGCAGTCTTGAAGTAGATTTGAAGGAATTTGGCAGTTTTAATGTCTAGAGACTTTGTGAGACAGGAATGGAATATATGTTTGCTGTAGCTTAAATTTATTAGTTTTCAGAACTCTTTAGTTAAAGAATATGCTGGGCTATCATTGTCAAAGAGTTTTCCTTACATGTCTTAATAGGGCTTGTACATAGGTTCATAAGTTCATTGGAGAATACTGCACTGAAGGGCAATTTCAAGCCTAGCCAATAGCTGTAGGTCAGAATCAAATGCTGTATATTGTGTCTGTGAGGTGAAGACCTTGACCATTATGCAAAACTCATCCCTACATTCATTTCTAGCAGATGTTTATAATGTTGTAGGTTGATTTAGGTGTTTGTTTTGGTATATATTACCCCAGCTTTTTTCTCTCCACCATAAGGGTTTTTAGGTTTGTGGTCATCCATGACCAAGAGTGCTTCTCACTCTTAAAGATTTAAGCAGGGACCTCAGATTTTCTAATATTAGTTTTATGGATTAGTAGAAACAGTTGCAGCATCTATGGTAAGAGGGTAGTCTGATGTTCCAGGTTTATTTGTTGCAAGAACTAATTTATGAATTCCATAATGATTGTTTTTAAGTTTTGAATGATGAGGCCTATATGGCTTTTAGTAAGTTTGTAATGGTTGTGGGAAGAAATAGCCAGAGAATTGTTATGGCTAGGCTTGTTTAGGCCCAAGGCCGATAGCCTAGTACTAACCTATGAACCTATGCTGGATTATACTCAATTATGGAGTTTGCTTAATTTATTTAGCTTTACTAGAAAGGCTCACCCAGACTCTGCTACACTTTGCTGTGAGGGAAAGGTTAGTTTGCTTTTTATTTGTTGTATTACTTTATTGCCTTTTTCTGTTTTGAATACTGTGATTTGTTTTATTTACATTGTGCTTTACTTGTATTCTGCTTTTAACTGCATATTAAAACTTGAAAAGAGACCACAGCTCTGTCTCTTGTGAGGGAGGCAGAATTTGTTTCCCCCACCCTCCCACCCGGTTACTGTAGTGTTCTTAAACACCACTGTTTTTCTAGTTGTTAATTTGACCATATATCTCATTTCCTCTCTGTTTTTACTAGCTTGTATGAGTAAGCACAAAATTATCATTTCTTGAAATCACTCCCCTTCAACTATTTAAATTTATTGGCCATCCTACTGTATTCCATAGTACCAGAATACAAAAGTGACCACCCCCTTTTAATCTAACTTGCTGTTTTAAAAATAGTGAATCTCCACTAAAACTTAAATTTTTAGATAGGTAAAAGTTAAGTTACTTACTTTCACATCTAACTCCTCTAGTGCATACTGCCGTGTTTAGGATAAACCTTTTTTTTCATCTTACCTTTAAGCATCCCTGTGACTAGCACTTGCTTTAAAACCTGCTGGAAAGCACTAGGAAGTCTTAAACTGATACAAGCACTCAACTCTCCTTGTTAATAAGGTGAAATTAATCATAGGCACTAAACAGCCTATAATTGCAAAGTACCTTGCTAAGGTAAGGGAAAACAGCTCTTGTACTTTACAAAAAATAAAAGCACCAAACCAGTCATGTCGAAGGGTCAGCTTCTGGTGATTTATCCTGTCTACCTGGTGAATCTCGGCATACTGGGGCAATGCAGCAATTGCCTCATGTACACAGACAACCCTCTCCTCCTACCACCCAACCTACCCTCCTACCACCTGTGAGAGATGCACTTACATAGCCAAACTGGAAGCAAAGCTCTCTCCACCCAAGATTGTGCTAGACAGTCAAGAGGAGAAGGTTAACACCCACACTACACCTCAAGCAACACATAGCCCTTCTAAACCTACACCACCAACACCCACACATAGCAACACTAAACCCACATATAGGTTTACAGGTTCATAGGTAGGTACTAGGCTATCTGCCCAAAGGCATTTATAAGCCTAGCCAGAATGTGTTGCCCCCCCCTTAGATTAGTTCCCTGTGCCTCTGTCCAGCAGAGCCACTGAAGTGATCCCCGAGGTAAACTTTCTGTTTCCCATCCACTCGTCAAGGTTTCTTTTGAAGAGTGTTAGCAAGGAGTTCTGCCTAATGTAGATTGGGATCTTGTTCCAAAGTATGGAAAGTCTCTGGGACAGGAATCTATCCCTCCAGCATGTCCTATTTATTGTTGTGGTGAGGTTTAGATCCCTAGAGCATGTGGCTCAAGGGGATAAGGTTTTCTTTAGGTCAAGCATGTCCATCAATTCTGGGTTGGACATGGCCTTGTATGTCAGGCAGAGATCACCTCTGAGTAGGTGGTATGCAACCAAGTACAGCTGGAATTTCTTCAGTCGAGCTGCATAGGGCATATGTTTGAGGCCAGTGATCCTCTTGGTGAGGTACGTCTGTAGTCTTTCCAGCTTTTGCAGGTGTCTTGTAAGGTACATCCCAAATGGGGCATTGTACTCTATGATGGGTCTGATGAGTGATGAGTAGAGGGGCACAATGACCTCTTTTGATCTGGAAGCGAACCCTTTTGTGATTAGGTAGGCCACATAGAAGGATTTTCTAACCACTTTGACAATGTGATTATCAAAGGTGAGATTACTATCTACTTGGGTCTCCAGATCCCGTATTACATCTTCTGTATTTAGGGGACTATCACCTATGTGGTAGTTTGTGGGTACTTTGTTTTTTTTCCAAAGGGGATGACTATGCACTTTTTGGCATTTAGCTTGAGACCATGATTTTGACACTAGGTATCCGTCTAAGTGAGACCCTTTTGGAGGATGTCTGTGTCAGCCGGAGAGTCAGTTATAGCCCCTAGTTTGCAGTCATCTGCGAACTTGGTCAGCCATAGTCCTCCTGTGCTTGCCTGTACCTCTGAGAAGTATATGCCGAACAGGAGGGGTCCTAGGACTGAGCCCTGGGGAACACCACTTGTAACCGGTTTAGAGTCAGACCTAACTCCTGCAACTCTCACCATGTGGGTTCTGTCCATGAGCCAGTTGGCAACCCATCTTGTGATGTAGGGGTTTATGTTCAGGCTGGTGAGCATGTCTATAATACCAGAATGGGGAATGGTATTGAAGGCCTTAGCGAGGTCTAGGTAGGCTGTGTGTACCAACTTTCCCTCATCTATAGCCTTGGTAACTGTCTCAAAGAAGTCCACCAGATTTAGGAGGCATGATCTGCCCTTAACAAAGCCAAACTAGGTAGGGTCCAGTGTTTGGAGGTTCCCAATGTCTCTGTTAATGAGTTCCATGATGATGCGCTCCATAGCCTTGCAGACCAAGCTAGTCAGGCTTATAGGGTTATAGTTCCTGGGGTCTGTTGTGGCTCCACCTTTGTGGAGTGGAATAACCCTTGCTGTGCACCACTCTGTGGGTATGTAGCCTGCGGAGAGGCTGAGTTTGAACAGTATGTTTAGGTGAGGAGTTATTTCATCTTTGAGCTTGTGTAGGATGCAGCCTGGGACACCGTCCGGTCCCACTGATGCTGTGTTTTTGGCTTTAGAGAGGGCTGTTTTAACCTGAGTGTCTGTGATTTCAGGGACTCTACATTCTTCTGGTATGGTTGTGGGCCCTTTTGGGGGTGAGAGGGGGGTGAAGTTTGCACTGAACCTGTCTGCCAGGATGTTGGCGATATCGGTCATTTCAGTGTATTTTGTGCCATTCTGCACTAACTCTGAGCAGATCTGAGAATTGCCACTTATATTCTTGACATAGCTAAAGAATGCCTTGTGGTTATCTTTGGAGTCCTTGGCAATTTTTCTTTCGAAGCTCGCCTTGGATGATTTTATGAGGGATTGTAGTTTCTTGCTGATACTGATCAATGATGTCTTCCCTTCTTGGGAATTTACTCTTTTCTGTACTAGTTTCCTCCTTCTATTGTATAGCTTGTTTATAGCAGGAGTCCACTAGACTGGTTTCCATTTCTTAGAGGAGTGAGTCTTGGTTTTTCTTGGGATGGCACAATCCATGCATTCTTGTAACTGCTTGTAGAATGCATTAGTAAAAGATTTTGCAGCTTGGACAGTGTTATCCTTCAGCATGAGGGCTTTGAAACACAACACTACAACTTGTGAATATATGGCCTCCAGTATGGGGAGGCCCTTAACATTAACCTGCCCAAGGACCTCAGAAGCTGAAACACAAACAAACACCAATCACACCCAAAGTGTCACATAGCTCACAACACCAGTGTGCCACCCAACAACAGCCCCAAAGGCAAGACAACGTACCCAACACTTTAGTCATAGGTAACTCTATAGTCAGGCACACTGATGTCCCACTCACCAGGATGAACAAGAATAAAATTACAGTCAGCTGCCTGTTGGGTGCCAGGATCTGCCGGATAACACATGCACTCACGTCACTCCACAACAAGTACAAATATGACTTTGTCATTGTCCATGTTGGAGTGAATGACTTGAGACATACCTCCCTGGACTACATGAAAAGAGACATGGAAGAGATCTCGGATTATGTGGCCCAAGCAGGTATGACCCTAGCCCTGAGTAGCATCCTGCTTTCACCCAGAATCATACCACAGTATAAGGACAAAATGATTGACTTCAACAATTGGCTAAACTTCTGGTGTCATTCAAAGGGGATCCAGTATCTGTCTGCCTGGGATGACATGATCGACAGACCACTATGCTTTGCCAGAGATGGTCTGGACCTGTCGCCCCTGGGATTCAGGTTACTGGCTAAAGCTCTTGCCACCCCTATAGTGCCTTTTTTAGGCAAAGTTCAAAGGACAAAACCACCACCATAACAGGTACAAGCATGCAAAATCTGAAGGTAATGCTACTCAATGCTAAAAGTCTAAACCTCAAAATGCACTCTCTCGAGGCACTCCTAAAAATGGAGGACATCGACATCTGTGCAGTAACTGAGAGCTGGTTCAAGGCTCCACAGAGTACCCCTGCAATACCAGGCTACAACCTCTTACCACACTTTTCGGCCACCAAACCAGGACCGAAACACTAAAGGTGGAGGAGTGTCCATATTCATCAAGGATATTCACAACACTAGGCTAGTTGCCCAAAACAATGCATCTGAAATTCTCCAGCTGCAACTAACACTAGTTAAGACTGCAATCCAAATTGTAGCTTGCTACAGATCCCCCACCATGCCCCAAGATTCTCACTATACCTTTCTAAACATACTGAAAAATATTAAGATACAACCAAACATCCTAATACTGGGTGATTTCAACTACCCTGCCATTAACTGGGAAAACTACTCATGTACCAGCACATTTTTCCAACGGTTCTTGGATTTCATAAATTCTAATGCCCTGTATCAACTAATCCTTAGTCCCACCAGGGGCTCCAATATCCTAGACCTGGTCATTACCAACATGGGAAATCGATGCTCCACACCTATGGTCACCACCTCGTTGGTTAGGTCTGACCATAAGCTAATCACCCTTGACATCCACAGCCCACCCCCACCCCCCACTAAGGAAACCTCCATAAAAAATATCTCCAAAGCCAACTTCATGCTACTCAAGTCAGAAGTGACAAACTTCATGACACCCATGCAGACGGGAACTGAAAGTTCGACTTCTGAATTCTACCCTAAGGTACTGTACGAGCACATCTACTCCTGCATGAATTGTGCCGTACCCAACAGAACCAAGGTGCTCTCCTCCAAAAAATGAAGCCAATCAGGTGGTCCCCTGCCATAAACAGACTTTACAACAAAAGGAAGAAACTGTTGCAGAAAAGAGGAAAATCCCAGGTTGCAAAAAACTCCCTTACCAGCTTCAGTAAGAAGCTGAGATCCCTCATAAAATCCTCCAAAGCTAGTTACGAAAATAAAATTGCCAAAGATTCCAAAGACAACCACAAGGCTTCCTATAGCTATGTCAAGAATCTAAATGGCAATGCTCAGATCTACTCAGAGCTACAACAGAATGTCATTAAATATACTGATCCCAAGGATATTGCTAATATCCTGGCAGATTGATTCAGTGCAAATTTCACCTCCCTCTCACCCCCTAAAGGGCCCATATAAATACCAAAATATTGCAAAATTCTGGTAATAATGACCACACACGTAAAAAACACACATTCCAAAGCTAAGAATACAGCATCCATGGGACCAGTTGACATCCTAGACTGTGTACTACATGAACTACAAAATGAACTCACACCTCACATAAGTGTCATGTTTAATCATAGCCTCACCTCAGCCTTTGTGCCCACTGAGTGGCACACAGCTACAGTTATTCCCCCTCCACAAGGGGGGATCCACCTTGGATCCCAGGAACTACCACCCCATCAGTCTGAGCAGCCTGATCTGCAAGGCCATGGAATGTGTTATCATGGAACTTATAAACAAAGACATTGGCAACCTTCAAACACTGGACCCCACGCAGTTTGGGTTTGTGAAGGTCCAATCTTGTCTCCGGAACCTGATTGACTTCTTTGAATCAGTCTCCAGAGCCATGGGCAAGGATAAGGTGGTCCACACAGTCTATCTGGACCTTGCCAAGGCCTTTGACACTATCCCCCACTCTGGAATCATAGATAAACTTACTAAGCTTGCATGTTGTTCACCCTTATTATGAAAATACTCCTGAGGACTTTCCCAACTATCTTGATACTTTTGTCTGGATTTCAGATCTGTGGTAGCTGTTATGCTGACAATATTCCAACTTATCCCATCTAATTTCTTAATTTTCTTATTAATAATAATATTCCATTTTTCATCAATGCTATTTATCACATCAAAATATTTATAGTTTTCATAATCACTTGTAAACATAAGATCATTAATTATACAATGGTTAATACATTCAATCTGTCCATAAAAAATTGCCATGTATTTTTGCTTAATGATGGATCTCATAATATCCATACCATACCTATCAAAAATCATTAACAATTTCTTGTGAAAATCAGCGCCATCCTCTGTATTATTTGGGCATTTGTGTACTCACAACCCTTTTGGTACAATACCCAAGTTAATACACTTTAGATATACATTATCCAGATCCAGATCTATATTTAAACATATAATCATACAATCACTGAATATTGTTATAAGTATCAGAATAAATGATGTCCTCAGTAGTCCGCTCACAGCTATTAAACAAATATTTTTTTATTAAGCCATGCACTTAAGTCATTATAAAGATCACTATGTTCATTAGAAGCAAGCAAATCAGCTTGTCTCTGTTTGACTTTCAGGCACAATATCCTATTCATCTGGTCCTTCACGATCATTGGTATGGCTGGAAATAATGCTGGGTAGGCCTTGGCAATCCATATCAGCACTCCCTGAGCTGTGTGCTGGAAAATGCCTCCATTCTGTCTCATCTAGTGAGAAAAATGTGAGGATTGCCCAACACACCTCATTTGTGACATAATTTCCTGGTTACCAGGTGCAGGATCCGTGGAAACAAAAGAAGCTGAAGATTGACAAATCGGGGTTAGCAAAATCAACAAGTTGAGTAAGTTGGCCAACCATGTTCTGTACCTCACCACCTTCTCCATTCCTTGCTGTCTCTGCCCCCGGTGAATCAGAATACCCTTCTATAGCTCCAAAAATATGACCAGAACCAGATGGAAAAGAAGAAATTCCCGAGGCTTGATGAACATGTCTCCCTAGCACCAGTATTAAAATTGAGGATCGCTACGTTATGATCCATTTTTTTCATGGTTGTTATAAGGAGTTGGTTCACATCTTTTATATTTCATATTTTATATTTTAACATCTATAGTATTTTACATATTTACAGAAGTTTTTATTATTCCTATTATTACTCCTATTCTATTACTTATTTTTTTATTTTTCATTCTGGTGGCTTTATACTTATTTTTATATGCCTATAGTATATGTTATTTCTTGTCTTGGCACTAGATGGGGCTAGAATTTTTCAGGAATGAGCTTGTGCAATGAATTTACATATATATTTTTTATTTATTATATTTGCATTATTTATTATTTTTATTTGAATATAAGAATGAACATTTATTAATAAGTCAGTTTATCATGTTTTATGTGTTTATGATGGTTATTTAATATGGAACATAGGGTTTAATACTTTATAATTAGTTGATTAATTTGAATTTAAATTTTATTGGTAGTTGCTATGTGGTTTCCTGTATTTAAGTGTTTTATTCCTCTTTAAATTCCACATCTCATGAAGTCTTTCCTGTAGATGAAAATTTGGTGATTCCGATAAAGCGTTTATGTGATTTGATAAAGTGTTTTGTTTTGTGCTCAGACTGCTCCTTCCTAAGTGCCTTTGTGGATTTTCATTGTTATTGTGAGTGGTTTGGGCACTTTTCCTCCTTTGCAGCTGGTTGTGGTTCTACAACACATGACCTACACGGACAGACTGAAGGCCCTATCACTTTGATCAGTATCATATAGACTGATTAGAGGCGACTTGTGCCTGGCATACAGAACAGTCTCAGACCCTGCCTTGATGTAGCTGCTGCACATCTGCAAATACAGTGGGACAAAATTCTCTCACTCTAGGGACCTTAACCTTGCCTGTGATATTAAATGGACATGCTGGAGAGACAGATATTTCTCCTAAAGGTTGCCACTCCTTTGGAACAAACTCCCAGTTCATGTAAAACAGAGCTGCTCGATAACCCTATTTAAGCATACCCTGGACAATTGTATGGGAAACCACAAATTTACACCGAGGGTTTCACCTATGTCCCTCTTAAACAGGGACAGTTAGTGCTGATCCTACCTTCACATGCAAATATAGACAATATATCTTGGTCCATAAGGGAACAAGGGTTTAGCATGGCAAGGTTTGTAGAGGCCGTAGGGCCAATAGCCTAGTAACCCCCTATGATCTTATCTATTTGTGCAGTCAGGAGAAGTACTCTGATGTTGCAGTCTTCAGATTACTACATTTGGGGGTACTCAGATACCTTAGGCAGAAGTCAGAATATGTCTGATACTACATTTAACAGCTTGGAACCTTAATCCTCCATATCAACTGACAGACCTCATTGGAAGATCAGTTATTGGAGTTTCATAATATTTTTGGAAAAGTTATGTCCATGTAACACTTATTTTTTATTTATTTATTTATTTATCATTTGTTGACCGGGAAAGTCCAACTAGGTTCCACAGAGCCTGTTTTCAGCGGAGGCCCGGGGAGAAATGCTCCAGAAATACACTTGTTGCAGTTCTGTCAATCTTTTAAAAGAATTAGAGTTGTCTGACACTTAAAGTGCTGAGCTGCTAATGAATTGCTGCCTGTTGTCAAAAGTACATGGTTTGAGTCCTCCCACCTCAATTTGTCTGTGGTGTGACTGTGAGCAAGTCACTCAGTCATTCACTTCTGAAAAGGTACACTTTATCCTGTTGTTTCACTTGGTTAACAAATAGATAAAAAGGTATTTAAATGTTTTCCCTTTTGAGACCTCCCTCCAGTTATTTTCGGCTTTGTCTAGAATTCTTGAGTAAAGAAGTTAAGAATTATTTTAGTCTGTTCCTTGTAAAATTTGTGGCTTGCTGATAAACTGTTGTGGATTACAGTCACTAAATAATGCTAGACATGTGAGTTTCGCACTGTGTTCTTCAGGAAAATGCTGGTTATTGCAGCTTTCTAAGTATTTAAATGAAAAATTTTAAATCTGTTCCTGATTGTTGGGTCTTTCTTTCAAATTCTTCATTTATGAGGTTGGGAGGATGTAGGGGATGTGCAGTGGAATGCATTGTATAGTTCTCACAGCAATGAGCTGAAATACACATCTTGGTCATTATTTTATTTATTCATTTTATCACAAGCAAACATCTGAATATATGGAGACATACAATTGGCTGTAACTTATCGCGTGTGTGTGTGCATGTGTGCATGTGTGTGTGTGTGTGTGTGTGTGTGTGTGTGTGTGTCCTACATCACAAAGTACTTTTAGTATGAAGGAAGGAACTGATTGTACTAAACATGGGCCATATTATATGAACCATGGTCTTTGGGTATGATCCTTAGTTTCCTTCCTTTGTTAACTGTTGGCAGTGTGCTTTTCTGTGAATAAACTGCACAGCATGAAGTCAACACATTTAATATGAAAGTACTAACTATGATTTTCATTTAACTTGTTTTTTTGCAGGCAAAATGGTGTGAAGTGCACTGATGTGGGCTACAACAGTTTGATACTCTGTGCAGATGAATCATGGCCATGAGCTGCACTTACACATTTGTATTTTACATTTCTGCAGCCATCAGAAATCCCAAATTAATGTTCACCAAATGCTATTTGATTACGAATCACTGTGTGTCTGTTGTAGTTTAATGGACTGGAAGATGAATTTTCAGTACATCTAAGTTTCAAAGGAAGATATGTTTACTGTTGCACATGCTGTCTAATTTTAGTGAGAGAGTGTTTTGTTTTGTTTATCTAATGGCTGCCAATGTTTTTGCTGTATATTTTTATGAAAAGTTTTAAAGCAGCCTACCTCCTACCAGCTGTACTGTACACCTTCCCAATGTTTACTAACCTACAAACTTCCACATAAACAAAGCTGGAACAATGCTACAATAAAACAGCTTGCATTTCTGCATCTTGTCGCTTTTGAACTCATCACTGTTCTGCTTTAAACAACTAAATTGGACTGAACTCCCACATCATTTGCACTATAGTCAGCTACCACTAGCTCATACTACCCTGATACGCATTAAGCACTAAAAGGCATGATTCAACACTACCACCCTACCAAAGCCCTTTGTTCTAAGGACAAACTCCTCCTCCTCTCCATCACTAAATTCCAAAATGCATCAGGAGCCTCCTTATATTCAAATGCTGTAGCTGCCCTTTAAAATTCCCTCCTACATGTTCTCAAGCTTCTTGAAAACCAACAGACATTCCAAACACATCTAAGAGAACACCTCTCAGCATCATGGCTCCAAAGCTGTATATCTGCAGGATAAGTATAATATCTCTGCTTTCTTCCTCCTCTTCTATATATATTTGGGCTCTCCTCTACTCTGTTATCAACTATCTCTCTAGCTTCACCCACCCCACATTCTAGTTTCTACCCATGACTGTCATAACTCTTTCACCACTCATTTCATTTATATTTTAGAATTAAATCAACCTTTTATTATCCACCCTTTGCAAATAACTCAGTACTCTGTATTGTGACATCTGTCCTACTGCAAAGTATTTATCTAGCTATATCTGTATAGAGTATAATTAAAATGAGAAGCCTTACAACTATATACATAGTTGCTATCTTATCTATTTTGACATAGAAATGTATTTTAATTGTATCCTGCCCAAATTGTTGATATCTTATAACTTAAAAGATTTTGATTGTACTGCATGTATTATAGCTTTTCTCATCGAGTCTGCAATGAGAATGGTCTTTGTGCCCAGCTAGATTTCCCTGGGCAACAAATGTAAAATAAAATAAATCCAAATCATTGATAACTTTATAAAAATAAAGAAGAATACACTAAGCACACTGACAGGTTTCAAATGTGTTTTAAGGTAACTGGGGAGAGACAGCCAAGTAATGGGATATTGATGATATCACTGCAAGGTGGGGGTCCATTACTTTGCCTAGGGCCATCATTTGACCATAATCCGGCAATATTCTTATTGTTCAAAAAATGCACATCAGCATTAACCTTCATATATATGCTTTAAATTTTTGTTTTTCTATATTTTAAACTAAGTAAACAAGTAACCAAGGAGTGATATCTGATTAAGCAGCTTCTGCAAAGACTACAAGAAGCACCTCTTTAAGAATTAAAAGCCTTAATCCTCTGCACTACTAACTGCCAGCCCTTCACTTTTTATTCAGTTTATGATATGTCACTGAGGGTTATAAATCACTAAGTTTTATAGTCAGGATAACTGTCAACCAGTAATGGTAGTCATTACAGCTTCATAGTGTTTATTGTTCAGAGAATGCATGTCCATGAAACGTTTATTGTTCTATTAACATTTTAAGTGATTTGCAATTGTCTGGCACATAATAGGTTCATAGGTTCATAGGTTGGTACTAGGCTATCAGCCCTAGGGCCTATACAAGCCTAGCCATAACAATTCCCTGGCTATTTCTTCCCACACTTTTTAGTTCCCTGGACCCCTGTCTAGCAGGGCAACTGACACGATCCCCGGGGTGAATTTCCTTTCTCCCATCCAATCATCAAGGTTCCTTTTGAAGAGGGCCAGAGAGGCACTCTGCTTGACATGTATGGGCAATCTATTCCAGAGTCTGGGGAGTCTCTGGGTCAGAAACCTATCCCTCCAGCATGTTTTGTTTATTGTGATGACAAGGTTTAGATCCCTGGAGCGTGTGGCTCTGAGTGATTGGGATTTCTTTAAGTGTAGCATATCCAACAGCTCTGGGTTTGACATGGCCTTGTATGTTAAGCAGAGATCGCCTCTGAGTAGATGATATGTGACAGTGTATAGCTGGAGTTTTTTAAGGCGGTCAGCATAGGGCATCTGCTTTAGGCCTGTGATTCTTTTAGTGAGGTATTTCTGCGGCCTTTCCAGTTGTTGCAGATGTCTTGAGAGGTACATACCAAATGGGGCATTGTATTCTATAATGGGTCTAATGAGGGATGAGTACAGTGGGACAATGACCTCCTTTTTTCTGGATGAAAAGGCCTTAGTGATGAGGTGTGCCACATAAAAGGATTTCCTGACTGTTGTGGCGATGTGGTTATCGAAGGTGAGACCACTGTCCACCTGTGTCCCTAAGTCTCTTATCACACTTTCGGTGTTTAGTGTACTGCCACCTATATGGTAATTCACGGATACATGTTTTTTTCCCAAAGGGGATAACTATACATTTCTTGGCATTGAGCTTGAGCCCATGGCTCTGGCACCAAGCATCTGTTTCTGTAAGGCCCTTTTGTAGAGTATCCACATCATTTGGGGATTCAATAATGGCTCCCAGTTTGCAGTCATCTGCGAACTTTGTTAGCCAGAGTCCCTTAGTGCTGGCCTGTACTTCAGAGAAGTAGATGCCATACAAGAGCGGTCCCAAGACTGAACCCTGAGGTACTCCACTTGTCACTTGTCTGGAGCTGGATTTGGAGTCGGCTACTTTTACAGTGTGGGTTCTTTCAGTAAGCTAGTTACCAACCCATTGGGTGACGTAGGGATTAATGCCCAGTTTAGTAAGTTTATCTATGGTTCCAGAGTGGGGGATGGTGTCAAAGGCCTTGGCAAGGTCTAGATAGGCTGTGTGGACCACCTTACCCTTGTCCATGGCTCTGGAGACTGATTCAAAGAAGTCAATCAGGTTCAGGAGACAAGATCGGCCCAGTGTTTGAAGGTTGCCAATGTCTTTGTTTATAAGTTCCATGATAATACGCTCCATGGCCTTGCAGATAAGGCTTGTCAGACAGATGGGACGGTAGTTTCCAGGATCCAAGGTGGATCCCCCCTTGTGGAGTGGGATAACTGTAGCTGTGCACCACTCAGTGGGCACGAATCCTGAGGTGAGGCTATGATTAAACATGACACTTAGGTGAGGTGCCAGTTCATTTTGTAGTTCATGTAGTACACAGCCCGGGATGTCATCTGGTCCCATGGATGCTGTATTCTTAGCTTTGGAGAGTGTGTTTTTTACCTGTGTGGCCATTATTACCGGAATTTGGCAATCTTCCGGTATTGAGATGGGCCATTTAGGGGGTGAGAGGGGGGTGAAGTTGGCACTGAATCGATCTGCCAGGATATTGGCAATATCCTTGGGATCAGTATATTTAATGCCATTCTGTTTTAGCTCAGAGCAGATCTGAGCATTGCCATTTAGATTCTTGACATAGTTATAGAATGCCTTGTGGTTGTCTTTGGAATCTTTGGCAATTTTATTTTCGTAACTAGCTTTGGAGGATTTTATGAGGGATCTCAGTTTCTTACTGAGGCTTGTAAGGGAGTTTTTTGCATCCTGGAATTTTCCTCTTTTCTGCAACAGTTTCTTCCTTTTGTTGTAAAGTTTGTTTATGGCAGGGGACCACCAGATTGGCTTCCTTTTTTTGGATGAGAGCACCTTGGTTCTATTTGGGATGGCACGATTCATGCACGAGTGGATGTGCTCGTACAGTGCCTTAGTGTAGGATTCAGCAGTTGAACTTTCAGATCCCGTCTGCATGGGTGTCATGAAGCTTGTTACTTCTGACTTGAGTAGTATGAAATTAGCTTTGGAGAAGTTTTTTATGGAGGTTTCCTTACTGGGGAGTGGGGGTGGGATCTGGAATGTTAAGGGTGATTAGCTTATGGTCAGACCTGACTAACGAGGGGGTGACCATAGGTGTGGAGCATCGATTTCCCATGTTGGTAATGACCAGGTCTAGAATATTGGACCCCCTGGTGGGACTATGGATTAGTTGATCCAGGGCATTGGAATTTATGAATTCCAAGAACCGTTGGCAAAGGTGTTGGTACAGGAGTAGTTTTCCCAATTAATGTCAGGGTAGTTAAAATCACCCAGTATTAGGGTGTTTGGTTCTATCTTAATATTTTCCAGTATGTTTAGAAAGGTGTAGTGAGAATCTTGGGGTATGGTGGGGGATCTGTAGCAAGCTACAATTTGGATTGCAGTCTTACCTAGTGTTAGTTGCACCTGGAGAATTTCAGACGCATTGTGTTGGGCAACTAGCCTGGTGGTGTGAATATCCTTGGTGAATACTGACACTCCTCCACCTTTAGCGTTTCGGTCCGGGTTTGGTGGCCAAAAAGTGTGGTAAGAGTTGTAGCCTGGTATTGCAGGGGTGCTCTCTGGAGCCTTGAACCAGGTCTCAGTTACTGCACAGATATCGATGTTCTCCATTTTTAGGAGTGCCTTGAGAGAGTGCATTTTGAGGTTTAGACTTCTAGCATTGAGTAGCATTACCTTCAGATTTTGCATGCTTGTACCTGTTACAGTGGTGGTTTTGTCCTTTGAACTTTGCCTAAAAAAGGCACTATAGGGGTTGCAAGAGCCTTAGCCAGTAACCCGAATCCCAGGGGTGACAAGTGCAGACCATCTCTGGCAAAGCATCATGGTCTGTCAATCATGTCATCCCAGGCAGGCAGATACTGGATCCCCTTTGAATGACACCAGAAGCTTAGCCAATTGTTGAAGTCAATCATTTTGTCCTTATATTGTGGTATCATTCTGGGCGAAGGCAGGATGCTACTCAGGGCTAGGGTCATACCTGCCTGGGCCACATGATCCGAGAGCTCATTCATGTCTCTTTTCATGTAGTCCAGGGAGGTACGTCTCAAGTCATTCACTCCAACATGGACAATGACAGAGTCATATTTGTACTTGTTGTGGAGTGACTTGAGTGCATGCATTATGTGGCGAATCCTGGCACCCGACAGGCAGCTGACTGTAATTTTCTTCTTGTTCAACCTAGTGAGTAGGACATCAGTGTGCCAGACTATAGAGTAACCTATGACTAAAGTGTTAGGTACATTGTCTTGCCTTAGGGGCTGTTGCTGGGTGGCACACTGGTGTTGTGAACTATGTGACACTTTGGTTGTGATTGGTGTTTGTTTGCGTTTCAGCTTCAGAGGTCCTTGTTGCTTGGTTTGTTTTTTATATTAATGAACTGTTTCCTGTGATCAAAGGTACAGGGTTGAATCATTTTACCTCCGTATGCCTACTTTGTGACTTTGTGCAAGTCAGTTAAACATACGATGCAACTTGAACACTCCTTATAACAGACACTTTGCTCATTGGGTTTTCCTGGTTAACAAATACATTAAATAATATTTACAACTTGTCTCGTTTTGTCCATTATTATTTTTGGCTTTGTCAAGAATTCTTGACCAAATAATTTGAGAGTTATGGTGCTACCCTAAAACATTCAGATCTAAATTATTTCTAAAAATATAAAAAACAAAAGATGATAGAGCAGAGAAATGGGTCGGTTACTAACAGCTAATTTCACCACTTTTAATAAAATAAAACATGTAAAATAAAGCAGCAAAGTGTTTTTGTCTCTAAATGTATCACTAATTCATGAATCAAGATTTCATAAGCTTGCTAAAGAAAGTCATACATTTATTTAACTAGTACAACACTCAGCTGAGAATATCACATAACTATAAATCGCATTTACTTAAAACATCCAATTGTAATGGTCGTCTGCTATCACATGTCTAAAAAACAAATGACTTAAAACATCCACCTTTACTATTAAAAGCCCTCAGTTTTTTAAATTATATTTCACTGATGATTTTACCCCAAAATTACGTTATGCATTGAAGGCTGTTTGCCATTTGTATTCTAAATGCTTCAAATAACCTTCCCTAATACCACCCTTTTGCATTATTACTTGCAAAATCAATAGCACAGAATAAAATATTTTACAACCAGAACAAATTGTGTTGTGTTTAAATAGTGCATTGGAACAGTCTTTGCTTTTAATAGCTCTAACATGTTGCACTATTCGATCTCTAAATCTTCCAGTGGTTATACTTACATACAAATGTTCACATAAATAACAAAACTATCATGTAGACCACATGTTCTGATGTGCAAGAAAAACAACCATAGGACTTATAATACTAGATTTATTTGCCAAAAGAGACAATGATTATCATTAATAACCATACTTGTACAAGTGTAACACTTGATAGCCCCTTTATTCTCTTTATTTTTCCCAAAATATTCTTAATGTTTTGTCTCCCCTTATTAACAAATTTAGGTGACTCATCCACCAGTTAGAAAACTTCACTGTTGTCCTTTTATATTTTTCAATTTTCTTTACTATTATTAATACTTAAATTAATGCATGGCTCTGCCACAGTCTGAGTTAGTTGCATGTCCTCACCAATGGAACCAGGGTATAACACGATCCTAAATCTATCAGTTAGTTGTGATTCCAGTTCATTGGTGACTTCTGTTTTTATTGTAAGATTCTTAATCCTAATGAACATGGACTTGAAAACTCCCACCCTCAGATTTACTAATCTTCTGTGCAGGGCTAGCTTAGTCCTGCATGGAAGCAGCCATTTAGGAGCAAGACGGCAGCACGCCATGCATATTAATGAAGGCACACTGCCTGAGCCCCTAATCTTACATGGAGCATGTAAGAGTGGAGGGGGTATATCTGAGAGCAGAGCTCTTAGAATATACATGCCCCTGCAATGAAGAGCAGCAGAAAGCCCTAAAAGAATGAGCGAGACCGCTCATAGGTGTCTGCATACCCCCAGCAATATGCCCCACATGTACAGGAGCAATAGTAAACACAGACAATATAAAGACACTTTTTTTTATGAAACAGATGAAATTTAACCATAGGTGCGCGGGTTTGCCCATCAGTTAACTACGGTTAATGCAGCTTAAATGGCAGAAGAGGATAAAAAGGAAGATATATGCAAATGCATAAGTATAGCAATAGCGTAGTGGGCTGAGCATTTGCCTTACGAGAAGTCATTCCTGGTATGAGTCCTACTGCAGCACATTCCATTTTCCATGTCAGAGCACGTTATGACCAATATTTTTAGTTGCATAACCTAGTAAATAACATATATTTATGAACTGGAGTACTGCATTAAATGCAGATGTGAGGTGTCAGTGTTATAATGTTGCAAAGTCCACAGATAATCACATGTGCCCCATACAGTATATGTACACAGGAATCAGGGATACAAATGGAAGGTAAAATGTGTAATGATTGATAACTCCATACAGCTTCCAAATCCCCCTCCTTCCCAAGAACCATTAGACATTACTGTCTAAAGTAGTGCAGTGATAAGAGGGAGTAAGCAGTAGTAAGCAAGTATAAGCACTATTAAGCAGCAGCAAGCAGGAGTAAGCATATATAAGCACCAGTAAGCAGGTTTAAGCCCGTTTGTGCGGGGGTACACAGGTTCAGCAATATGGAAGCTAACTCTCTGTAAGCATATTTAACCGAAGGTTAACATAGCTTACCCTCACACAAACCCGCTTACAGGTGCTCAAAAATGTCTTAATCCCCCTGTATCCAACAGCCACTGATTTGCCCAACAACAAAATAAACAGCCTTGCAGGCCTTGAACCCAGGACCCTATACACTTTAGTCACAGTAGCTAACAACCAAGCCATCACAGCAGTACATAAGAATAAGGCATCACCAAACAAATCCTCACTATAGTAAAATCAAACTGAACATGTGAAAGAAATCAGTATACAGTCATATGTTCTATAACCTACTGCATAACATAAATATGTGAACTGGAGTACAGAAGTAAGCCCAGATGTGAGTTGTAATTGTAATAGAGTGTTGAAGTCCCCTATTAAACACAAGGACCACATACAGTGTACGTACACATGAATCAAGGATACCAGACATATATATATATATATATATATATATATATATATATATATATATATGCATATACACACACACACACACACACACACACACATATATATATATATATATATATATATATATATATATATATATATATATATAACATGTAATGAAAAATAAATCACTGCCAAAAAGCAAATATAATGCAAAGTAAACATTAAGCAATGGTAAGCATTGCACAGGCCAGCTTAGTAGGTGTAAGCAATGTGTAGGCCAGCTAACTCAATTTGCCCAGTAGTATACCCCTTTAAACAATGTCTGCCTTAGGTAAGCAGGTTTGCCCATAGCTTAGCCTTTTCAAAGCCATCCAATCACAGCAAAGTGCAGGAAATCGGCCCTACTTAAACCCAACAGGCAGGAATACATCTCATAACTGGTTGTAGCTTCCCCTTGCAGGCACCGTGTCAGGAAAGGGAGAGGGAATGCGCTTTCAGCCGTAGCACTTGGGCTTCCAGGAGTCCAGAGTTATGGCAGGACTCCTGCAGCACCAGTACCAAGGTTCCCAATATAAGGTGGAAGCCTGGGACCGTCCCACCCATGACTTCACCAGTGCCACTGGCATACCCCAAACTGGTGAGCAGGTCATGCATCACTATGCCGACCTGAAGTGGTGAAAGGAGGATTTCTTGGATCAGTGATCCAAGAGGCTAGGACAGTAGGGGGTGTCCCAGCTGTGTGTAAGTATCAATCCACTACCTGTTTAATAATTGCCAGCTCATTTATATTATGGATAGATATGGCTAAATATTCCTCTTATATTTTTCATAGTGACAAGTGATTGGGCCGTGAACCAGGAGGCCCATGGATGTCGCCTGGAGATGTTGTGATGTGAGGCAGGTTAATAACACTCTTGCACGTACTGTCATAGGAAATAAATCTAAAAGTATTAGTAAGTTAATTGCCAGTATAAAACCTGTATTGTTTAAGGCAAGTACTGCATACACCAGAGAATATGGCAGGAAGAGTCTCATATAGTTTGTATGTAAATAAAAGCATAATAGCCTTACAATAAAGGTCTAACTGCTGGACTGCATGTGCATACTCTGGTATCATATGGTAATGTAGATTTGCAATCACTTAATAGTACTGTTGTATTAAGCACTGTTACTCACACTGTGCACCATAAATAGAATGTTTAGGAATGTCTGTATATGACTGGTGTAATCCCCAGAGGTCATTTAGTACAACTGAGAGAGACATAGACAGAAAACAGTGAAAAGACAGACAACAAAATATGAATAGCACATGCAACTGAAATGTGAACTGTTGTATTTTCAAATCCTGGGAGTGGTAGTAGTCAGCATAGAGAATCATACCCCACAACTGTACAGATATGTCTAGAATGTCCAGTAAATGGCCCATATCTGCCATCTGTCATTCTGTCCCCCTTGGAAATCAATGGGATGATCCCAGATGTTTAGGCAGCAAACAGGAAATACAACTGCTTGTCACATATCTATAAGAACAAACCTGTCACACTAACAATTCCCCAAAATGTTATGAGAGTAATAAGCCACATATGTCCCATCTACACCCCCATGTTGTCAAGCTGTGACCAAAGTGTGTACAGTAACAGAGTGAGATGTATGTGCATACTACTAATGTGAACTCTGGTACTTTGTGTGGCAAAATTCAAGTAGTGCTAACAAACATTGCTCCCACAGGTACATCAGATATGAACATTGTGCTGAGAAATAAAAGCTTGACACCCTGTACTGGTACTGTTTACTCTGGTATTGTATGGCATTGTTAGTGCTGCAGTTGCTCTGAATAAAAAGGTATCACTGATCACTGTCACCCACACTGTGCTACATAATATAACTGTCTAGGAAATCCTGTATGAGTGCTGTAAGTCACTAATGGTTGAAGAGGGCAATAGTCTACATATGTCCCGGTTCACCTGCATGTGGTCAAGACATGGCCAGAGTGTGTGCAAAAAGAGATGGACAGGTATGTGCATAACATCAGTGTGGAATCTGGGAGTATGTATAGAAACAGTTAGTTAGTGTTAACAAACAATTCCTCTACACGTATACCAAGTAAGAGGTGTATACTGCAGATGAAACCAGTCCATGTATATAGTTGTCAATAGCCATATCACTTTCCAAACTAAGGCAATATGGTAGTGTAGTAATACATGTAAGGTGCAGATAACAGCACTGACTAGGAAAGTAATGCAAACTACAGGAATATACTAGTTGTTAATTGACAACTCCCCCCCCCACCATATCTCCAAAAATACACTAAATACCCACCTCAACTGGTACGTGATGACTCCACTGTAATGTTGGGACATATGTTCTATTGTTTGATAATTATATAAATCTGTTTCTATGCATGTGCTATGTTAAAATACTCCAACACTGGCGGCATGGTACCATCAATGTACCTGCATGCTGTTGTTATTACCACTGTGGTCCCATATATGCATGTGCTCCATTTGCTATGCAACTGTTCCATAACTGGTGTCTGGGTTAATGGGAATATCCGTGCATGCTGTTCTACCTAATCCTGGAATGTGTTGACATTTACTAACCCACATATGTTGATAAACCATAAACACTATAGCACGTACGGGAATGCGGGTCCGAGCTGACCCATCTGCCCCACCTCAGCTGGCTGTGGCACTGGGCACCAGCACATCTGGGGCCCAACCCGAGACCTCCTCATCCATTGGTCCTGCACCATGTTTGGTTGGAACTGCCTCAGGGGATGGGGCTTGACCCCACCTGGGTAAGGGTGTGGACAGGAACCTGTTGTCAGCTCTGGGTCGTGGTGCATAGTGAGCTCTGCAGGGAGGTCGGAGTCCTGCTACACCAGCTCGAGGGCTGTGTGTCACAACTAGAGGGTTGGCCTGACTCTATGACTCAGCCCCCAGCACAGCCACCTTTGGGGCTGTAAGGGTGCAGTGGTGACTGCCCATGGGTGGGGACCTCAGTCCCACTGTTTCCACTAGTGGGCTTATGGGCTTCCGATTTCCCAACACCCCTCCCCATCAAGGTGTTTACCCCCTCATGTGTCATATACCACCCCTGTATGCATCTTGTTTGTCTTATCTGTTAACCTACCCAACCTACCTCCCCAAATATACCTACTATCCCTCCCCAACATCCCACTCTCACCTGAAAAAAAAAGGGCAACCTTTCCCAAAAAATATCGGCCCATACATAGCTGTCCATTTCACACACGTGTCCACTGGACACATGTAATCTGGTCTAATTGGCATCACAACATATTATTGTTGTCCTCACCCCTTTCTCAGGGGTTTGAGTGTCCAAATCTACCTCCATATTCATTGTATATACACAACTGTTGCTGTAGAAGAAATGGGAAGCTATGGACCTTCCCTACACCCTCCTACAAATCCCTAGCTATTTTCCCTGCTGCCTTTCCATCTTTGTGTCCCTTTTTCACCACTTTCCTATCGACCCTTTTTTCTTTTCTTTTAAAGAAATTAGAGCAGGGGTAAGTGGGAGTAAGCACTTTTAAGCAGCAGTAAGCGGATTTAAGCTTGTTTGTGTGGGGGTAAGCAATGCCTACACATGTTAAGCAATTTGGAAGCTAAATGAGTATAAGAAACAGTAACCGGAAGTTAGCAGTGCTTACCTCCTTGCAAACTCACTTACATCTGCTTAAAAGTGCCTTAATCAGTCTGTATCCAATGGCCCTTGTTCTTCTCAGT